>NC_084756.1:4546751-4901751 GCF_033978785.1 Entelurus aequoreus | reverse complement strand
TTATGCATATGTATATATATTAAGTTATAAACTTTATTTCACTTTCTATTTCCTTCATGAATCAAAACTTGTTTTTTAGATATTTGTATTGTAATATTTTCAGAATGTGTTTGTTCTATTTTTGACCAAAGTAAGACAAAGAAAACAATCTGAAGTTGTCTTTATTTGTTTTAGTTTTAATGCCATGATTGTAATAGTCCACTGAGCTAGAATGAGTCGGAAACCCCTGGACTAGATGATTCACTTCCCAGTCGCGGTTCTTCTTCATCACGATTTTTATATCGAGACATAGTTATAAAAAAAAGTTTGTTTTTATAAAATTGCAATGTCAAAAAGACGTTTATCTGTTTACTCTTAATATAATTCAATTTAAAAAGACATGTTCAGACCATCTCCATGCAAGGAGTCGGAGATTTTCAAACCTGCAACCATTTTTAAAATAGTTTCATTACAATCACTACACAAAATATTACATTGCGACGATTGTGAACATGACTAGAGACAGACTCTGACTGGCAGTAAGCAGTGACTAAGTTTGTGGTCAAAAGTTTGCACCAATTTGTCACAATGGTCCTGATTTTCGATAGGTGAATAGTCAATTGTAGTCAGAGAAAAGTTGCGTGTTTAGACCATCTCCGTGCAAGCAGTGGGAGCTTTTCAAACCTGCAACCGCCTTTAATATAGTTTCATTATAATTACTAAACAAAATAATATCCATAGTGGATCTAGCATAATAGTGTGAGAGTCCAGTCCATAGTGGATCTAACATAATAGTGAGAGAGTCCAGTCCGTACTAAATCTATCATAATAGTGTGAGAGTTCAGTCCATAGTGGATCTAACATAATAGTGTGAGAGTCCAGTCCATAGTGGTTCTAACATAATAGTGAGAGTCCAGTCCATAGTGGATCTAACATAATAATGTGAGAGTCCAGTCCATAGTGGATCTAGCATAATAGTGTGAGAGTCCAGTCCATAGTGGATCTAACATAATAGTGTGAGAGTCCAGTTCATAGCGGATCTAACATAATATTGTAAGAGTCCAGTCCGTACTAAATCTATCATAATAGTGTGAGAGTCCAGTCCATAGTGGATTTAACATAATAGTGTGAGAATTCAGTCCATAGTGGATCTAGCATAATAGTGTGAGAGTCCAGTCCATAGTTGATCTACCATAATATTGTGAGAGTCCAGTCCATAGTGGATCTAACATAAAAGTGTGAGAGTCCAGTTCATAGTGGATCTAACATAATAGTGTAAGAGTCCAGTCCGTACTAAATCTATCACAACAGTGTGAGAGTCCAGTCCATAGTGGATTTAACATAATAGTGTGAGAGTCCAGTCCATAGTGGATCTAACATAATAGTGTGAGAGTCCAGTCCATAGTGGAGCTAACATATTAGTGTGAGAGTCCAGTCCATAGTGGCTCTAACATAGTGGATCTAACATAATAGTGTGAGAGTCCAGTCCATAGTGGATATAACATAATCAGTTTTGGGATAGTTACTGAAAACCAGTAACTAGTTAAAGTTACTAGTTACTTTAGTTCAAAAGTAACTGCGTTAGTAACTCAGTTACTTGCACCAAAAAGTAATGTGTTACTGTGAAAAGTAAGTATTTAGTTACTTTTTTTTTTCTTCTTTTTTTTTTTTAAAGCTCCCATTAATGCCCTTTTAGCCTTCATTTCAGTACTATTATTGCACTGGAGAATAATACAATCTGTTGATCAACTTGACATGCATTTGCATCACTGAAGTCTGCTAAGCAATGTGGTCTACATACAACACACAAAGACAAAGATATGTTACAAAGGGCCAATTTATTTCAGGCCAGAACAAATTGACAAAACTATTTGAAACAGCTGCAACATAACATACATAACTAACAAACAGCATAATAACAACATAGATTAAAACCAAGGAAGTACTTTAACTTTACATACACAAAGCCTAACTGTCAGGTTCAAACACTGATGACATATATTAAACAAGACAAGAAGCAAATAATCAAACAGAGACAGAATTAAATTTGGACTCAATATATTGAGGAGAGTCGCCCGGACATTGTATCCTTCTACAATCTCCAGCACGCTATGACGAAAAAGGTTTACGTTTCCTCCTTTATTTGGACACACACTGTTTACACAACAACATCTGCTTCCAAAGGAATGGGGAGTATGTAAACAGTTATTGTTTTCGGTCACATTAACACAAAAGAAAAAGATGCCTCGGGCTTGGGCTGGTCCTGGATTCAGCTTGGGCAAGTCTTCGATCACAATAGATAACCCCTCCCGTCTCATCCCATCGTACACAATGGAATTTCCCAAGCCTTTGCTTGGTGCAACAAAGACAGCTCTCATCTGTTCACTGGAACTCAGAACGGAAAGTTTTTTTGATAATGTACATACAATCTTTCTGACATTTCCCTCCTGTTTATCAAATAACTTCCCCAGAGTCTTCTTATCCCCAATAACTTCTTCTTGCAATTTTCAGTTAATGTTTCATTTCCCTAGGAACAAGTTATGTTTACACTCAGAATTCAACATCAATTTTTCCCTCATAATTATGACATTTCTGGAAACAAATTAGGAACAGCATCCAGGTAGGTATCCTCGTCGTCAGATTCATCTTCCTTGTCGTCCACCAGGAAGTGCATCTGAACAGCTTTACCATCTGCTGGGCTAATCGCTGTGGTAATCAGACGGTTAAGCAGAGAACACAGACAGGGAATACAACAACATCCACACTACGTCAGTATTGCTGCAAACACGGCCATAAATACTAGAATTGATGATACCAAAGACTTGCATTTGCCAAGCACTTCCAACCACCCCTCCCACATAGATGTATCTATGCCAGAGTGCCCTTTCAGTTTACCGTTAAGGTGCGCAGGCCTTCCAGTGCTTTGGTCAGGCTATCTTCTGCATCAGTGTAGTTTGGTATGAACATGCAACACTTTTCACCAAATATTGCGCACACACCCCCTTTTTCCGCTAACAACATGTCTAGCGTCATACGGTTTTGAAAGGCCATAAGGGAGGTGGCGGCGAGTTGATCAGTGACGGCTTCAAGTCCGGCCTGTGTCAAATTTCTTAATCTCTGTACGTTGTAGTGGACGTAGTTTATTCTGTCAACATTCTTGTTAATCGTACACTACCAATAGACGGGTGATTCAAATCCAGCTGCAACTTGATTTACCAATTTATAGTTGTCAGATACACTTCTTTGGACACCCATTGCATCGATCAAGTTGGATCTACAACACTTTGCCAGTTTACATCACATCTTGTTATTTTCCAATGTTCAGGTATCAAACTGTTCAGGCGTGTTAACAATTCTTGTACAAATATTGATACATTTACTATGTGTATGCAGTTATCTGATGATAGGTTTCCTAACTGTTGTACAGAGCCTTGCATGTTAATGGAGGTATAATTAGCTTTTTTCACATATTTATCAAATATTGGTTTCTGTTTTGTCTCTTTAGCTACAGGGTCAATTTTGTTTTGCTCATTACTTAATTTCAACTTTTTTTGACTCATCTTGAGTAATTGTCTGGGCTTATACATACAACACAATCCGTTTTTGTAGCCTTTCCCACTTGCTCCGCCATAAGGAACAAATTAATTACCAAAACAGGAACCAATTATCATCAAACTTACAACTGTGACAGTAGAATTTGTAGTGTGCTAGTTAACATGTCCCTTTGATAACACAAATACAATCCCAAATACTTTTTTTCCCATTATATGACCTTTTTCCAATGTGCTAAGTGTACTCAGGTTGGTCTTTCCACTCTCTTGACTGCTGTCTTGGTTGTTTACAACCTCTCTCCCCCATTGGAGAATGCCAATGTTTCCTTTTCATTGATTTTTCAAAATGTTGGTAGCTGATAAGGTCTTCCAAATATTATTTCAAATGGTGTTAGTCCTGTTGTACTTGTAATGTTCATGTACTGTACATTTTTACAAAATCTTTGCACAATGCTTTTGCTACTGTTAGCACATCTGCTTTTCCTTTAGGAAATATTTCTACCCACTTTGAAAATGCATCTACTATAACCAGACACTAATGTTTTCCTTCACTCTTATTTAGTTCAATAAAATCCATGCATAAATGTTGTATAATTTTAATTTTAATTTTTATTTTATTCATTTATTTTTATGCAAATTAAACTATAGGAAGTATAGTACTTCTGTATAAGTTCATCAATATACCTCCTGTTGAGCCATGAGTTCAACCATGGCTCAAAACTGCTACCCACTTATATAGATTTTTTGGTAAGATTAGTTTATTGTCTGGACATACATAGATGTCTTCTTTGTTCAACGTGACTCCGTTTTTTATCCATTTATCTTTTTCTTTTGGAGTTCTTTCGCATATCTTTTAGTATATCATTATTCATGTCACTAGTAGTTTGTAGTTTGAAATTCGTATTTCCTTTTCTGCTGCTTGTTTTGCTGTTTTGTCTGTTCCTTTGGTGTGTGTCGCACATTTGCATATTGCTATTTTACCTGGTAGCTGTACTGCCTTTGCTTGGTGCAACAAAGACAGCTCTCATCTGTTCACAGGAGCTCAGAACGGAAAGTTTTTGGATCATTTACATACAATTTTTCTGACACTAACCAGGCGTTTTTTTCTCTCAATGAATTCTGAAATAAAATCATGTCTGAAGCCCAAAACACTCTACGCACTTCCCCAGTTTTAGTTTAGAGAAAAGGAAATATTGGCCTGGCCCACTAGGATCCTTCTTTATGTTTGTGAACTTTATAGTCTATACATTTAGAGTGATGTGATAATCAAACACTCTAGGAGTCTAGAATGAAAGAGTATATAAAAGAATTGACAGAGTGTGTGTACCTACAGTGCTGAATGATGAGCAGAGGCAGAGTTTGGAGTGTCTTCTTTAGCTTGCTTTCCATGTTTATGTGCTCACTGTCCACTGTGTCCAGGAACTTAGAAAATGTTTTTGTGCCATTTGCCGTTTGACGCCGGTATCATGCTAATTAGCTGCCTGAAAGTGTCTCTCTTTACTAGCTTCGTCGAAGCATGTTGCTTTTGTAGCTGTTTCAGCAGATTTCAATTGCTGTTTTGGGAAGTGGATGGGATCTTTGATCCAAGACACAACTTACATTTAACTAAAATGTTATTTTCTTTGTGCTCGACAAAAGAAAAGTAGTGAGAATATCTCCATGTTAAGAAACTCGACTGCAGCTCTGCCATGATCAGACACGCCCCCCCCTCCCTCCCCACACCCACACCCAGACACACACAGTGCGCCTCTTCCTTGTGACAAAAGAGATCTTCTGTTTCTAACCGATACTACATAAAAAATAACGTAAAATAACGCAGTAACGCATCATGTAGTAACGGTAACTGAGTTACTGAATATAAAAAATAACGCGTTAGATAGCTAGTTACCGCCGAAACTTACTTTGTAACGCGTTAGTCCCAACACTGGTTACAGGATCATACATTGGTCATATTCAAAGTCCTCATGTGTCTTGGGACGTATTTCCTGACTTTATGAATATAATATAAATTTTAAAAAAAAGGAAACAAATATTTTGAGACGATAAATAATATCGATGTAATCATAGTAGTATCGAGTAGCTACGCTTTTGTACTTGGTATCATTACAGTGGATGTCAGGTGTAGATCCACCCACGGCATTTGTTTACATTGTGACGCCGGTGAGCTATTGTGTGTTGTTGTCATGCAGAAGTATAAAGTGTGATGCTGTCATGCAGAAGTATAAATTGTGTTGTGGTCATGCAGAAGTATAAAGTGTGTTGCGGCCATGCAGAAGTATAAAGTGTGTTGTGGTCATGCAGAAGTATAACGTGTGTTGTGGTCATGCAGAAATATAAAGTGTGTTGCTGTCATGCAGAAGTATAAAGTGTGATGCTGTCATGCAGAAGTATAAAGTGTGTTGTGGTCATGCAGAAGTATAAAGTGTGTTGTGGTCATGCAGAAGTATAAAGTGTGTTGTGGTCATGCAGAAATATAAAGTGTGGTGCGGTCATGCAGAAGTATAAAGTGTGTTGCTGTCATGCAGCAGTATAAAGTGTGTTGTCATGCAGAAGTATAAAGTGGGTTGCCGTCATGCAGAAGTATAAAGTGTGTTGCCGTCATGCAGAAGTATAAAGTGTGTTGCCGTCATGCAGAAGTATAAAGTGTGTTGCGGTCATGCAGAAGTATAAAGTGTGTTGTGGTCATGCAGAAGTATAAAGTGTGTTGTGGTCATGCAGAAATATAAAGTGTGGTGCGGTCATGCAGAAGTATAATGTGTGTTGCTGTCATGCAGCAGTATAAAGTGTGTTGTCATGCAGAAGTATAAAGTGTGTTGCCGTCATGCAGAAGTATAAAGTGTGTTGCCGTCATGCAGAATTATAAAGTGTGTTGCCGTCATGCAGAAGTATAAAGTGTGTTGCCGTCATGCAGAAGTATAAAGTGTGTTGCGGTCATGCAGAAGTATAAAGTGTGTTGCGGTCATGCAGAAGTATAAAGTGTGTTGCGGTCATGCAGAAGTATAAAGTGTGTTGCTGTCATGCAGAAGTATAAAGTGTGTTGTCATGCAGAAGTATAAAGTGTGTTGCAGTCATGCAGAAGTATAAAGTGTGTTGCTGTCATGCAGAAGTATAAAGTGTGTTGCAGTCATGCAGAAGTATAAAGTGTGTTGCCGTCATGCAGAAGTATAAAGTGTGTTGCCGTCATGCAGAAGTATAAAGTGTGTTGCGGTCATGCAGAAGTATAACGTGTGTTGCTGTTCTGCAGAAGTATAAAGTGTGTTGTCATGCAGAAGTATAAAGTGTGTTGCAGTCATGCAGAAGTATAAAGTGTGTTGCCGTCATGCAGAAGTATAAAGTGTGTTGCGGTCATGCAGAAGTATAAAGTGTGTTGCTGTCCTGCAGAAGTATAAAGTGTGTTGTCATGCAGAAGTATAAAGTGTGTTGCAGTCATGCAGAAGTATAAAGTGTGTTGCATCAACCAAGCAAGCAGTTTCCTGCCATGAGTGACAGACACAGTTCCGCGCTCAACCGACCAAACCTGGAAATCCAGCGGGAAGGTAAAAAAGTCAACAGGCCAGTTTCTGCTGAGGCGAGGAACGCGGCGTGGGACATTCGAGAAGCCGCAGATGTCTGTGTCAGGCGTCAGGGGTCAGAGCAACACGCACCAGCCGCCACTTGTCACGGAACCCCAGCGCCAAGGCGTGGAAATTTCCCCCACTTATTTGTCGGCTCCTGTGCAGCATCCAGCGCGGCCTTTGGGTAATGTGGGGACTTCTATTCTCATCTGCTACACGTGGCCTTACCTAAAAGTGGCTTCTGCTTCTCAGGGGAACTAGACCAGGGTTTTTCAACCATGATGTCTTTTTACCTAATTGGGGTAAAAATATTTTTTTGCACACCAGTAATTATAATCCGTAAATAATGTGCCGTTGTTGAGTGTCGGTGCTGTGTAGAGCTCGGCAGAGTAACCATGTAATACTAGATGTCGGGAACAGCAGGAGGCAGGGTGCAGGTAAAAAAAGGTATCTAATGCTTAAACCAAAAATAGACAAAAGGTGAATGCCCCTAAGAAAAGGCATTGAAGCTTAGGCATGGCTATGCAGAATTAAACTAAAACTGGACTGGCTGCAAAGTAAACAAAACACAAAATGCTGGACGACAGCAAAGACTTACTGGGGAGCAGACAGCGTCCACAAAGTACATGACAATCAACAATGTCCACACAAAGAAGGATAAAAACGACTTAAATAGTCTTGATTGCTAAAACAAAGCAGGTGTGGAGAAAAGCGCTCAAAGGAAGACATGAAACTGATACAGGAAAATACCAACAAAATGGGAAAAAAACACCAAAATAGGAGCGCAAGATAAGAACTAAAACACTACACACAGAAAAACACCAAACAACTCCAAATAAGTCACAGTACTTTGAGACAAGAACTATAGTGATGCATGCTGGGTTATGCTTTAAAGGCCTACTGAAATGATTTTTTTTTATTTAAACGGGAATAGCAGATCCATTCTATGTGTCATACTTGATCATTTCGCGATATTGCCATATTTTTGCTGAAAGGATTTAGTAGAGAAAATCGACGATAAAGTTCGCAACTTTTGCTCGCTGATAAAAAAAAGCCTTGCCTGTACCGGAAGTAGCGTGACGTCACAGGAGCTAGGATTCCTCACAATTCCCCGTTGTTTACAATGGAGCGAGAGAGATTCGGACCGAGAAAGTGATGATTACCCCATTAATTTGAGCGAGGATGAAAGATTCGTAGATGAGGAACGTTACAGTGAATGACTTGAGAGGCAGCGATGGACGTATCTTTTTTCGCTCTGACCGTAACTTAGGTACAAGCTGGCTCATTGGATTCCTCACTCTCCTTTTTCTATTGTAGATCACAGATTTGTATTTTAAACCACCTCGGATACTATATCCTCTTAAAAATGAGAGTCGAGAACGCGAAATGGACATTCAGTGCCTTTTATCTCCACGACAATACATCGGCGAAATGCTTTAGCTACGAGCTAACGTGATAGCATCTTGCTTTAACTGCATATAGAAACAAAAGAAATAAACCCCTGACTGGAAGTATAGATAGAAAATCAACAATACTATTAAACCGTGGACATGTAAATACACGGTTAATGCTTTCCAGGCTGGCGAAGGTTAACAATGTTGTGCTAACGACGCCATTGAAGCTAACTTAGCAACCGGACTGCACAGAGCTATGCTAAAAACATTAGCTCTCCACCTACGCCAGCCAGCCCTCATTTGCTCATCAACACCCGTGCTCACCTGCGTTCCAGCAATCGGCAGAAGGACGAAGGACTTCACCCGATGCGTTTGGCGGCCCGGAGACGTAGGAAGTCAAGGTGAAGTCGGCGGCTAGCGCGGCTAGCGCGGCTAGCACTCCAACAAAGTCCTCCTGGTTGTGTTGCTGTAGTCCGCTACTAATACACTGATCCCACCTACAACTGTCTTCTTTGCAGCCTTCATTGTTCATTAAAAAAATTGCAAAAGATGTCCAGAATACTGTGGAATTATGAAATAAAAACAGAGCTTATTGTATAGGATTCTACGGGGTACCATAACTTCCGTTACTCGGACTTCGTCACGCGCATACGTCATCATACCGCAATGTTTCAGCCGGATATTTCCCGGGAATTTTAAAATGTCACTTTATAAGTTAACCCGGCCGTATTGGCATGTGTTGCAATGTTAAGATTTCATCATTGATATATAAACTATCAGACTGCGTGGTCGGTAGTAGTGGCTTTCAGTAGGCCTTTAAAGTCATATCCAACATTTGCCAGAATCACTTTTTACTGTCAATATCGGCTGCTGAGCTTCATTGTTTAATGATTTCTGCTGGTGGTGTGCATCAGAATTGTTTCAATGAAAAAAATAGTGCCTCGGCTCAAAAAAGGTTGAAAAACCCTGACCTAGACGTCCAGGAAGTAGGGTTGTACGGTATACCGGTACTAGTATAGTATGGCGGTACTAATTAATCAAAAACGGTACTATACTCTGTTTGAAAAGTACCGGTTTGTTGTCACATCATGACATTGCTAGTTTTACAAGCATATGAGCATGTTGGGCAGCGCACACACACAGAGTACTTACAAGCAGACACAGTGTGTGGACAGAAAAGGGAGAATGGACACACTTTGGTGTAAAAAGTAAAGATAAAGGTGAAGTTATAACACTGAAACACCCTCAGGAAGAGCTGTTTTAAGACATGGCTAGCTAGCTAGCGGCTAACGTCCATCCGCAGTGTTTTAGCTACTTCTAAATCACTAATCCTGGCCTCCATGGTGACGAATAAATTACGTTTCTTACATGTAGCATTATCACTGGAGGACGAGGAATAGCTAAACATGTAGGAGGATACAATAGCTCACTTGTTCTTTCCATTATGATTAAAAAATATATATATATATATATATATATATATATATATATATATATATATATATATATATATATATATATACACTACCGTTCAAAAGTTTGGGGTCACATTGAAATGTCCTTATTTTTGAAGGAAAAGCACTGTACTTTTCAATGAAGATAACTTTAAACTAGTCTTAACTTTAAAGAAATACACTCTATACATTGCTAATGTGGTAAATGACTATTCTAGCTGCAAATGTCTGGTTTTTGGTGCAATATCTACATAGGTGTATAGAGGCCCATTTCCAGCAACTATCACTCCAGTGTTCTAATGGTACAATGTGTTTGCTCATTGGCTCAGAAGGCTAATTGATGATTAGAAAACCCTTGTGCAATCATGTTCACACATCCGAAAACAGTTTAGCTCGTTACAGAAGCGACAAAACTGACCTTCCTTTGAGCAGATTGAGTTTCTGGAGCATCACATTTGTGGGGTCAATTAAACGCTCAAAATGGCCAGAAAAAGAGAACTTTCATCTGAAACTCGACAATCTATTCTTGTTCTTAGAAATGAAGGCTATTCCACAAAATTGTTTGGGTGACCCCAAACTTTTGAACGGTAGTATATATATATATATATATATATATATATATATATATATATATATATATATATATATATATATATATATATATATATATATATATATATATATATATATATATATATATATATACATACATATATATATATATATATATATATATATATATATATATATATATATATATATATATATATATATATATATATATATATATATATATATATATATATATACATATACATGCACTGCAAGAAATTGCTTACCTTTTAAATGTTAATATTATGCAATATTGCAACAAATAATATATTACGATAGTTTCCATACATGTACTGTAAATGTATAATGTATGTATATTATTCACATGTGAAAAATGCTGTATAATAGACTGTATTTATGTTATTCACATGTGAATAATGCTGTATAATAGACTGTATTTATATTATTCAGATGTGAATAATTCTGTATAATAGACTGTATTTATATTATTCACATGTGAATAATGCTGTATAACAGACTGTATGTATGTTATTCACATGTAAGAAATACCTAAGTGTTTATTGTCTATTGTGAGCGAACTGTGGTGCTGAATTTCCCCCAGGGATCAATAAAATACTTTCTATTCTATTCTATTCTATTTCCACACATTTTTATTTGCTAAAATAAAAATAAATACTTCAATATCTGCTTGACTTATGGTTTCAAAGCAAGTTATCCATCAAAGTGTACATTGTAAAAAGGACAATAGATTTTACAGTAGCATTTACAGAAAATTGAAAACTAAAAATTGAAAAAAACTTTACAACCGGTTTTTACCATAAAATGTTGCAGACTGCGCTGTCTATTTTGTTTTTTTTACTGTAAAATCTACGGTGGTTATTACTGTAAATGGTAAAAATGGTACCACAGTTATTTTACAGTAAAAACTGGCAGCTCAGTTGGCAGAATTTTAAAAAAAAAAATCCAGTGGTACTGTTTTTCTATTTACAGTAATATTTTGGAGAAACTACCTTCAATTTTACAGTAAGATTCTGGCAACTAAGCTGCCAGTATAAAATAACTTTGGTACCATTTTAAAATGATAAATAAACAGTGGGTACTTTTTTACCATCTACTGTAATATAATGTTTAAAAAATGTGTATATTTTACATTAAACACAATGGTGACCAGAATTTTATTTAGAAATATACAGATTTTCTTTTTCTTTTTATATAGCGTACGTAAAAAATATATATTTAATAATAAAAATGCATAGGAAAATCCATAAATTATTCACTATTAAATGCGGCCCTCTGGTGGCTGCCAGAACTGCGATGTGGCCCTCAATGAAAACCAGTTTTACACCCCTGGTGTCTGCATTTACAATATGTTAGGGGTTCTAACCTTATTGACAAAAATAAATAAATAAATAAAATAAAATAAAAATAAAAATGAAAATGAAAATACAAAAAAAATAAAAATAAAAAAATGAAAAAAATAAAGATTAAAAACATTTTTAAAAAAATAAAATAAAAATAAAAATAAAAATAAAAATAAAAATAAAAATAAAAATAAAAATAAAAATAAAAATAAAAATAAAAATAAAAATAAAAATAAAAATAAAAATAAAAATAAAAATAAAAATAAAATAAACTTTTTGACCAGAGGAGCCCTGAGCCGACTCAAATATTAAAACTGAATTCTTAATCCTGATTTGAATGGTATTCAATAATTACATCTAAGCAACTTTACAACCTCGTCACATGTGTTCGTCACAAAGATTATTTATTTAACAGGACTCATAAATAACTGAACATTTTTATTTATTTAGAAACAATTATTTTTTTATTAAAAATCACTTTAGTCATATTTTTGGCGCTTAAGACACTTCTCTATGACTGTAACTCCAGACTTCTTCTGTTTGTTTGATGTTGTCATTACTGCCACAAGTGGTGGAAAAGTGTATTACAAGTGACCGTATGGACCACGGCTGAGAAAATATATTTTCTGGCGGTCCTCTAGGGGGCGTTCATGGCCCAACATCTTTCAGTATGTACAATTTTCCACCTCCGTATTTTCTTATTTAGATTTCATCTTTCACCTATTAATATTTTTTTTTCCATCTATTTAGTTCACCATGTGTTTTCTTTCTTTTGTGTATTGTATTGGATATTACTTAAGCTATTTTTAAATATTTATTTACACATTTTTAAAATATATTTTAATTATTTTGTTTATTTTTTGTCTTTGTTTTTTCCATTTTCTTTTATCAACACATTAGATAACAGTTAGGAAGGAAAAGGAGAATCATTTACCTTCTTCATGTCTTTAAAAGTTTGTTCACTTCCTGTTTTTCTAACCGCAATTGTTTATTTTTTTTTTAAACATTATCTTATGTAGGGATGCAAGACGATGGAAAAACAAGGAGGAAAAAAAGTGTTTAAAATGAAACAAATGTTAAAAATATGTAAAAAAAATGATTGATATGTACATAATTAAACCATTTATAATTAAAGTCTGCTTCTTCCTACTCTTGAACAAAACTAAGTTATTCTTTCCCGTAATTGCTATGGATTCAAAAGGACTATAATATTTACATCTCCAAGGTCCTATGCCTCTCAATAAGGACGCGGTTAAACCATATTATTTATGCCTGGACAAATAAATCAAATATGAAAAGAGCTTCTGGCAAAAGTTTGGATGTAAAGAGTAGGTGTATTTCATGTAAAGAGGCACACTGCCAAGCTACCACTTACAGTCGATTGTTTGGACGTCCAGCGAGGAAGCCAAACGCATATTTAAAATATGTCTGCACATTCGGACAAGTCAAAATAAATCACTTTACAGTAACGTGCCTTGTGTTTTCCCAGGATGCATTGCAGGGATGCATTCACCACACCTGACAGAATGTGGCAAATTAAGCACAGAAAACGGACAATCTAAACAAATCCAAGCTTCAATAAGGATGTTGTTAAACCATATTATTTATTCCTGGACAAATATATCAAATATGAAAAGAGCTTCTGGCAAAAGTTTGGATGTAAAGAGTAGGTGTATTTCATGTAAAGTTTGGATGTAAAGAGTAGGTGTATTTCATGTATTTCATATTATTATTTCAGGGTGAATGCTTGATTTACATAATTGGCATATAGTTCTAATTGAACGTAAATATGATATTTGTAGTTATTCCTACCCTATGAATAATTTTGTTACTATTGACTAACTTATCTATAACCACATATGTGTGATTCAGTTAATAAACTCGCAGCTTCTAAAGTAATGCTGCATCAAAATCAATAATTTGATTAATTATGGATCGTCACATATTTGCTGAATATTAAAATGTTTGTGTTTTCTCATTGTTTTTGTGCGATACTAATAGCATAAAAATGTAATAAAATATGTTTAAACAATAAAAAATAAACATGTTGTTAAAACCATTATATGTGGAGAAAGTATAATAACATTATTATTATATTTCATATTATTATTTCAGGGTGAATGCTTGATTACATAATTGGCATATCGCTCTAATTGGACATAAATATATTTGTAGTTATTCCTACCCTCTAAATCATTTTGTTACCATTGACTATTTTATATATAACCACATATTTTTGACTCAGTCAATAAACTCTCAACTCCTAAAGTAATGCTGCATCAAAATCAATAATTTTATTAATTATGCATCGTCACATATTTGCGAAATAACGCTATTTTTGTGTTTTATCATTATTTTTGTTTGATACTAATGGCATAAAAACATAGAAATATTACTAAACAGTAAAAAATGCACATATATTGTTAAAACCATTTAATGTGGTGAAAGTGTGATAAAATTATTATCATATTTCATATTATTATTTCAGGGTGAATGCTTGATTACATAATTGGCATATTGCTCTAATTGGACGTAAATATGATATTTGCAATTATTCCTACTCTCTAAATAATTTTGTTACCATTGACTATTTTATCTATAACCACATATTTTTATTCAGTCAAGGTAATGCTGCATCAAAATCAATAATTTTATTAATTATGCATCATCACATTGTTGCTAAATATTGAATTTTTTGTGTTTTCCCATGAAAACATATTTTTGTTCGATACTGATGGCATAAAAACGTAATATAAATATTATTAAACAGTAAAAACTACACATATGTCGTTAAAACCATTTAATGTGGTGAAAGTGTCATACAATTATTATCATATTTCATAATATTATTTCAGGGTAAATGCTTGATTACATAATTGGCATATCGCTCTAATTGGACATGAATATGATATTTGCAATTATTCCTATTCTCTAAATAATTTTGTTACAATTGACTATTTTATCTATAACCACATATTTTTTGACTCAGTCAAGGTAATGCTGCATCAAAATCAATAATTTTATTAATTATGTATCATCACATATTTGCTAAGTATCGTAATGTTTGCGTTTTCCCATTAAAAAATGTTTTTGTATGATACCGATGGCATAAAAACGTAATAAAAATATTATTAAACTGTAAAAAATGAACATTTGTTGTTAAAACCATTTAATGTGGTGAAAGTATATTAACATTATTATTATATTTCATATTAATATTTCAGGGTGAATGCTTAAATATATAATTGGCATATCGCTCTAATTGGACGTAAATATGATATTTGCAGTTATTCCTACTCTCGAAATTAATGTGTTACCATTGACTATTTTATCTATAACCACATATTTTTGATTCAGTCAATAAACTCTCAGCTTCTTAAGTAATGCTGCATCAAAATCAATAATTTCATTAATTATGCATCGTCACATATTTGCTGAATATTAAAGTGTTTGTGGTTTCTCATTGTTTTTGTGCGATACTAATAGCATAAAAACGTAATAAAAATATTTTTAAACAGTAAAACATAAACATATGTTGTTAATACAATTTAATCTGGTGAAAGTATAATAACATTATTATCATATTTTATATTATTATTTCAGGGTGAATGCTTGATTACATAATTGGCATATTGCTCTAATTGGACGTAAATATGATATTTGTAGTTAGTCCTACTCTCTAAATCATTTTGTTAACATTGACTATTTTATCTATGACCACATATTTTTGATTCAGTCAAGGTAATACTGCATCAAAATCAATAATTTCATTAATTATTCATTGTCACCTCCTCTCTGAGCTGCCACCTTACCGTGGTAGAGGAGTTTGCGTGTCCCAATGATCCGAGGAGCTATGTTGTCCGGGGGCTTTATGCCCCCTGGTAGGGTCTCCCAAGACAAACTGGTCCTAGGTGAGGGATCAGACAAAGAGCAGCTCGAAGACCTCAATGAAAAATAAAAACTATGGACCCAGATTTCCCTCGCCCGGACGCGGGTCACCGGTGCCCCCCTCTGGAGCCAGGCCCGGAGGTGGGGCACGATGGTGAGCGCCTGGTGGCCGGGCCTGTCCCCATGGGGACAGGCCCGGCCGCCAGGCACAGCCCGAAGAGGCAACGTGGGTTCCAATGGGCTCACCACCCATAGCAGGGGTCATAGAGGTCGGGTGCGATGTGAGCTGGGCGGCAGCCGAAGGCAGGGCACTTGGCGGTCCGATCCTCGGCTACAGAAGCTAGCTCTTGGGACGTGGAACGTCACCTCGCTGGGGGGGAAGGAGCCTGAGCTAGTGCGCGAGGTGGAGAAGTTCCGACTAGACATAGTCGGAGTCACTTCGACGCACAGCAAGGGCTCTGGAACCAGTTCTCTCGAGAGGGGCTGGACTCTCTTCTACTCTGGCGTTGCCGGCAGTGAGAGGCGACGGGCTGGGGTGGCAATTCTTGTTTCCCCCCGGCTCAGAGCCTGCATGTTGGAGTTCAACCCGGTGGACGAGAGGGTAGCTTCCCTCCGCCTTCGGGTGGGGGAACGGGTCCTGACTGTGGTTTGCGCTTACGCGCCAAACCGCAGCTCAGAGTACCCACCCTTTTTGGATTCACTCGAGGGAGTACTTGATAGTGCTCCCCCGGGTGATTCCCTCGTTCTACTGGGGGACTTCAACGCTCATGTTGGCAGCGACAGTGAAACCTGGATAGGCGTGATTGGGAAGAATGGCTGCCCGGATCTGAACCCGAGCGGTTTTTTGTTATTGGACTTTTGTGCCCGTCACAGATTGTCCATAACGAACACCATGTTCAAACATAAGGGTGTCCATATGTGCACTTGGCACCAGGACACCCTAGGCCGCAGTTCCATGATCGACTTTGTAGTTGTGTCGTCGGATTTGCGGCCTCATGTTTTGGACACTCGGGTGAAGAGAGGGGCGGAGCTTTCTACCGATCACCACCTGGTGGTGAGTTGGCTGCGATGGTGGGGGAAGATGCTGGACAGACCTGGCAGGCCCAAACGCATTGTGAGGGTTTGCTGGGAACGTCTAGCAGAGTCTCCTGTCAGAGAGAGTTTCAATTCCCACCTCCGGAAGAACTTTGAACATGTCACAAGGGAGGTGCTGGACATTGAGTCCGAATGGACCATGTTCCGCGCCTCTATTGTCGAGGCGGCTGATTGGAGCTGTGGCCGCAAGGTAGTTGGTGCCTGTCGTGGCGGTAATCCTAGAACCCGTTGGTGGACACCGGCGGTGAGGGATGCCGTCAAGCTGAAGAAGGAGTCCTATCGGGTTCTTTTGGCTCATAGGACTCCAGAGGCATCGGACAGGTACCGACAGGCCAAGCGGTGTGCGGCTTCGGCGGTCGCGGAGGCAAAAACTCGGACATGGGAGGAGTTCGGGGAAGCCATGGAAAACGACTTCCGGACGGCTTCGAAGCAATTTTGGACCACCATTAGCCGCCTCAGGAAGGGGAAGCCGTGCACTATCAACACCGTGTATGGTGAGGATGGTGTTCTGCTGACCTCGACTGCGGATGTTGTGGATCGGTGGAGGGAATACTTCGAAGACCTCCTCAATCCCACCAACACGTCTTCCTATGAGGAAGTAGTGCCTGGGGAATCTGTGGTGGGCTCTCCTATTTCTGGGGCTGAGGTTGCTGAGGTAGTTAAAAAGCTCCTCGGTGGCAAGGCCCCGGGGGTGGATGAGATCCGCCCGGAGTTCCTTAAGGCTCTGGATGCTGTGGGGCTGTCTTGGTTGACAAGACTCTGCAGCATCGCGTGGACATCGGGGGCGGTACCTCTGGATTGGCAGACTGGGTTGGTGGTCCCTCTCTTTAAGAAGGGGAACCGGAGGGTGTGTTCTAACTATCGTGGGATCACACTCCTCAGCCTTCCCGGTAAGGTCTATTCAGGTGTGCTGGAGAGGAGGCTACGCCGGATAGTCGAACCTCGGATTCAGGAGGAACAGTGCGGTCCGCTCCCTGTATGATCAGTGCCAGAGTTTGGTCCGCATTGCTGGCAGTAAGTCGGACACGTTTCCAGTGAGGGTTGGACTCCGCCAAGGCTGCCCTTTGTCACCGATTCTGTTCATAACTTTTATGGACAGAATTTCTAGGCGCAGTCAAGGCGTTGAGGGGATCTGGTTTGGTGGCTGCAGGATTAGGTCTCTGCTTTTTGCAGATGATGTGGTCCTGATGGCTTCATCTGGCCAGGATCTTCAGCTCTCGCTGGATCGGTTCGCAGCTGAGTGTGAAGCGACTGGGATGAGAATCAGCACCTCCAAGTCCGAATCCATGGTTCTCGCCCGCAAAAGGGTGGAGTGCCATCTCCGGGTTGCGGAGGAGACCCTGCCCCAAGTGGAGGAGTTCAAGTACCTCGGAGTCTTGTTCACGAGTGAGGGAAGAGTGGATCGTGAGATCTACAGGCGGATCGGTGCGGCGTCTTCAGTAATGTGGACGCTGTATCGATCCGTTGTGGTGAAGAAGGAGCTGAGCCGGAAGGCAAAGCTCTCAATTTACCGGTCGATCTACGTTCCCATCCTCACCTATGGTCATGAGCTTTGGGTTATGACCGAAAGGACAAGATCACGGGTACAAGCGGCCGAAATGAGTTTCCTCCGCCGGGTGGCGGGGCTCTCCCTTAGAGATAGGGTAAGAAGCTCTGCCATCCGGGGGGAGCTCAAAGTAAAGCCGCTGCTCCTCCACATCGAGAGGAGCCAGATGAGGTGGTTCGGGCATCTGGTCAGGATGCCACCCGAACGCCTCCCTAGGGAGGTGTTTAGGGCACGTCCGACCGGTAGGAGGCCACGGGGAAGACCCAGGACACGTTGGGATGACTATGTCTCCCGGCTTGCCTGGGAACGCCTCGGGATCCCCCGGGAGGAGCTGGACGAAGTGGCTGGGGAGAGGGAATTCTGGGCTTCCCTGCTTAAGCTGCTGCCCCCGCGACCCGACCTCGGATAAGCGGAAGAAGATGGATGGATGGATGGATGGATGCATTGTCACATATTTGCTAAATATTGCAATTTTTGTGGTTTCCCATTAAAACATGTTTTTGGTTTGATACTAATGGCATTAAACATAATCCAACTATTATTAAACAGTAAGAAATACATATATGTTGTCAAGTGACATGCAATTATTATATTATTTCATATTCATACGTCAGAGTGAATGCTTGAGTTGCATAATTGGCATATCGCTCTAATTGGACGTAAATATGATATTTGTATTCAGAGGTGTTGAAAATGTTGCAACATGAAGCCTGAAGATGGTTTATTTAAGTCCCAACAAGTGTTCACATCCCTGACTTGGGGATTCCAGGGAGAGTCCAAGTCCCGCCTGGCGTAACGCGACTCTGTCAGAGGCCGGCGCCCTCTGCTGGCTGCACAGAGGAACTGCAGCATAAATTCATGGATTGGTTGTGGTGTGACTGACAAGACTCCTTGTCTTCTGCTGACAGAACCTTCTGGAGACATCAAGATGTGGAAAAAGTCCAAGGCGAGCGATCAGACGGCCATCGGGCAGACGGGTAAGTGCCTTCTAATTCCTGGTATTGGTAATCGATACCGGTCCTCAATGTTTGGCACTTTAGTGTGTGTTGATAAATAGTCCTTCTTTTTAATAAAACAATCTCATTTATTGGCCGAAAATTTAAAAATGAGCTGATGGTGATAACTTCTATCCATTTCTTTACTTTTGTTGCCGTTGGAAATTGCAACATCCGCTCTCAGTGCTGCTGGAGTGGTGGCCATACGAACATATTGTATCAGGGTTATTGTGAGCAACATTAGCAGAGTATTATGATCGCAGTATTGCTCAAAAAGTACTGATACACACTGGGACCCTTGGATTGTGTAAATAACGTCAATAAATAGACATGCTGTTAGAAAACTGTTTTGTAATTGTGTGAATGTTCCAAACATTCACACATAAGGTTTTACACCAAAATTAATCTATTTATTATTCAACTTCTACAACTTATTCTTCTTCTTCTCCTGATTCAAACTGTTCAAACTTCAAACTGTTCAGCCTATTTGGGAATTGCCGGCTTTCCTTTGAAAAATTCGAAACTTCCCAGATTTCCCTGAATTCCAGGTTTTCCGGGACATTTTTCCCATTCAAAATGAATTGGCCATTTTTCAAACTTCCACCATTTCCAAATTTTTCAACCGATTCAGACCATTCCACCTTCAACACATTTTACCATTCTGGGAATTTAAACTTCCCCTTTTCCAAGTTCCAAAAAATTCCAGGGTTTTCCAGAATTCCTGCTTTTCCAAAGCCCTATTTCCACCCTTTTTTCTGGGGACTACTCCTTCCACATTTTTTAACCCAGTTCAACCGTTCCACCGTCAAAACATTTCTCTTAATCAGGACAAAAAACAAAATAGTTTTTTGAACTGGAAAAATTCCCGGTTTTCCTGAAATTCCAGGAATTCAGTAATGCCATTTCTCAATTGAACATGTTACTACTTCAACATTTCTATACCGATTTGAAAAATTCCAACACCAACCATTTCAACTTATTCAGAACATTCAAGTTGTTTACCTTTTTTTTTTTAATTCCCGCTTTTCCAAAATTTTTGGAAAATTCCCATTAAAATCAAGGGGACATTCTTCAAAGTTCCACAACTCCCACATTTTCAATCTAATTCAAACTGTTCTGACTTCAAAATATTCAGCCTGTATCAGCCTACTTCAACAATTTAAAAAAAAATTCTAAGATTTCCGTTCAACTTCAGCATTGGAGCATTCACACGCAATTCCTCCAGGAATTGCCTCATCTAGTTCACTGGTAGTAATTGTTTTATCTGTTTTATTAGCTTAACTTTTATGGTTAGTTTTTTAGCACTTTAGTTTTTATTTAAATGAAGAGTGTGTTGCAAATAAAATGTATTTGTTTTTATTATTTCTGGAGGGCGTTCTACTCTTTGGTCATCCTACTCTGTTCAGCGGTCTTTGAATGCACCATTAAACCACCTTTGTCTGGTTTCTCTCTGATTATTCAACACAGCTCGTAGGCTCAATGTTCAAATGTTATCTCAGGCAATATTGTGTTTATATACGTTTAGATTGAGGTATTTACTATGTCAGTTCCAAATTTTGTTTTCATGTTAGCATTCAAGCTAGGGCCATCATCAACGTGCAGTTATCGATCACAGTTGTTTCGATCTTTTTAATCCAAAACGTTCATGTTAGCCGTCTGTAGTTTTGTCATTCTCACCATTTATCGCTACATCTCTAGTTGGAGACTCCGAGTGTGCAAGTGGACGTGAGGTCACCCGCACCCAGGTACCGTAATACGGCACCGTTGGACTTTACGTGAATTGGTGCCAGGTAGAACCGCCAAGATTGAGGAGCGAACTCGGTGCCCATCCCTAGTTAGCTGTGTCTTTTCCAAGCAGCCATTAAGACAATCTGAGGACCAAATAAAACCATTGATGAATATAAAAGGCGCAGAGCAGAAAAACCACCAAGGAGCTGACTTGCGGTATCTTTTTTGAGGCGAAAGCTTTTTTTGGTACTACAAGGAATCTTTTTTCCACGATTTCACAGACTTGACGAGGACTAAGGTCCAACAAGTTGTGTTGGACTTCTTCCAGTTGGTGCCAGAAGATGCAAACATTTTTATCTTCATCCCGTGTTGTTTTGAAGGACGGTGATGTGTATTCCTGGCCTTGTCATCCCCGTCCGGACAGAAGAGACGTTGGAGACGCTTTACTGAACCAAAAGTTGCTTTATTACAAGCGAGTGTCATTATACAGGACTGCAGTACCTGGAGGAGGTCAAGTCAAAAAATGAGGCACTCCTAACTTGGAGGAGCCGAACCACAGTCTTATATTCCTAATTTCTCTGTCTGGGTGTGTGTTAATTCAGGAGAGTACAATCTGGAGGTGCTTGTGTGTAAGTGACTGGGTAGACAACAGATGTATACCATAACTTGTAGGTTGACGTTTAAGATAAGCATGGAGTCTCTCCTCCAGGATAGAGCTATCACCTTTGCATTCCGAAGCCTGGTTTTATTGCCTCTTCTCGTGAGAGAGTTAACCCAGTCCACGTGCGAATGTCTAACTAAGGATCCTTAATTTATTATGGGCTCAACCATTATTTACTTAAACCTGGTGGTTTGCTTTCTCCATGTTGAATACAAACATTCACCATATGTAGAACATAATATGAGTTAATTCATTCACTTCAACGGTCACCACGATCCCAAGCCAGATGAACGGGCGCTCAAATGACCGTCCTTGGAATCGCTTCTTGAGCATCGTTTTCTCCCAAGCTGTGAACTTCTTGGAACATCCATGGCAAAAACTCTACTTCCTGTTCATTATCTTGTGACTAACCGTGTTCCACCTGTGCGTCTTTCCTTCCTGTGCCTCCCATTCCTGGCTGGTGAGGTCTATTGTAGCGTGTGTGTGTGTGTGGACCTGGTCCACAATCCTGCCAAGTTACAACGTACCCAGGTGCTTCTCTCAGGGTTAATACTAAACTGACCTGTTGCTTCTCCTGCTGTTAAGCAGGCGATACGGAGGGAGGTCCCCAGGACGACAAAGGTATGTGCGTGGAAGGATGACTGACACCCCACAAACAAATCACTGTGTGTAAGTGCATGTGTCGGTTGCCTGCATGGCCTTTGAACTACCAAGACGCTGGCATCCAGAGCGGGTCCACAAATTCAGTCGGCCAATTAGATTTTTCCACTCCGAATATCTTCGGCTAATTCCGGAGATTGACATCAGTGTAGTAACACTTCTGCACTCTGAGCATATTATTAGGTCAGTCATACTGGAGATACACCAACATTGTAAAGAAATGTGCTGTTTATCATTCGCAATCCCTATGTAAGACAAGAACACAAATGATTTTATTTTGTATGCATTCTAAATGGTAAATAAATATCTAACAATTGAGTCAAAAATAGGTTAGCTTATTGACTACAATAGAGGATGCACACACATGTTCAGGACTTATGCAGATCCCAAATACACATCAGCAGGTACCAGAAGGTAAGTAAAGTTGGTTTTGCATAATATTGCCAAACAAAAAAAACAGATAATGTCTCCTAATAGGTGCCATTTTGGGGTCCTTATAGACACACCATAATAATACCGTATGTTGAAGCACAGTACATCTGACTATGTTAGTCTTATTGCTACGACAATCCATCAAAAAGTTGTTTTTGCATAATGTTGCCAAACAAAACGCCAGATAATATGTCTCCTAATAGGTGCCATTTTGCGGTCTTCATACACACACCATAATAATACCGTATGTTGAAGCACAGTACGTCTGACTATGGTAGTCGTAATGCTGTGACAATCCATCAAAAAAAGTTGTTTTTGCATAATATTGCCAAACAAAACGCCAGATAATATGTCTCCTAATACAGTAGGAGTCATTTTGGGGTCCTTATACACACACCATAATAATGCTGTATGTTGAAGCACAGTACGTCTGACTATGGTAGTCGTAATGCTCCGACATTCAATCAAAAAAAGTTGTTTTTGCATAATATTGCCAAACAAAACGCTAGATAATATGTCTTCTAATGCAGTAGGTGTCATTTTGGGGTCCTTATACACACACCATAATAATGTCGTATGTTGAAGCACAGTACATCTGACTATGGTAGCCGTAATGCTCCGACAATCCATCAACAATTTATTTTTGCATAAAATTGCCAAACAAAATGCCAGATAATATGCCTCCTAATAGGTGCCATTTTGGGGTCCTTATACACACACCATAATAATGTCGTATGTTGAGGCACAGTACGTCTGACTATGGTAGTCGTAATGCTCCGACAATCCAGCAAAAAGTAGTTTTTGCATAATATTGCCAAACAAAACTCCAGATATGTCTACTAATAGGTGCCAATTTAGGGTCCTTATACACACACCATAATAATACCGTATGTTGAAGAACAGTACGTCTGACTATGGTAGCCGTAATGCTCCGACAATCTATCAAAAAGTTGTTTTTGTATAATATTGCCAAATAAAACACCAGATAATATGTCTCCTAATATGTGCTATTTTGCGGTCTTTATACACACACATAATAATGCCGTATGTTGAAGCACAGTACGTCTGACTATGGTAGTCGTAATGCTCCGACAATCCATAAAAAAGTTGTTTTTGCATAATACTGCCAAACAAAACGCCAGATAATGTCTCCTAATACGTGCCATTTTGGGGTCATTATACACACACTATAATAATATTGTATGTTGAAGCACAGTACATATGACTATGGCAGTCGTAATGATCTGACAATCCATCAAAAAGTTGTTTTTGCAAATATATTGCCAAACAAAATGTCCGATAATATGTCTCCCAATATGTGCCATTTTGCGGTCATTATACACACCATAATAATACCATATGTTGAAGCATAGTACGTCTGACTATGGTAGCCGTAATGCTCCGACAATCCTTCAAAAATTTGTTTTTGCATAATATTTACCAACAAAACACCAGATAATATGTCTCTTAATAGGTGTCATTTTGGTGTCATTATACACACACCATAATAATACTGTATGTTGAAGCACAGTACGTCTGACTATGGTAGTCGTAATGCTCCATACTTGCCAACCCTCCCGTTTTTAGCGGGAGAATCCCGATATTCAGCGCCTCTCCCGACAACCTCCCGACAGAGATTTTCTCCCGACAAACTCCCGGTATTCAGCCGGAGCTGGAGGCCACGCCCCCAAAAAAAAAAGTCTGCCGCAGCTGCGATTGGACCTGACCAGCCTCCGGGTACAAGTACTGGAGTACCAATTGCTTGCCAGGGAAGATCTTCCCCAGGAAGCAAGGATTGACCAGGTTTGGGCCATGCTAGGGAGAGATGGAAGATTCCACACTCTCGTGCATTTGATGAAAGCACTTTTGTGCGTGCCACACAGCAATGCATCATCAGAGAGGGTGTTCAGCATGGTTAGAAAAATAGTGACAGAGAATAGAAAGAGGATGGACAATTCAACCCTTAACAAAGCATTGTACTTTCAAGTACAACAATGAGTAGATGAGTGTTGTGTGTGTGTGTGTGTAGATGTGTAAATAAATGAACACTAAAATTCAAGTATTTATTTTATTTATATATATAATAAAATATATATATATATATATATATATATATATATATATATATATATATATATATATATATATATATATATATATATATATATATATATATGAAATACTTGAGTTGGTGAATTCTAGCTGTAAATATACTCTCCTCTTAACCACGCCCCCCGCCCCACCTCCCGATATTGGAGGTCTTAAGGTTGGCAAGTATGTAATGCTCCGACAATCCATCAAAAAGTTGTTTTTGCAAATATATTGCCAAACAAAATGTCTGATAATATGTCTCCTAATAAATGTCATTTTAGTGTCATTATACACACACCATAATAATACCGTATGCTTAAGCACAGTACGTCTGACTATGGTAGTCGTAATGCTCCGACAATCCATAAAAAAGTTGTTTGTGTATAATGTTGCCAAACAAAACGGCAGATAATATGTCTCCTAATACAGTAGGTGTAATTGTGGGGTCCTTATACACACACCATAATAAATGTTGAAGTACAGTACGTCTGACTATGGTAGCCGTAATGCTCCGACAATCCATCAAGAATTTGTTTTTGCATAAAATTGCAAAACAAAACGCTAGATAATATGTCTCCTAATAGGTGCCATTTTGGTGTCATTATACACACACCATAATAATACCGTATGTTGAAGCACAGTATGTCTGACTATGGTAGCCGTAATGCTCCGACAATCCATCAACAATTTGTTTTTGCATAAAATTGCCAAACAAAACGCCAGATAATATGTCTCCTAATACAGTAGGTGTAATTTTGGGGTCCTTATACACACACCATAATAATGCCGTATGTTGGAGTACAGTACGTCTGACTATGGTAGCCGTAATGCTCCGACAATCCATCAACAATTTGTTTTTGCATAAAGGTGTGTAATGTTCTATATTCTCAATGAAACATCAAAGTGTTGGTGTTGCTTGATAATATTTCATCATATCTATTTATCTGCAAGTCTTTAGGTGTCATAAATCAGATTTATACGATAATATCTTCAATATAGAGGCAACTTGTTATTCCACTTCAAACTGCATTGGGAACGTGTGTGACTTCCTGTAGAACACATGTTGTGACTCACTGACTAATTCAATGCCTGCAGCTTGACTTGCTCTTTCCATAATCACCTGGCATACATTTTAGTTTTGGCATGTTCGTGTGTTCCGCCTGCACACTTTTGCAACACAAAGCAATTATACGTACAGAAATATGACATCAGTATTTGCTACTGCTGCTAATCACGTTACAGTAGGAAGGGATTTCCCATGGCCCCCATTTGTTGCGGTTTACCTGACACATGAAACGTGTCAAATGGGGGTGGGTTGCACGATCCACTTTGGAGTGTTGACTCTCTTCAAATGCGTTTTGTGGCAATTCCAACTTTGACCACAGCGTCAGTTGCTATGTAGAGTGGCACTTTCCATCATTTTCAGGAATGTGGCCATATGAATCCCTTCCCTACTGTCAGTTGAAACTAATAAGGATAAACTTTTTCAAATGTTCTTGTCATTAGACCATAATTTCGGCATATTAGATGGAATGTTTTACATGCCAGGTAAAAATTCCATCTAATATACCGAAAATATGGTCTGATTACAAGAAAATTTGAAAAAGTCTATGAATAAGAAGACATAATGAACTCTTTTGAGCTGATAATAACAAAGAACCAAAACATTGATTTTTGTTGTTAGAAGAACAAAAGCCAGTGAAGTTGTCACGTTGTGTAAATGGTAAATAAAAAGAGAATACAACAAATCCTTTTCAACTTATATTCAATTGAATAGACTGCAAAGACAAGATATTTCATGTTCACACTGAGAAACTTTGTTGTTTCTTGCAACTATTAGCTCGTTTGGAATTTGATGCTTGCAACATGTTTCAAAAAAGCTGGCACAAGTGGCAAAAAAGACTGTTAAAGTTGAGGACTGCTCATCAAAGACTTATTTGGAACATCCCACAGGTGAACAGGCTAATTGGGAACAGGTGGGTGCCATGATTGGGTATAAAAGCAGCTTCCATGAAACGTTCAGTCATTCACAAACAAGGACGGGGCGAGGGTCACCACTTTGTCAACAAATGCCTGAGCAAATTGTTTAAGGACGACATTTCCCAACCAGCTATTGCAAGGAATTTAGGGATTTCACCATCTACGCTCCGTAATATCATCAAAAGGTTCAGAGAATCTGGAGAAATCACTGCACATAAGCCATGATATTGCGCACCTTGGATCCCTCAGGCGGTACTGCATCAAAAAACCACATCAGTGTGTAAAGGATATCACCACATGGGCTCAGGAACACTTTAGAAAACACTGTCAGTAACTACAGTTGATCGCTACATCTGTAAGTGCAAGTTAAAACTCTACTATGCAAAGCCAAAGCCATTTATCAACAACACCCAGAAACGCCGCCGGCTACGCTGGGCCCGAGCTCATCTAAGACGGACTGATGCAAAGTGGAAAAGTGTTCTGTGGTCTGACGAGTCCATATTTCAAATTGTTTTTGGAAACTGTGGACCAAAAAGAACCATCCGGACTGTTCTAGGGTGAAAGTGTAAAAGGCAGCATGTGTGATGGTATGGGTGTGTATTAGTGGCCAAGGCATGGGTAACTTACACATCTGTGAAGGCACCATTAATGCTGAAAGGTACATACAGCTTTTGGAGCTACATCTGTAAGTGCAAGTTAAAACTCTACTATGCAAAGCCATTTATCAACAACACCCAGAAACGCTTCGCTGAGCCCGAGCTCATCTAAGATGGACTGATGCAAAGTGGAAACGTGTTCTGTCCACATTTCCAACTGTTTGTTTCCGGACCAAAAGACACGACGTCCACAGTGTCAGTGTGAACATGAAATATCTTGTATTTGCAGTCTGTTCAATTGAATGTAAGTTGAAAAGGATTTGTTGTATTCTCTTTTTAATTACGAACTACACAATGTGCCAACTTCACTGCTTTTGGGTTTCGTAGATAAAGATAAATCATTTCTACACACTTTCCAGACGTATAAACACATGACCGTTCTAAGAAATATGCCATATACGTCCCAGTTTGCTGTCTGCTAGTGTGCAGACACTGAGATGTGTTTCAATTACCAGCTGCAGTTTTATTTTAACACACGTTAAAATAAAATGCGTGGACTGTGAGACAACACATCTCAAAGTAGTCATAACAGAAGAGAAATGTTGCAGTGCATATTCCTCTTGCCTTGCAAAGTGTATTGATCTTCTCAGCCAATGGGAGAGCTCCGTGTTGAACACTTTCTTCTGTGGGAAAAGAACCTTGAAGAGCAACAGCAAGGTTTCTCCCGCTTTCTTTTTGGGAGATAAACGTGAAAGAAATGTCTGACCAGCGACCACAGGTGGTCTCCTCTTAACATCTTGCAACGCTCACCTTAAAACGTTCACAACTGCATCGTTCTTGTATTCATGTATTCATGTATTCATGCGTTTGTTTGTTAGAGTCTTCTTTCATCTCGGCTCTTGCCCGGTTTCTTCATGACGTGTGCAAATGTTCCTCACTAGGCATCAGGAAGAAGTCCAAAGTGCCAGGTGTCATGATCACACAGTTTCTGGAGGTACTTCCAGAGGGATCAACAACACCCGACTTTTCCCGCAAGCCCATCGCCATCACTATTCAAGAAGGTTGGTCTCCGCTCTTAAAGGGTAACCGCACCTTTTTTGGGGGTGAACGTTGCCACTGGTTCACAATCCTTATGAGAGACGACACACGTTTGTTATTTTGCATTTTAATTTGTAGTAATTGTGTCCTTTTAGATGACTAGCCTTGCAGAGAATGGAAGTAATCCATTCTGCCTCTCAATCCTACCAACAATAACCCATTTACATGTTGTGACCTGAATATTAACCAGATATGATTATAATTATCAGCTCTAAATATGAGTGATATTGTTATTATAAGCTCTAACGCAGACGGACTATTTTAGCCGAGCATTGATAAAGTATGACTGATATTTGTTGAGTTTATGCAAACAAAATATTTTATTTTTTTAGCCGTGATCACAGAGTTGTAGCTCACTTGTGCAGCTCTACACTACACAAAAATAAATGATAACAAGACTAGATTTTAGGAAAACAATTGTAAAAACTAGTGAAAATAAGTTACACCAGATAATGTCTCCTAATAGGTGCCATTTTGGGGTCCATATACACACACCATAATAATACCATATGTTGAAGCATAGTACGTCTGACTATGGTAGCCGTAATGCTCCGACAATCCATCAACGAGTTGTTTTTGCATAATATTGCCAAACAAAATGCCAGATAATATGTCTGCTAATAGGTGCCATTTTGCGGTCTTTATACACACACCATAATAATACCGTATGTAGAAGCACAGTACGTCTGACTATGGTAGTCGTAATGATCCGACAATCAATCAAAAAGTTGTTTTTGCATAATATTGCCAAACAAAACGCCAGACAATATGTCTCCTAATAGGTGCCATTTTGGGGTCATTATACACACACCATAATAATACTGTATGTCGAAGCACAGTACGTCTGACTATGGTAGTCGTAATGCTCCGACAATCCATCAAAAAGTTGCATACACTTTTACTTGGTAAAATCTCTTAAATTAAGCTTTGCACATCGAGAGAATAACAGGACTTTTAAGCTAGAAGTAAGTATTTTATTCTGAAAAACAAGCAATATTCAACTTGCATTTCTTTTGTGGTTACGGGAGGGAGTTGACGGCACAGACACAAGGGGGAAGTATATATATATATATATATATATATATATATATATATATATATATATATATATATATATATATATATATATATATATATATATATATATATATATATATATATATATATATATATATATATATATATATATATATATCCATCCATCCATTTCCTACCGCTTGATAATACACAATACTAATATATATATATATATATATATATATATATATATATATATATATATATATATATATATATATATATATATATATATATATATATATATATATATATATATATATATATAAACTAGGCTAGAGATTGGAGTGTGACAAAACCCAAAGAGTGTATGGTGTAAGACTATGTGTAGGAATTAAGTGCTGAGTGTTTACCAGAAGTGTTGACTCGAGAGGAGGAACAAGGCATGAAGGCAGTCCGTGGGGCAGGCAGATGATCCAGGGCAAGAGAGAGGCGTCACAGTCCGTGTCCATGCGAGGGGTCGAGGATCGAGGGTGGCAGTCCAGAGTCCAAAAAGGAAGTCCAGGCGCACAGCTCGATCACGCGGGGACGAAGGCAGATGGGTACAGAAGACTAAGTTCCGGCGAGTATCCTTGGGTCCGCTGGTCTAAATACAGCTTGCAGTGTACAAAAATATTGAGATTTGGACATATTGAGCGGCTGCATGGCCTCTGAGTTGGTGAGAGTTAATTCTAGATGATAAATCATGCCTCTCACCTGGATAGTAGAAGGTTGTGGACAAAAACCTACAAGTTGGTCAACTTTGACATCCAACTTAGACCCGGAGATGGCCAGAAAGACCCAAAAAAACACTTTTTTTAACCCATTCTGAGGATGACAATGAATTGTTGATGTAAAGGGGAAGATATAAACATCCCATCGTACTTTATCCCAGTGTGAGAGCGGACATTGTACAGTAAGTGATGTCTTTCTTCTGTTTGTATATCTTGTTTAGCTCTTAGCAACACTGCTACATGATGCTTAGTGTTTGGCACACAGCTTCTAAAACTTGTAGATCATCCTCCTCATATACAGGCTCAAAAATAGAAGTTTCTGGATCATCATTTGTCCCAAACTAGTCTTTGTTGTCTCTCATCAAGTCTGCCATGATTAGTACTCTTCTTGTTGTTGAGGGGGAAGTGAACGTTGAGATGCGTCTGCAACATTAATACTTAAAATGATCAACAAATTTAAATATTACATGTTATTATGAATGTTACTACATGACATATATACTTACATCATGTGTATATTACATGTTATTATGAATGTTACTACATGACGTATATGCTTACATCATGTATATATTACATGTTATTATGAATTTTACTACATGACATATACACTTACATGATGTATATATTACATGTCATTATGAATGTTACTACATGACATATATACTTAAATCATGTATATATTACATGTTATTATGAATGTTACTACATGACATATATACTTACATCATGTATATATTACATGTTATTATGAATTTTACTACATGACATATATACTTACATCATGTATATATTACATGTTATTATGAATGTTACTACATGACATATATACTTACATCATGTTTATATTACATGTTATTATGAATGTTACGACATGACATATATACTTACATCATGTGTATATTACATGTTATTATGAATGTTACGACATGACATATACTTACATCATGTGTATATTACATGTTATTATGAATGTTACTACATGACATATATACTTACATCATGTATATATTACATGTTATTATGAATGTTACTACATGACATATATACTTACATCATGTATATATTACATGTTATTATGAATGTTACTACATGACATATATACTTACATCATGTATATATTACATGTTATTATGAATGTTACTACATGACATATATACTTACATCATGTATATATTACATGTTATTATGAATGTTACTACATGACATATATACTTACATCATGTATATATTACATGTTATTATGAATGTTACTACATGACATATATACTTACATCATGTGTATATTACATGTTATCATGAATGTTACTACATGACATATACTTACATCATGTGTATATTACATGTTATTATGAATGTTAATACATGACATATATACTTACATCATGTATATATTACATGTTATTATGAATGTTACTACATGACATATATACTTACATCACGTATATATTACATGTTATTATGAATGTTACTACATGACATATATACTTACATCATGTATATATTACATGTTATTATGAATGTTACTTCATGACATATATACTTACATCATGTGTATATTACATGTTATCATGAATGTTACTACATGACATATACTTACATCATGTGTATATTACATGTTATTATGAATGTTAATACATGACATATATACTTACATCATGTATATATTACATGTTATTATGAATGTTACTACATGACATATATACTTACATCATGTGTATATTACATGTTATCATGAATGTTACTACATGACATATATACTTACATCATGTGTATATTACATGTTATCATGAATGATACTACATGACATATACTTACATCATGTGTATATTACATGTTATTATGAATGTTACTACATGACATATATACTTACATCATGTATATATTACATGTTATTATGAATGTTACTACATGACATATATACTTAAATCATGTATATATTACATGTTATTATGAATGTTACTACATGACATATATACTTACATCATGTATATATTACATGTTATTATGAATGTTACTACATGACATATATACTTACATCATGTATATATTACATGTTATTATGAATGTTACTACATGACATATATACTTACATCATGTTTATATTACATGTTATTATGAATGTTACTACATGACATATATACTTACATCATGTGTATATTACATGTTATTATGAATGTTACGACATGACATATACTTACATCATGTGTATATTACATGTCATTATGAATGTTACTACATGACATATATACTTACATCATGTATATATTACATGTTATTATGAATGTTACTACATGACATATATACTTACATCATGTATATATTACATGTTATTATGAATGTTACTACATGACATTTACTTACATCATGTATATATTACATGTTATTATGAATGTTACTACATGACATATATACTTACATCATGTATATATTACATGTTATTATGAATGTTACTACATGACATATATACTTACATCATGTATATATTACATGTTATTATGAATGTTACTACATGACACATACTTACATCATGTATATATTACATGTTATTATGAATGTTACTTCATGACACATATACTTACATCATGTATATATTACATGTTATTATGAATGTTACTACATGACATATATACTTACATCATGTATATATTACATGTTATTATGAATGTTACTACATGACATATATACTTACATCATGTATATATTACGTTATTATGAATGTTACTACTTACATATATACTTAGCATGTGTATAAAACCTAAATAGTTGTGTTTTACAGCGCGTTTAGGCAGAATAGAGCAATTTAATTGTTAGCTGTCTCTTGCTAACATTTATTTACGATTCAAAATGCATAAAAAAAATAAAAAAGATGTGTTTTTGTCTCACATAAGGACTGTGAATGATCGACAACATTCTCAAAAAAGATGCACTTCCCCTTTCAGAGCCAGTACGATAAATTAGTCATCTTGTACCCTGCATAAACATCACTAATGATTGGTAAATGTCCACGTTTCAGGAAAACGTGCCATCTTTCGAGCCATCGTTGTGGGCAATCCAATGCCCACCGTAACTTGGACCAGGGCAAACGGGGAAATGGTTTTCAACCCGGCCACCTGCAAGCAAAATTACAACGAATCGTCACATGAGCACACCCTGGAGGTACACCAACGTTCTAAATGTATGAATGGTGGCAGATCATGTGACCACTCTAAATGCTCTACGGGGGGCAGGCTTTGCGCGACATCGATGACATACGACAAAAAAAGACAGATCTTTTGAAACTACTTTAAATAACGCATGTTGACGACACGTTCTCGCTGTGTCTGCAAATTTGACAGCAAATGTAGCATTCTATGAATGCAAGTACCGTTATCAGAGGACGAGGAATAGCTAAACATGTTACGCTCTTGGTGGATTGATTGACACTACACACGGTAGGGGGGCGTGCTAATGGACAGTATGACGGGCGAAATAAGAAAGTTTTAACGCAGTATTATCGCAAATGCGGAGGTCGCCAAAACCGCCATCTAAACTGGCAATGTGAGAGCTAAAGTAAACAAAGGTAGGCGGATTGATACAAATATCGACAGTAACGATACCAGATGTAGTATCAGTGTATAGATTGATATGATCAAAAAGTATATTTAGTTCATGTTATTGTTTACAGCCTCAGGAAAAACGTCTTTAGGGGCAAAAACCAAAGGATTTGAATCAGAATTAATAATTGTTTTGATGAAATATGCTGAAGCACAGTACGTCTGACTATGGTAGCCGTAATGCTCCGATAATCCATCAAGCGGTGCGGCTTCATAGTTTACCAAAGTGTGTGGGGGGGGGGGGGGGCGTGGCCTGCGGACCTGCAGCAAAGCCGGGTGTGCCAGGACCGGCTTTGAGATCAGCGACAGGTGCATAGATGGCCCGCCTGGGCCTGCTTACCTAATCACCTGTCGCTCAGTTAAAAAGGCAGCAGCCGGGAAGTAGAGAGGGGTGTGGTATAGCACGGGCGAGAGCGAGACAGACGACACACTGGAGCGAAACCATTCACGTGCTCAATTTGTAGAAAAGACAACTGCTGGAAAGCACCCAAAAGACTGCACGTTTTATGGAAAAATAAAACATTATTATAACCCTGGAAGAGCCTGGCATGTCGGTGATTGGTGGTCCGAAGAACCCGGAATCGCAAGTCTTCCACACCTACTAAAACATGTTGACAGATTTTTGAGCGCCGTGTGTAATGTTCCATATTCTCAATGGAACTTTGAAGTTGTATTGTTGCTTGCAAGCGTCATTTATTGAACAGGCATCAACCTGCAGTCCACATGTATCTCTACTGTGTGACTGCCATCTACTGGTCACACTTATCATTGCACCATGTACCAAATACAATTGATTCACTACACACCGTAGGAGGGTAAAATAGCTCACCGCTAACAAAAGCTAGAACCCCTGAATAAAAACAAAACCACTGTAATGATACCAAGTACAAGAGCGTATCTAGTCGATACTACTATGATTACATTGATATTTTTTAGCATCACAAAATCTTTTTCGTTTAAAAAAAAAATCATATGATGTTTATAAAGTCAGTAAATATGTCCCTGGACACATGAGGACTTTGAATATGACCAATGTATGATCCTGTAACTGTTAAGTTCCACTCTTTTCCTCCAGAAAGGACCCACGGACAACTCACGATTTCCAATTGATCAACTTTTATTTTTTCCAACTTGAAGAATTGTTGGTTTCTTTTCAGTTGATCTTCAAAATCGTCAGTAGGTTGTAAACCTTTAAACCACACAAACAAAGATGTTAATGTGATTACACAGGTATTTTCAAACAACTTTTTACAACTGTTTTTAAGCTTCTGAATAATGTTTTAAACTTTCTATATAATGTTTTAACTTTCAGCAAAACATGACTTTATCCTTTACTTTGCATTAATATGTTGTACTTTTAATCTTTAAACATTTGCCATTTTAGCTTAAGCTTTAAACTTTTACATGTGCTTTAAACAATTTGCTTTTAACTGGTCAAACACAGTATGAAATCAAAGCTGAAAAGGTAAATGCAGTGGTACAATTTGAAGCCAGCAGTTCAAACAAACAAATGAAGAGAGTTCAGTAAGCTAATTAACAAACTTGCAGGTATAAATTAAGCTTAACAAACAAAGCATTTCGATAATCATTAAATGAAAAAGCATATTCACCGACCATTGGTGTGTTTGGAAACTTGAGTGGATCTTGCGGTTGTGGCTGCTTGCCGCTGTTCTTTCCATGGAGGTTGTTTGGCGCATGAGTGACTGAACCTCCTTCCTTTTCAGGTGCCTTCAATTAGTAATTTGGCGGCCATTTTACCTTGGCATTCTGGGAATTGTAGTCTGAACTGATGTTGACCATGATTACTGACACTTCTGAGTTTTTAACTCAACAGTAACTACTTGGTATCGGATCCATACCTAAATGTGTGGTATCATCCAAAACTAATGTAAAGTATGAAAGAAGAGAAGAATAAGTGATTATTACATTTGAACAGAAGTGTAGATAGAACATGTTAAAACAGAAAATAAGCAGATATTAACAGTAAATGAACAAGTAGATGAATAATACATTTTTTACAGTTTGTCCCTCATAATGTGTACAAAATAATAGGTGTATAAATGACACAATATGTTACTGCATACGTCAGCAGACTAATTAGGAGTCTTTGTTTGCAAGTTGTCTAGTATGTTCACTATTTTATTTAAAGGCCTACTGAAATGAAATGTTCTTATTCAAACGGGGATAGCAGATCCATTCTATGTGTCATACTTTATCATTTCGCGATATTGCCATATTTTTGCTGAAAGGATTTAGTAGAGAACATCGACGATAAAGTTCGCAACTTTTGGTCGCTGATAAAAAAAAGCCTTGCCTGTACCGGAAGTAGCGTGACGTCACAAGTTGAAAGGCTCCTCACATTTCCCCATTGTTTACACCAGCAGCGAGAGCGATTCGGACCGAGAAAGCGACGATTACCCCATTAATTTGAGCCAGGATGAAAGATTTGTGGATGAGGAACGTGAGAGTGAAGGACTAGAGTGCAGTGCAGGACGTATCTTTTTTCGCTCTGACCGTAACTTAGGTACAAGCTGGCTCATTGGACTCCACACTTTCTCCTTTTTCTATTGTGGATCACGGATTTGTATTTTAAACCACCTCGGATACTATATCCTCTTGAAAATGAGAGTCGAGAACGCGAAATGGACATTCACCGTGACTTTTATCTCCACGACAATACATCGGCGAAGCACTTTAGCTACGGAGATAACGTGATAGCATTGTGCTTAAATGCAGATAGAAACAAAAGAAATAAGCCCCTGACTGGAAGGATAGACAGAAGATCAACAATACTACCAAACTCTGGACCTGTAACCACACGGTTAATGCTGTACCACCTGGCGAAGCCTATCAATGCTGTTGCAAACAACGCCATTGAAGCTAACATAGCTACGGGACCTCGACAGAGCTATGCTAAAAACATTAGCTCTCCACCTACGCCAGCCCTCATCTGCTCATCAACACCCGTACTCACCTGCGTTCCAGCGATCGACGACGCAACGAAGGACTTCACCCGATCATCGATGCGGTCGGCGGCTAGCCTCGGATAGCGCGTCTGCTATCCAACTCAAAGTCCTCCTGGTTGTGTTGCTGCAGCCATCCGCTAATACACCGATCCCACCGACAACTTTCTTCTTTGCAGTCTTCCTTGTTCATTAAACAAATTGCAAAAGATTCACCAACACAGATGTCCAGAATACTGTGGAATTTTGAGATGAAAACAGAGCTGTTTGTATTGTGATACAATGGTGTCCGAATACTTCCGTTTCAACGATTGACGTCACGCGCATACGTCATCATACATAGACGTTTTCAACCGGAAGTTTCCCGAGAAATTTTAAATTGCACTTTATAAGTTAACCCGGCCGTATTGGCATGTGTTGCAATGTTAAGATTTCATCATTGATATATAAACTATCAGACTGCGTGGTCGGTAGTAGTGGCTTTCAGTAGGCCTTTAAGGACTAAATTACAATAATAAACATATGTTTTATGTAAGATTTTTTGTTCCAATAAAGACCATAATGAATTTTTTTGTGGTCCCCGTTATTTAGAAAAGTATCAAAATATACATTTTGGTACCGGTACCAAAATGTCGGCATCGGGACAACCCTACAATGTGGTAATATTGATAAGAAGCGAATAACTCCGATGTTTGTAAACATCGGTACACCAGGTGTAGCCCACATTTTACTTTAAAATTAGCCTCTGCCATTCCGTGGAGGTAACAACAAAAACCTATAACAGCAGGTTGCCTACAGCCACAGCTGTATGATTTCTGACTGTTGACTAGGCGCTGAGTTAGACAATTAAGACAAGTAGACAATAGGAGACTGAATGGATGAATTGGAGCATTGTTGTTACTTCCAATGGTGACTAAAAGGTGTGATTCAGTTTCCCAAGGTGGCCCCCGAGGATACCGACACCTACAAGTGCTTTGCAACAAACGACTACGGCCGCGCTATCTGCACCGTCCTGCTCAACGTCATCGAAGGTACGTAAGTCCATCGATCACTCTTTGACTGCAGTGCACGACGCCGTCTGAAAGTCTTCATAACAATCCTCTGCTCACAGTTGGATTCTCCAAGACCAAGGAACTGCAGAAGACATACGGGGACGGTGAGACTTCATTTCTTCACTGGCAGTACAAAAAAATGACCGGAAAGTTCTTCCTCTTTAAGACAAATGTGGCAGAAGTGCAAAGATAATTATGTCCGTCTTGCAGACTTCTAAATAAGACCAGGTTTTAGGAGCAGTGATCCACAGCCTTGAAAGTTGTCCAACATGAGACTTTTGATGATATTTTCATACCCGCTTGACTTAAAGGCCTACTGAAATGAATTTTTTTAATTTAAACGGGGATAGCAGATCCATTCTATGTGTCATACTTGATAATTTCACGATATTGCCATATTTTTGCTGAAAGGATTTAGTAGAGAAAATCGACGATAAAGTTCGCAACTTTTGCTCGCTGATAAAAAAAACCTTGCCCCTACAGGAAGTAGCGTGACGTCACAAGCAGTAGTGCTGCTCACAATTCCCCGTTGTTTACAATGGAGCGAGAGATATTAGGAGCGAGAAAGTGACGATTACCCCATTAATTTGAGCGAGGATGAAAGATTTGTGGATGAGGAACTAGAATGCAGTTCAAGAGATATCTTTTTTCGCTCTGACCGTAACTTAGGTACAAGCTGCCTCATTGGATTCCACACTCTCTCCTTTTTTTGTTGTGGATCACGGATTTGTATTTTAAACCACCTCGGATACTATATCCTCTTGAAAATGAGAGTCGAGAAGGCGAAATGGACATTCACAGTGACTTTTATCTCCACGACAATACATCGACGAAGCTCTTTAGCATGAGCTAACGTGATAACATCTGTCTCAAATGCAGATAGAAACAAAATAAATAAATCCCCGACTGGAAGGGTAGACAGAAGATCAACAATACTACTATCAGGAGTAGGGTTGGGTATCGTTTGAATTCGAACGATTCCGATTCCGATTCCGATTCTTTGTATCGATTCCAATTCCTGACGATTCTCGATTCCGATTATTTTAAGAGGCAGGGTCAAAAAATGTTTTTTGGATATTTTAAATGAGCTAGCTAACCTACATACAGTCTTTCTGAATGAAATAGTCTGACATTCTCCATCAATTTTAATTCTATTAACTTTTTATGAACTTTAATATAAATTCCTCACAGGGCTGTTTTCAACTACAATATAAATATCAAATCTATGAACTTGAATATAAATATTATAAATACATTTTCACAGGGGTACACTTTCCTCAAGAGAGCTTTATTTTTGAAAACCTCATGAAAACACATTTACACACACAAGTGTATGATGCTGCAGGTACTTAAAAATGTTACCGTGCTCCCACTGATGGGCTAACCTGGTGCAGAAAAGCAAATAAACAATAAGAAACAACTTGCAAAACCCAGTCCAGATTAGCAGCAGGTACAGTATAAAATCAGAGACAGTTCTTGTTTAGGAAAATGACCATATCCGCCTTCTCAGGCAGGATGCGTGAGCGTTCTGGACAGATAGTGTCTCCTGCTGTGGAAAATACACGTTCGCTGGGTGTGGAAGAAGCTTGAACGCATAAATAGGAGAAAGCGAGATCTGACAGCAGGAGGAGGACGGCCGGCGCAGCGCGTCGAAGACGGGACATGCATATATTTGTACTTCATGAACTCGGAGGGGCTTCATCATGTTCAACGTGCACCCTCCTAAGCACGAAACAGTCCTGTCGCACGTGTTATATTTCGCCGATATTTAATTTTTTTTAGTAAAATAAAGCCACACTTTCGACCGCCGACGCCCGCTATCCATGCTTGACTGACTCGCTCGGCTACATAGGCTCGGCTATGCTAACACTTCCGGCGGTGGGCGCTTCTTCGTTGGTGTTGAGCGGCTTCTTCTTCCGGTCGGCGGACTGGGTATCGAAACTAGGAATCGAAATTTTAACTTTTGAACGATTCCGGGAGAATCGGAAAGTTAGTCCCGGTTCCAATCGATACTCGATACCCAACCCTAATCAGGAGACACCGAACCAAACACCGGACATGTAAATACACGGTTAATGTGTTTTCGACGCCTGTCGAAGCCTAGCAACGCTGTTGCTAACGACGCTAACTTAACAACGGGACCTCGTCAGAGCTATGATAAAAACATTAGCGCTCCACCTACGCCAGCCAGCCCTCCTCTGCTCATCAACACCCGTGCTCACCTGCGTTCCAGCGATCGACGATGCGGTCGGCGGCCCGGAGACGTAGGAAGTCAAGGTGAGTTCGCCGCTAGCGCGTCTTCTATCCAACAAAGTCCTCCTTGTTGTGTTGCTACAGCCAGCCGCATACACCGATCCCACCTACAACGTTCTTCTTTGCAGCCTCCATTGTTCATTAAACAAATTGCAAAAGATTCACCAACACAGATGTCCAGAATACTGTGGAATTTTGTCGAAGAAAACTGAGCTCTGTGTATTGTGTCCAATATGGCCCAAACACTTCCGTGGACCTCGCGACGTCACGCGCATACGTCATCCTCCAAAGGCGTTTTGAACGGGAAGTTCCCCGGGAAATTTAAAATTGCACTTTATAAGTTAACCCGGCCGTATTGGCATGTGTTGCAATGTTAAGATTTCATCATTGATATATAAACTATCAGACTGCGTGGTCGCTAGTAGTGGCTTTCAGTAGGCATTTAAGAAAACTAAAACATGACGCATGAAAGTACCCGGAGAGAGAAATGGCGTAGGACAGAAGAGTCGAGCAGGATGAGAATTAACTTGTAAAATAAACCAAGAAAGTTCCTTTGAAAGCCAACTCTGACTAACTCAGGGGTCGGCAACCCGCGGCTCTAGAGCCGCATGCGGCTCTTTAGCGCCGCCCTAGTGGCTCTCTGGAGATTTTTCAAAAATGTATGAAGAATGGAAAAAGATGAGGGGGAAAAAAATCTATTTTTTTGTTTTAGTATGGTTTCTGTAGGAGGAAAAACGTGACACAAACCTCCCTAATTGTTATAAATCACACTGTTTATATTAAACATGCTTCACTGATTCGAGTATTTGGCGAGCGCCGTTTTGTCCTACTAATTTTGGCGGTCCTTGAACTCACCGTATAGTTTGTTTACATGCAGAACTTTCTCCGACTTGCTAGGACGTGTTTTATGCCACTTCTTTTTCTGTGTCATTTTGTCCACCACACTTTTAACGTTGTGCATGAATGCACAAAGGTGAGTTTTGTTGATGTTATTGACTTGTGTGGAGTGCTAATCAGACATATTTGGTCACTGCATGACTGCAAGCTAATCGATGCTAACATGCTATTTAGGCTAGCGATATGTACAATAATATTGCATCATTATGCCTCATTTGTAGCTATATTTGAGGTCATTTAGTTTCCTTTAAGTCCTCTTAATTCAATTTATATCTCATGACACATGTAATATGGCTTTTAATTTTTTGCGGCTCCAGGCAGATTTGTTTTTGTATTTTTGGTCCAATATGGCTCTTTCAACATTTTGGGTTGCCGACCCCTGGACTAACTCATAACTTTGTCCTCACGCAGAAGTCCCAGACTTTTTAAAGAAGAAACTTAGAAAACGGTGAGTAAACTTTGCCATTGCATTGACTGTGGGGGTGTGACGCTATGTGCCATATTTTTCAATTCAATTCAATGTTTTTTATGGGTTTTAAAAACTGTAAGCCATAACCGTCAAAATGATAGCAACAAATAGAGTGTTGACATATCTCACTTTGCATGTAATAAGGTAATAGTTTCACTTTGGAAGTTAATTTCCTGGCAGGGATGTTTTTTTTTTTGGTTTCACCTGTTTAATGAAATGTGGTTGAAGGAAAGCATGCAACTTTTCTCTGACTAAAATTGAACATTCACCTACCGAAAATCAGGAGCACTATGCAAACTTTTGACCACAAACTTAGTCACTGTCTCTCTTCATCTTTATTTTTAAATGAGAAGACATTCATTTCAACGTAACAAATAATGTTGCTAACATAATAGGTGGTGTTAGTTAGCACCTGTTGTATTTACAGCAGATTTAGTAACATGTGATATTAACTCATTACATGCAAAGTGAGATATTATTTATCTATTATGTGTTTGATGATTATGGCTTACAGCTTATTAAAACTTATGGAAATTGAAAATCTCAGAAAATGTTGGGTTTTAAAAAGTGTAAGCCATACCCGTCAAAATGATAGCAAAAAATAAATTCTTGACATATCTCACTTTGCATGTAATGAGTTAATATCACATGATAGTTTCACTTTTGATGTTAAATTTCTGACGGTTTTTTAAAGGAGATACTATTGTTTTTGTTCCACCTGTTTAAGGTAATGTGGTTGAAGGAAAACATGCACCTTTTCTTTGACTATAATTGAACATTCGCCTACCAAAAATCAGGAGCACTCTGGCAATTTAAAATTTAAAATCTCAGAAAATGTGGAGTTTTAAAAAGTGTCAAAATATTAGCAAAAAAGAAAGTCTCGACATATCTCACTTTGCATGTAACGAGTTATTATCACATGTTAGTTTCACTTTTGATGTTAAATTCCTGACAGGAATGGATTTTTAAACAAGATTCTATTTTTTTGTTCCACCTGTACAATGGTAATGACTGAGTGAAAATGTGGTTGAAGGAAAACATGCAACTTTTCACTGACGGCGATTGAACATTCACCTACCGAAAATCAGGAGCACTGACAGATGGGTGCAAACTTTTAACCACAAACTTAGTCACTATCTCTGGTCATAGTCATCTTTAAATGAGAAGACATGTAACAAATAATGTTGCTAACATGCTAGGTGGTGTTAGTTAGCAATTGTTGTATTCACACCAGATTTAGTAACATGTGATATTAACTCATGACATGCAAAGTGAGACACTTGTATTTATTATGTTTTTGATGAGTATGGCCTACAACTTATTGAAACCTATCAAAATCTCAGAAAATAAGGGATTTTAAAAAGTGTACGCCATAACCCTCAAAATGATAACAAAAAAGAAAGTCTTGACATATCTCACTTTGCATGTCATGAGTTAATAGTTTCACTTTTGAAATTAAATTCCTGACAGGAATGGATTTTTAAATGAGATTCTATTTATTTTGTTCCTCCTGTTTAATGAAATGTGGTTGAAGGAAAACATGCAACTTTTCTCTGACTACAATTGAACGTTCGCCTACCGAAAATCAGGAGCACTGTGGGAAATGAGTGAAAGCTTTTGTCCACAAACCTAGCCACTGTCTCTGCTCATGAACCGTTACACCCCCTACCACCCAACGTGGCAACATGTGGAAAGTCAGCCTAAAAAAATATTCCTGCTTTCCTTGTTGTGAAGTCCTACTGAGGAGGCACGGGAGAACAAGGCAATGACCCCAGAGGAGAAGGTCTGGGAGATCCTCCTCAAGGCAGACAAGAAGGACTACGAGCGCATATGTGCGGAATACGGCTTCACCAACTTCCGCGGCATGCTGAAGAAACTGAAAACCATGAAGAAGGAGCAAAACGATGATATTGCAGAAGGAGTGGACTTTCATGAAGATATTGTCGAGGTGAGTGGACCTTCATGAAGACATCGTGTTATTAAAGTGGTCTCTTCTCCTCTGCCCTGCAGTTCTTCACACCCAGCAACGCTCTGAAGCACCTTGACTCAGACGACGACGACGACGTACCCTTGGACTTGGAGCTGGAACTCAGGGAGAGTAAAGTGTCCCTCTGCAAGGTGAGAATCCCACATCTTTAAAAAATAAGATCTCATGTTGTGACAGTTCTCAGTGGGATGATTGGTGCACAACTTGCAGGACAGTCCCATGGTCGCCTTTGCAAAAGAAGAATGCGATGAACTGACACACTCGCTGAAGCAAGTTGCCAAGGAAAAAACGTTCTCAATGTCGAGTCAAGACACTGACGTGGAGGGCATCGGTTTGTTGGCTACAGACTTTAAAGGTATTTTGTTCATGGTGGCATGTACTCTGTCAGGGCTACTCAGCCAAATTGTTTGAGGGGAAAATGTGACGGTGCAGCGGGAGAAGAAGACGGCATTGAGACAGTGATGTCTTTAGCTGTCAGTGTCTTTATGGACAGCAAGTTATGTGTGTGAGGTGTGTGTGTAATCCAAAGATATGTAGTGTGACTATGTGTGGTAATTATCTGAGCGTGGTTACTAGAGGGTGTTGAGGGTGCGTGTAGGGATCGAGGCGGAAGTCCAAAGAGGGCAAAGCAGGCTCGGAAGTCAGAAGACCGGCGGATGGTCAAGGACAGGAGCGAGGCGTCGTGGTCAGTGGGTAGGCGTAAGGTCGAAGTCGATCTGTTCGATGACGTTGAGTTTAGCGGTGGTAAGGCCTTCAACGTTGAGCTGCAGTAACACTAAACCAACTAGGCTTTTTGCGGTCTGCTGCACCACTGCATCGACGACCCCACAGACGTCTCCGGCCAGGAACTGCCCCGGAAGCAGTGGACAACCCTCAACCGCTTGAGGACCGGCGTCGGACGCTACGGAGCAGCGATGAAGAGGTGGGGACTTGCAGAAGATGCCTCTTGCAAGTGTGGGGACCCAGTCCAGACAGTAGAGCATATAGTAACTAGTTGCCCCAAACACCGGCCACCAAATGGCGAACAAGGTCTGATTGACCCGGACGATGACACGTTGACCTGGCTCGCCTCAACAGAGCTGAAAATCTAGACACACGACAGAAGAAGAAGAAGGTCGAAGTCCAGAGAGGCAAGAGGAAGTCCAAAGGGGGCCAGGAAAACGAGACACACAGCTCGACAACGAGGAAGGGCGACGGGAAGCTGGAGCACAACACGAGAGAGAGTGGACACGACGGGGAGGTAACACAGAGAGAGGAATGGCACATGCGAGAAGGCTGGAGACGTATTGGCTTACTGTACAGGTACGAGAAGCTACGTGGCACTGGATCTCAAGACGTGCTGGCTTAAGAAGGCTGTTTGCTCATCACGGGCAGGTGTATTGATTGCTGATTGCTTGCAGCCGCGCGGAGGCGCACCCGCAGCTGAGAGGGAACGCCCGTGGGCGTGGCCCGCGGTGCTCTCAGCAGAGTTTACAGCAGGAAGAAAGGCAGCAGGAGTGTGACCCATAACAAACCCCCTCGTCCCCTATGCAAGCTTCGGGGTGCCTCAGGGTGAACCTTGTGGAAGTCCTCGATAAGGTAGGGGTCGGCGATGTAAGAGGCCGGCACCCAGGATCTATCTTCTGGTCCATAGCCCTCCCAGTCCACAAGGTAGACCTATCCTCTCCCCTGTCGCCGGACCCTGAGAATCTCTTTGACAGTCCAGACTCGGTCACCACGGTGCGGGGGAAAACCCAGACTGGTCCGCCAAGTGGGCCCCTTTTACCCGACCTCTAGAAGCAGTTGGGGCGTAAGAAGTGGTCCGAGTCTTCCAGGCCGACGGTCTGGTCCTCTGGCGAACTGCTTGTCTTCGTTCCGCTGCCCTCTCCTTGAGTCTCTGGTTCATGAGCAAGACCAGCTTTATGAGGTCGTGGTAGGTGGCAGGACGATCTCGCAATAGTCCGTCCTTGATCTCCGACGGTAGGCTCTCAGCAAGGCCTTGTCCTCCCATCCACTGTCGGCGGCCAGTGTGCGGAACTCGAGGGTGTAGTCGGCGACAGAGCGAGAGCCTTGCTGGATGGAGTGAAGACGTGAGGCGGCGTCTCCTCCATCGGCGGGGTGGTCAAACACCCCCCGATACCCCGAGCGAAAAGAGGCGAAGTCCGTGTCAAGACCATGGTTGCAGTGTGTGTGTGTGTGTGTGTGTGTGTATGCAGACACACCTATACACATATACACACATTTATAAAGTATGTATGTATACACTTTTATTTGTATATATATATATATATATATAAATACACTACCGTTCAAAAGTTTGGGGTCACATTGAAATGTCCTTATTTTTGAAGGAAAAGCACTGTACTTTTCAATGAAGATAACTTTAAACTAGTCTTAACTTTAAAGAAATACACTCTATACATTGCTAATGTGGTAAATGACTATTCTAGCTGCAAATGTCTGGTTTTTGGTGCAATATCTACATAGGTGTATAGAGGCCCATTTCCAGCAACTATCACTCCAGTGTTCTAATGGTACAATGTGTTTGCTCGTTGGCTCAGAAGGCTAATTGATGATTAGAAAACCTTGTGCAATCATGTTCACACATCTGAAAACAGTTTAGCTCGTTACAGAAGCTACAAAACTGACCTTCCTTTGAGCAGATTGAGTTTCTGGAGCATCACATTTGTGGGGTCAATTAAACGCTCAAAATGGCCAGAAAAAGAGAACTTTCATCTGAATCTCGACAGTCTATTCTTGTTCTTAGAAATGAAGGCTATTCCACAAAATTGTTTGGGTGACCCCAAACTTTTGAACGGTAGTGTATATACTTACACACACATTTATATACACTTTTTTCACACATATGTATATATACACAAATATACATATACACACACACATATGTATATATATACATATATAAACACATACACACACATTTACATGTACACATATTATATATACAGAGGTATATATATATATATATATATATATATATATATATATATATATATATATATATGTCTTAATTAGATTATCCAAAAAATAGTGCTCGATACCGTGGTAGAGCGTAATATGTATGTGTGGGAAAAAATCACAAGACTATTTCATCTCTACAGGCCTGTTTCATGAGGGATTTCCTCAATCCTCAGGAGATTTTGTAGAGATGAAATAGTCTTGTGATTTTTTCCCACACATACATATATATATATATATATATATATATATATATATATATATATATAAGTGCTGGGGTGGTATATAATAAAAAAAATGTATTTCAGGTACAGGTTGCATCTTTTAGATGCACTGTTGTATGGTGAGCTAGATGCGTTACTTGTGGCAGCTGACAAACAACCAACTTTTACAACATACAACAACCTACTTGAACAGAACATTACCAAATCTTACAGAAAAGCACTACCCAGCACTATACAAGCAATAAACAACGAGAACAAGAACATTGCCACGAAGCTGAGCATCGCCAACAAAGTGGACACTACGGCCAGCAGAGAGGCGTTCATCACACTGAAAGTGTTGTGTACCGGGCAAAGGGAAGGAGGCGACGCCAAGGCAGAACTGCGGTTTACCAGGTTTATTGAACACCTTGATGAGTGTGTGGGGTGTGTATGCTACCACAAGTGAATGAGTGCAGACGATGTGTAGGATTAACAATGTAAGTTTTACCAGGGGTTGTTGTCGGTGCGTGTTGTGTGAATCTTTCGTCAAATCCAAGGGGCAAGGTGAAGAGGCATTCAGCAGGGAGGCAAGCAGTCGGGGGTTGGAGAGAGGCAACGATGTCCGAGTCCAAGCAGAGGTCAAGGGTCGAGGGAGGCAAGCAGAGATCCAGGTGGAGGTTGTGAGGCAGGACACGATCACAGGCAACAGGGAAGACACTGTGGAAGACACAAGGGACATCAAACACGGGAACGAGGAAGAGCACAAAGAAGGCGAGCAAGGAACGAGGGAGTGGTGCCAGACGTGATGCTTACTCAGGGAGATTGGCTACGTTTTGGCGAAGGTCTCTTGGGTCCGCTGGCTTTTATGCCGCTCCCTCTCATCAGGCCCATGTGTGCTGATGCGCAATTGCCTGCAGCCTTGTCGCTGCGTGGGCGTGCTGTGCCCAGCGTGAGCAGGGGCGTGTCCAAGTGTGCTGCCAGCAGAGGTCCCGGCAGCTCCAACTGCCGAGGAAAAGCGGGTTCGAATCCGCGCCGTGACAGAAAGACCACAAACACAATTTTGCAAACAGACCAACATGTCGGTTCATTAACCAAACCAAATCAGAAATCGGTAAAATAAGCAAAAAAAATCCTTAGCAGAATTAACAACAACATCACCAACACTTCACAGCTCAACCAATGGAAAAACACGACGGCCGTAATAAACTGGTTCAAGAACATAAGTGACAAGGAGCAACACGGATTCATTTGCTTCGACATAGAGGAATTGTACCCCTCAATCAGCAGGGAACTACTGAACCAAGCACTGGACTTTGGCTCAAAAAACGACAACATCACCATGGACGAAAGGAATATCATAAACCATGCAAAGAACTCAATAATCACGCGCCAAAACGGTCCAGTGGTCTTTTGCCAAGGTTGCTTCTGATTCTGATTCTGATTCGAAAGCAACCTTGGCAAAAAACCACTGGGACCATTCGAAGTAACAACGGGAAGTTATGACGAGGCCGACACATGCAAACTAGTAGGAAGCTTCCTACTCTCGCAACTCACAAAATTAGGAGTAAACATTGGACTATACAGAGACTACAGACTGGCTATTTCTAATGCCAGACCGAGAGCTTTGGAAAACATCAAAAAATAAATATGCAGCATTTTCAAAAACAACGGACTAAGGATCCCAATTGAGGCAAACAAACACACTGTAAACTTCCTGGATGTAACACTCAACCTGGACAACAACACATACCAGCCATGTACAAAGCCCGACACCACATTACAATATGTACCCCGCGATAGCAACCACCCGCCTGTCACAACAAGGAACATCCCAGCCGGCATCAACAGGAGACTGTCAGCCCTGTCATTAGACAGGGAATCATTCAACCAAGCAACATCTCCGTACCAGAAAGCACTCAACGAAGTGGATGCCAATTCACCCTCCGATACGACCCACCAGCAACTAAAACAAGAAAAACCAGGAAACGGGACAACATACTTTGGTACAACCCCCCCATTCAGCAAAAACGTCAGCACGAACATCGGACAAAAATTCCTTGCACTCATTGACAGGCACTTCCTCAAAAAACATGTAATATTGAACAGGAACACCTTGAAACTTAGCTACAGCTGTATGATGAATATCAAACAAACCATTGACTCACACAACAAAAAGATCCTGAGCACTCACAGACAAGCAACCGCTGACGACTCTAACTCCACAGATAGCTGCAATTGCAGACAAAGGATTACATGCCCACTCAACGGAAACTGCTTAAAAACATCAGTTGTTTACCAAGCCAGCGTCACCCGCAAGAACAACTCAAACACAGAGACATATATTGGACTCACAAAAAAAACAACAACCTTTAAAACCCGTTTTAACAATCACACAGCCTCATTCCGTAGGTCCCAACTCAAGAACTCTACAGAGCTGAGTAAATACATATGGACTCTTAAAGACAATAAAATTGGGGTCACGCCAATACATGGCAAATTGTCACATCTAGCTCACCATACAACAGTGCAGCTAAAAGATGTAACCCGTGCCTGAAATAAAAAAAAAGTTTTATTATATACCACCCCAGCATGTCCACTTTAAACAAACGCAACCAACTGGTCTCATCATGCCGGCACAGAAGCAAGGCACTACTGGGTAACAATGGCCACACCCCCATGTAACGTACTCAATATATACATGTAACAACCACAGACACTTCAATAAAATCCCCTGAAGAGCAGGGAAACCTGCTAAACTGTCTTGTATGGATGATATAGCCTCTGTGTTTTTTCCTGACCTAATATATACTGTATATATATATATATATATATATATATATATATATATATATATATATATATATATATATATATATATATATATATATATATATATATATATCTTAATTAGATTATCCAAAAAATAGTGCTCGATACCGTGGTAGAGCGTAATATGTATGTGTGGGAAAAAAATCACAAGACTATTTCATCTCTACAGGCCTGTTTCATGAGGGATTTCCTCAATCCTCAGGAGATTTTTAAAATCTCCTGAGGATTGAGGAAATCCCTCATGAAACAGGCCTGTAGAGATGAAATAGTCTTGTGATTTTTTTCCCACACATACATATATATATATATATATATATATATACTACTCAGTGGCCTAGTGGTTAGAGTGTTTGCCCTGAGATCGGTAGGTTGTGAGTTCGAATCACGGCCGAGTCATACCAAAGACTATAAAAATGGAAGCCATTACCTCCCTGCTTGGCACTCAGCATCAAGGGTTGGAATTGGGGGTTAAATCACCAAAAATGATTACCGGGCGCGGCCACCGCTGCTGCTCACTGCTCCCCTCACCTCCCAGGGGGGTGATCAAAGGGTGATGGGTTAAATGCAGGGAATCATTTCGCCACACCTAGTGTGTGTGAGACAATCATTGGTACTTTTTAACTTGATATATATATATATATATATATATATATATATATATATATATATATATATATATATATATATATATATATATATATATATATATATATATATATATACATCCAGGTTGGGGAGGAGATCTTGCCCCAAGTGGAGGAGTTCAAGTACCTGGGAGTCTTGTTCACGAGTGAGGGAAGAGTGGATGGTGAGATCGACAGGCGGATCGGTGCGGCGTCTTCAGTAATGCGGACGCTGTATCGATCCGTTGTGGTGAAGAAGGAGCTGAGCCGGAAGGCAAAGCTCTCAATTTACCAGCCGATCTACGTTCCCATCCTCACCTATGGTCATGAGCTTTGGGTTATGACCGAAAGGACAAAAAGATGACGGGTACAAGCGGCCAAAATGAGTTTCCTCCGCCGGGTGGGGGGTCTCTCCCTCAGAGATAGGGTGAGAAGCTCTGTCATCCGGGAGGAACTCAGGGTAAAGCCGCTGCTCCTCCACATGGAGAGGAGCCAGATGAGGTGGTTCGGGCATCTGCTCAGGATGCCACCCGAATGCCTCCCTAGGTAGGTGTTTGGGGAACGTCCGACCGGCAGAAGGCCAAGGGGAAGACCCAGGACACGTTGGGAAGACTATGTCTCCCGGCTGGAGAGGGAAGTCTGAGCTTATATATACTGAATATCATATATCATGCATATATTATGTTATCTTAAGCACACACAAACATGGTGCCTGTTTCCAGTGGTAAAGCAATGTAATAATTGATGAGTAATAACATCTTCTGTGCGATCCCTCAGCACCCGACGTGGACTTCGAAGTTAAAATCCAGGAGATCAAGGCAGAAGAGCGCCAGGATGCCCTCTTTACTTGTGTTCTAAGCGCACCTCTGCAAGAGATCAGGTGGTTTGGTAAAAACGCTCCGTTGACAAACGGTGAAAAGTTTGATATCAGTGTTTCCGAAGACAAGCTCATCCACAAGTTGATCGTGCGTGACTGCTTGCCTCTGGACGCCGGGATCTACACCGCCGTGGCCGGGATCGAGTCGTGCAACGCCTGGCTGGTGGTTGAAGGTGAGACGTCATGGGGTCAGCTGAGACGATTGAGACTTGAGATCTGTTCTTTCTGCAGCCGATAAAGACGGCAGTAGCAAAGGGAAGAAAGTGGCTCGTAAGAACACGCCAGATGACGAAGACCTGCTGAGAATAGCCAGAGAGCAGCAAGAGAGGTATGAGAAGGAACTGGAGGAGACGGCCAAGAAGAACCAAGCGGAGCGGGACGCCGCGGAGGAAGCTGCCCGGCTGGAGGCGCAGGCGGCCAGGAACGCCAAGGCTGAAAAGAAAAAGGCAGAATCCAAGAAGAGGTCCAGTGCGGGTGCAAGGAAGGCTTCTGTTGCGGCAGCTGTGGAAGATCTGAGTGAAGACAACCAAGAAGTTGGGGAAAAACCCTTATTTGTGGAATGTGTCGAGGTAGAGGTGAAGGAAACTGAGACAGTGGAAGGTAAGTAGTACCTTTTTTAAATGGAATATACAGAAGTGGTTTCTCTTTCTGTTGTCCACCCTTATCGCTTAACACGGTTTGCTTTTTCATGGATGTTTACTTTCCTCTTCAATCCATGACCTAAATATATACACTAGTTATATATTTAACCCCGGAGAACATATCAATCAACTGAATCTAAAACTGATTGGTTGTTTTCCAAAGAAATGCAATGCGATAAAAAAAAGTAACACTGACTTATAAGGTAAGTACTTCCTGTGATGTCAGAGTGCCTTAATAAGAGATATAAGGTAAGTACTTCCTGTGATGTCAGAGTGCATTAATAAGAGATATGAGAGCGACTATGAAGCCGTGCATAATGTGTTGGATGAAGGATGTGTGATATCACCAATAGGACGAGGTCATGCTGAGGAGCCCGCAGAGCACACAGACTCTGGAAATAAAGACAAACATCTCAAAGTGAAAGTGAAAGATGCTTCTGTTGGTAAGGAACATCTGAGGTTGCAGTTTATAGCTTATTTAAACATCTGATGACCATGTTATGATACAGGACACTGTGGTTGTTAGAGGTCCTTGTTCGTTTTTTCAACAACTCTAAATATGAGTCAAAGCCCCCACAATAGTGCATCAGCAGTCTGTTGGCCGAGATCTAGCTCTGGTACTGGAATTTAAACATTTTAAATTTTTGAATTTTATGATACGTAGCGAAGCCTGTTTTTTTTTTTACAAAAGTTGTGGGTAATTATTATGGTAATTAATAATGTAATTAATTATGGTAATTATTGTATAAGAATCAATCAATCAATCAATCAATGTTTATTTATATAGCCCTAAATCAGAATACAAATAAAAGTGCATTTGATTATATGTAATAAAAATGTATTTTATTGTCATTTTTAATAATATTTTTTAATAATAATTTAATAATAATAATTAAATTGTAATTTATTGTAATTTAATTGTGATAAAAAAAAAAATATATATATATATATATATATATATATATATATATATATATATATATATATATATATATATATATATATAATAATTTATAATGTAATATATAATTTTTATTTTATTTATTTTTTCAAAAATCTGTTTGAAATAAATAAAACATATTTTACATATATATATATATATATATATATATATATATATATATATATATATATATATATATATATATATATATATATATATATATATATATATCAATTTTTTTAAATCGATTTTTTAAAATTTAAATTAAAATGTAAAATTAATTTGCTTTAGTATCGGCATGAATAAAAATCGCGATTTGGATTTTAATCGATTTTTGGGGGGCATCCATAAACAATACACTCGGCTTCTGTAAAATAAATTAAACAAAAACAATAACAAAAATAACAGGCTTCGATACACATCCTAAAATTTGGCTGGTCAGTCAGCTACAAATGTAATGTAGAAGCTGCAAATGTTGTCATTTTGCTTTCCTTCATGTGCATAATATATATATATATATATATATATATATATATATATATATATATATATATATATATATATATATATATATATATATATATATATATATATATATATATATATATATATATATATATATATATATATATATATATATACATATATATATATATATATTAGGGGTGTGGGAAAAAATCAATTCGAATTCGAATCGCGATCTCACGTTGTGCGATTCAGAATCGATTGTCATTTAAAAAAAATCTATTTTTTTTATTTATTTTTTTTAAAAGTTGTTTTAATTTTATTTTTTTTAATTAATCAATCCAACAAAACAAGACACAGCAATACCATAACAATGCAATCCAATTCCAAAAGCAAACCCGACCCAGCAACACTCAGAACTGCAATAAACAGAGCAATTGAGAGGAGACACAAACACGACACAGAGCAAACCAAAAGTAGTGAAACAAAAATGAATATTATCAACAACAGTATCAATATTAGTTACAATTTCAACAGAGCAGTGATTAAAAAAACCCTCATTGACATTATCATTAGACATTTATAAAAAATTTAAAAAAAGAACAATAGTGTCACAGTGGCTTACACTTGCATCGCATCTCATAAGCTTGACAACACACTGTGTCCAATATTTTCACAAAGATAAAATAAGTCATGTTTTTGGTTCATTTAATAGTTAAAACAAATGTACATTATTGCAATCAGTATATAAAAGCTTTTTACAAAAATCTACTACTCTGCTTGCATGTCAGCAGACTGGGGTAGATCCTGCTGAAATCTATGTATTGAATGAATAGACAATCCTTTTCAATCGGGAAAATATCGTTTTTGAATCGAGAATCGTGTTGAATTGAAAAAAAATCGATTTTGAATTGAATCAAGACCCCAAGAATCGATATTGAATCGAATCGTGGGACATATATATATATATATATATATATATATATATATATATATATATATATATATATATATATATATATATATATATATATATATATATATATATATATATGTATGTCACGGTTGTAGTTTAGTTGATTAACATCTTAAATACATACAGTAACAACATTATGACCACAGTCAAAGTGCATCTTAATATGAGAGCATCATTTTGTGGATGAACTGTTGCCACCAATAGGAAGTGACCCCAGTCAGGGAGTGCAACATCACCAAAGTGAGGAAAGACCTGGCAGAAGACACAGACCTGCCAAAGAGTCACTAGCAGACCGTGGACACGCTGGAGTTGGTAAGAACTTCCTAACAACACTGAAATTAGACTTTCCTGGCTCACAAAACATGCAACACAGATACTTTTTAAGGGTTGCAGACATTATTTAATCAAATCGATTCCATTAAAAAATCAGCTTTAATTGATATTCTGTTGCTTTGATTAGTCGTTAAAGACTATAAGCAGATACATGTAGATGGAGTTTGCACACGGCCCTGCAGTGGAGCACACATGAGAGCGGTGGTGCTTGTGGGTACCTTGATATGCGGAGCGTTTTTTAAATATATTATTATTATTATTATTATGATTTTTAATGCACGCATGCATTTCAGTGTAGGTAATGTACATTTATTTTAATAAAGAATGAATATTATGTTTTGTTATTGCTATTTCCCCTAAACTATATAGTGTGTTTTATGCGATTATTTGATGAACTGAATAAACTAATCGACAGATTGCTCGATAACTGCGATGGTCAGTGACCCCGCAGAGATGTCGGATATTTTTTCCAACAATCTTTTTTCAAACTTTAGACACGTGCTTGTCAGTCCGCTGAAGAGGCGTGCCAAGTTGTTTCTTAGCAAACATAAGAAGGGACCGAACACAAACTGAATACATTTACAAAAAGCCAAAAGCAGTGAAGTTGTCAGGTTGTGTAAATGGTAAATAAAAAGAGAATGCAACAAATCCTTTTCAACTTATATTCAATTGAATAGACTGCAAAGGCAAGATATTTCATGTTCACACTGAGAAACTTTGTTATTTTTTGCAAATAATCATGAACTTAGAATTTAATGGCAGCAACACATTGCAAAAAAGGCATTTTTACCAGTGTGTTACATGGCCTTTCCTTTTAACAACACTCAGTAAAGGTTTGGGAACTGAGGAGACACATTTTTGAAGTGGAATTCTTTCCTATTCTTGCTTGATGTACAGCTTAAGTTGTTCAACAGTCTCCCTTCTCATATTTTAGCCTTCACACATTTTCAATGTCTGGACTACAGGCAGGCCAGTCTAGTACCCACACTCTTTTACTATGAAGCCACGCTGTTGTAACACCTGGCTTGGCATCATCCTGCTGCAATAAGCAGGGGCGTCCATGATAACAACATATGTTGTTCCAAAAGCTGTATGTACCTTTCAGCATTAATGGTGCCTTCACAGATGTGTAAGTTACCCATGTCTTGGGCACTAATACACCCCCATACCATCACACATGCTGCCTTTTACACTTTCACCCTAGAACAGTCCGGATGGTTCTTTTTGGTCCACAGTTTTCAAAAACAATGTGAAATGTGGACTCGTCAGACCACAGAACACTTTTCCACTTTGCATCAGTCCGTCTTAGATGAGCTCGGGCCCAGCGAAGCCGGCGGCGTTTCTGGGTGTTGTTGATAAATGGCATTGCCTTTGCGTAGTAGAGTTTTAACTTGCACTTAAAGATGTAGCGACCAACTGTAGTTACTGACAGTGGTTTTCTGAAGTGTTCCTGAGCCCATGTGGTGATATCCTTTACACACCGATGTGGCTTTTTGATGCAGTACCGCCTGAGGGATCCAAGGTGTGTAATATCATGGCTTACGTGCAGTGATTTCTCCAGATTCTCTGAACCTTTTGATGATATTACGGAGCGTAGATGGTGAAATCCCTAAATTCCTTGCAATAGCTGGTTGAGAAATGTTGTTCTTAAACAATTTGCTCAGGCATTTGTTGACAAAGTGGTGATCCTCGCCCCGTCCTTGTTTGTGAATGACTGAGCATTTCATGGAAGCTGCTTATATACCCAATCATGGCACCCACCTGTTCCCAATTTGCCTGTTCACCTGTGGGATGTTACAAATAAGTGTTTGACGAGCACTCCTCGACTTTCTCAGTCTTTTTTGCCACTTGTGCTAGCTTTTCTTGAAACATGTTGCAGGCATCAAATCCCAAATGAGCTAATATTTGCAAACAATAACAAAGTTTCTCAGTGTGAACATGAAATATCTTGTCTTTGCAGTCTATTCAATTGAATATAAGTTGAAAAGGATTTGTTGTATTCTCTTTTTTTTTACCATTTACACAACGTGACAACTTCAATGCTTCTGGGGTTTCGTACTATCATTGCGTTTTTCAGTCCTTCCATGTCTTGTTTTCAATACACGACTGCAACTTTTGCTCCGAGTGAGAAGGCGAGCAGAGTTCAAGGCCGAGTGCATCTTGATTATAAATCCCGCACCAGAACGTAAACCTGCTCTTCATTATCACCAATAGGACGTGACGTCAGGGAGGAAACGTGTGCCAAGTCTGGGCCGACTAAAAACGCTCCAAGTGAGAAAATTGTGTCCAGCAAAGATAAAGAAGATGAGGAAGAAATGTCTGACGGCCATGATGGTGATGATGATGGTGGTGATGATGATGATGTTGGTAAGGAACATCTGTTTTGGTATGCGTTGTGGAGAAACTTGCCATGGTCAGTTCAAAATATCAATCAATCAATGTATTAATCACAAGTGCCTCAAAGGGCTTGGCAACCCTATCTGAGCGCACATCTGGGAAAGGAAAAACTCCAACAGCCCGAGTTGGGGAGAAGAATGAAGCACAAAGGCCTCATATCATGTTTGTTTGTGTCCTAATGTGTTGACTAGGGTCCTGCATGGTGTCCACGCACGGAAGGAAGTAGAGTTTCACAATAAAAGTTTTCTTGCACTGCATGGCTTGCGAGCGTCACGGTGACCGCTGATGTAGTGTTTGACGGTCGGTGACAAACCACCGGGCGGTTGAGGGTGGTCACCATGACGACGACTTGGCTCAAAGTGATGGAAATGTAAAGTGTGTGGTGTCGGCACAGCACCAGCAGGGGGTGAGGACGTGTCGGAAAGTGACGAGGACGTGGAGGAGGAGCCAGCGGGGGAGAGGCGTGTCAGAGTGAGGCAGGGGCCCCTGATCCAGGAGACCCTTATTGGTGAGTCTTGTTTGTTCTGAAGATGACTTTCAACTTCTTTTCAGACTCCACATCCACACTGACATGTTTACACTGACACATCCACACTGACACATCCACACTGACACATCCACACTGACATGTTTACACTGACACATCCACACTGACATGTTTACACTGACACATCCACACTGACACATCCACACTGACACATCCACACTGACATGTTTACACTGACACATCCACACTGACACATCCACACTGACACATCCACACTGACATGTTTACACTGACACATCCACACTGACACATCCACACTGACACATCCACACTGACATGTTTACACTGACACATCCACACTGACACATCCACACTGACACATCCACACTGACACATCCACACTGACATGTTTACACTGACACATCCACACTGACACATCCACACTGACACATCCACACTGACATGTTTACACTGACACATCCACACTGACACATCCACACTGACACATCCACACTGACATGTTTACACTGACACATCCACACTGACATGTTTACACTGACACATCCACACTGACACATCCACACTGACATGTTTACACTGACACATCCACACTGACATGTTTACACTGACACATCCACACTGACACATCCACACTGACATGTTTACACTGACACATCCACACTGACATGTTTACACTGACACATCCACACTGACACATCCACACTGACATGTTTACACTGACACATCCACACTGACACATCCACACTGACATGTTTACACTGACACATCCACACTGACATGTTTACACTGACACATCCACACTGAAACATCCACACTGACATGTTTACACTGACACATCCACACTGACATGTTTACACTGACACATCCACACTGACATGTTTACACTGACACATCCACACTGACACATCCACACTGACACATCCACACTGACATGTTTACACTGACACATCCACACTGACATGTTCACACTGACACATCCACACTGACATGTTTACACTGACACATCCACACTGACATGTTTACACTGACACATCCACACTGACACATCCACACTGACATGTTTACACTGACACATCCACACTGACATGTTCACACTGACACATCCACACTGACACATCCACACTGACACATCCACACTGACATGTTTACACTGACACATCCACACTGACATGTTTACACTGACACATCCACACTGACACATCCATACTGACACATCCACACTGACACATCCACACTGACACATCCACACTGAAATTTTTACACTGACACATCCACACTGACATGTTTACACTGACACATCCACACTGACACATCCACACTGACATGTTTACACTGACACATCCACACTGACACATCCACACTGACACATCCACACTGACACATCCACACTGACACATCCACACTGACATGTTTACACTGACACATCCACACTGACACATCCACACTGACACATCCACACTGACATGTTTACACTGACACATCCACACTGACACATCCACACTGACACATCCACACTGACATGTTTACACTGACACATCCACACTGACACATCCACACTGACACATCCACACTGACATGTTTACACTGACACATCCACACTGACATGTTTACACTGACACATCCACACTGACACATCCACACTGACATGTTTACACTGACACATCCACACTGACATGTTTACACTGACACATCCACACTGACACATCCACACTGACATGTTTACACTGACACATCCACACTGACATGTTTACACTGACACATCCACACGGACACATCCACACTGACATGTTTACACTGACACATCCACACTGACACATCCACACTGACATGTTTACACTGACACATCCACACTGACATGTTTACACTGACACATCCACACTGAAACATCCACACTGACATGTTTACACTGACACATCCACACTGACATGTTTACACTGACACATCCACACTGATATGTTTACACTGACACATCCACACTGACACATCCACACTGACACATCCACACTGACATGTTTACACTGACACATCCACACTGACATGTTCACACTGACACATCCACACTGACATGTTTACACTGACACATCCACACTGACATGTTTACACTGACACATCCACACTGACACATCCACACTGACATGTTTACACTGACACATCCACACTGACATGTTCACACTGACACATCCACACTGACACATCCACACTGACACATCCACACTGACATGTTTACACTGACACATCCACACTGACATGTTTACACTGACACATCCACACTGACACATCCATACTGACACATCCACACTGACACATCCACACTGACACATCCACACTGAAATTTTTACACTGACACATCCACACTGACATGTTTACACTGACACATCCACACTGACACATCCATACTGACACATCCACACTGACACATCCACACTGACATGTTTACACTGACACATCCACACTGACATGTTCACATTGACACATCCACACTGACACATCCACACTGACACGTTTACACTGACACATCCACACTGACACGTTTACACTGACACATCCACACTGACACATCCACACTGACACGTCCACACTGACATGTTTACACTGACACATCCACACTGACACATCCACACTGACATGTTTACACTGACACATCCACACTGACATGCTTACACTGACACATCCATACTGACACATCCACACTGACATGTTTACACTGACACATCCACACTGACACATCCACACTGACATGTTTACACTGACACATCCACACTGACACATCCACACTGACATGTTTACACTGACACATCCACACTGACACATCCACACTGACATGTTTACACTGACACATCCACACTGACATGTTTACACTGACACATCCACACTGACATGTTTACACTGACACATCCACACTGACACATCCACACTGACACATCCACACTGACACATCCACACTGACATGTTTACACTGACACATCCACACTGACATGTTTACACTGACACATCCACACTGAAACATCCACACTGACATGTTTACACTGACACATCCACACTGACATGTTTACACTGACACATCCACACTGACATGTTTACACTGACACATCCACACTGACACATCCACACTGACACATCCACACTGACATGTTTACACTGACACATCCACACTGACATGTTCACACTGACACATCCACACTGACATGTTTACACTGACACATCCACACTGACATGTTTACACTGACACATCCACACTGACACATCCACACTGACATGTTTACACTGACACATCCACACTGACATGTTCACACTGACACATCCACACTGACACATCCACACTGACACATCCACACTGACATGTTTACACTGACACATCCACACTGACATGTTTACACTGACACATCCACACTGACACATCCATACTGACACATCCACACTGACACATCCACACTGACACATCCACACTGAAATTTTTACACTGACACATCCACACTGACATGTTTACACTGACACATCCACACTGACACATCCATACTGACACATCCACACTGACACATCCACACTGACATGTTTACACTGACACATCCACACTGACATGTTCACATTGACACATCCACACTGACACATCCACACTGACACGTTTACACTGACACATCCACACTGACACGTTTACACTGACACATCCACACTGACACATCCACACTGACACGTCCACACTGACATGTTTACACTGACACATCCACACTGACACATCCACACTGACACATCCACACTGACATGTTTACACTGACACATCCACACTGACATGCTTACACTGACACATCCATACTGACACATCCACACTGACATGTTTACACTGACACATCCACACTGACACATCCACACTGACATGTTTACACTGACACATCCACACTGACACATCCACACTGACATGTTTACACTGACACATCCACACTGACACATCCACACTGACATGTTTACACTGACACATCCACACTGACATGTTTACACTGACACATCCACACTGACATGTTTACACTGACACATCCACACTGACACATCCACACTGACACATCCACACTGACACATCCACACTGACATGTTTACACTGACACATCCACACTGACACATTCACACTGACATGTTTACACTGACACATCCACACTGACATGTTTACACTGACACATCCACACTGACACATCCACACTGACACATCCACACTGACACATCCACACTGACACATCCACACTGACATGTTTACACTGACACATCCACACTGACACATCCACACTGACACATCCACACTGACATGTTTACACTGACACATCCACACTGACATGTTTACACTGACACATCCACACTGACACATCCACACTGACATGTTTACACTGACACATCCACACTGACATGTTTACACTGACATGTTTACGCTGACAAATCCACACTGACACATCCACACTGACATGTTTACACTGACACATCCACACTGACACATCCACACTGACACATCCACACTGACACATCCACACTGACACATCCACACTGACACATACACACTGACATGTTTACACTGACACATCCACACTGACAAATCCACACTGACATGTTTACACTGACACATCCACACTGACACATCCACACTGACATGTTTACACTGACACATCCACACTGACACATCCACACTGACACATCCACACTGACATGTTTACACTGACACATCCACACTGACACATCCACACTGACATGTTTACACTGACACATCCACACTGACATGTTTACACTGACACATCCACACTGACATGTTTACACTGACACATCCACACTGACATGTTTACACTGACACATCCACACTGACATGTTTACACTGACATGTTTACACTGACACATCCACACTGACACATCCACACTGACATGTTTACACTGACACATCCACACTGACATGTTTACACTGACACATCCACACTGAAACATCCACACTGACATGTTTACACTGACACATCCACACTGACATGTTTACACTGACACATCCACACTGACATGTTTACACTGACACATCCACACTGACACATCCACACTGACACATCCACACTGACATGTTTACACTGACACATCCACACTGACATGTTTACACTGACACATCCACACTGACATGTTCACACTGACACATCCACACTGACATGTTTACACTGACACATCCACACTGACATGTTTACACTGACACATCCACACTGACACATCCACACTGACATGTTTACACTGACACATCCACACTGACATGTTCACACTGACACATCCACACTGACACATCCACACTGACATGTTTACACTGACACATCCACACTGACATGTTTACACTGACACATCCACACTGACACATCCATACTGACACATCCACACTGACACATCCACACTGACACATCCACACTGACACATCCACACTGAAATTTTTACACTGACACATCCACACTGACATGTTTACACTGACACATCCACATTGACACATCCATACTGACACATCCACACGGACACATCCACACTGACATGTTTACACTGACACATCCACACTGACACATCCACACTGACATGTTTACACTGACACATCCACACTGACATGTTTACACTGACACATCCACACTGACACATCCACACTGACATGTTTACACTGACACATCCACACTGACACATCCACACTGACATGTTTACACTGACACATCCACACTGACACATCCACACGGACACATCCACACTGACATGTTTACACTGACACATCCACACTGACATGTTCACACTGACACATCCACACTGACACATCCACACTGACACGTTTACACTGACACATCCACACTGACACGTTTACACTGACATATCCACACTGACACATCCACACTGACACGTCCACACTGACATGTTTACACTGACACATCCACACTGACACATCCACACTGACACATCCACACTGACACATCCACACTGACATGTTTACACTGACACATCCACACTGACATGCTTACACTGACACATCCATACTGACACATCCACACTGACACATCCACACTGACATGTTTACACTGACACATCCACACTGACTCATCCACACTGACACATCCACACTGACACATCCACACTGACATGTTTACACTGACACATCCATACTGACACATCCACACTGACACATCCACACTGACATGTTTACACTGACACATCCACACTGACACATCCACACTGACACGTTTACACTGACACATCCACACTGACACGTTTACACTGACACATCCACACTGACACATCCACACTGACACGTTTACACTGACACATCCACACTGACACGTTTACACTGACACATCCACACTGACACATCCACACTGACACGTTTACACTGACACATCCACACTGACACGTTTACACTGACACATCCACACTGACACATCCACACTGACACGTTTACACTGACACGTTTACACTGACACATCCACACTGACACTTTTACACTGACACATCCACACTGACACGTTTACACTGACACATCCACACTGACACATCCACACTGACACGTTTACACTGACACATCCACACTGACACATCCACACTGACACGTTTACACTGACACGTTTACACTGACACATCCACACTGACACATCCACACTGACACGTTTACACTGACACATCCACATTGACACGTTTACACTGAGACATCCACACTGACACGTTTACACTGACACGTTTACACTGACACATCCACACTAACACGTTTACACTGACACATCCACACTGACACATCCACACTAACACGTTTACACTGACACGTTTACACTGACACATCCACACTGACATGTTTACACTGACACATCCACACTGACACGTTTACATTGACACATCCACACTGACACGTTTACACTGACACATCCACACTGACATGTTTACACTGACACGTTTACACTGACACATCCACACTGACACGTTTACACTGACACATCCACACTGACATGTTTACACTGACATGTTTACACTGACATGCCTCCATTCAACTATATTTTCTTTTCAGCTGACTCTTTAAAATGCAATAATCCTTATCAGACTGCAAACATGCACAGGCCACAATGTGGCCCTGATGTGCTCCTAACATGGCCCCAGTGGAGACCCAACATTGTCCCAATGTGGCCCCAGTGTAGACAAAACATTGTCCCAATGTGGCCCCAGTGTAGACCCAACATTGTCCCAATGTGGCCTCAGTGTAGACCAAACATTGTCCCAATGTGGCCCCATTGTAGACCAAACATTGTCCCAATGTGGCCCCAGTGCAGACCCGACATTTTCCCAATGTGGCCCCAGTGTAGACCCAACATTGTCCCGATGTGGCCCCAGTGTAGACCCAACATTGTCCCAATGTGGATCCAATGTGGCCCCAGTGTAGACCCAACATTGTTCCAATGTGGATCCAATGTGGCCCCAGTGTAGACCCAACATTGTCCCAATGTGGCCGCAATGTAGACCCAACATTGTCCCAATGTGGAACCAATGTGGCCCCAGTGTAGACCCAACATTGTCCCAATGTGGCCCCAGTGTAGACCCAACATTTTCCCAATGTGGATCCAATGTGGCCAGAGTGTAGGACCAACATTGTCCCAATGTGGATCCAATGTGGCCAGAGTGTAGACCCAACATTGTCCCAATGTGGCCCCAGTGTAGACCCAACATTGTCCCAATGTGGCCCCAGTGTAGACCCAACATTGTCCCAATGTGGATGCAATGTGGCCCCAGTGTAGCCCCAACATTGTCCCAATGTGGCTCCAGTGTAGACCCAACATTGTCTCAATGTGGATCCAATGTGGCCCCAGTGTAGACCCAACATTGTCCCAATGTGGATGCAATGTGGCCCCAGTGTAGACCCAACATTGTCCCAATGTGGATCCAATGTGGCCCCAGTGTAGACCCAACATTGTCCCAATGTGGCCCCAGTGTAGACCCAACATTGTCTCTATGTGGATCCAATGTGGCCCCAGTGTAGACCCAACATTGTCCCAATGTGGCCCCAGTGTAGACCCAACATTGTCCCAATGTGGATCCAATGTGGCCCCAGTGTAGACCCAACATTGTCCTAATGTGGATCCAATGTGGCCCCAGTGTAAACCCAACATTGTCTCAATGTGGACCCAATATTTTCCCAAAGATATTTTTTGCCCAAAGGTGACCCTGATGTGTTCCCAAAGTGCCCCTAAACTCACCCTAATGTGTCCCCAATGTGGCTCCAACATGACCCCAAGGTGGCCCCGATGTGTCCCCGTTGTGCCCCTAAACTGGCCTCAATGTGGCGCCAACGTGGCCCGAGCGTTGTCCCAAAGTGGACCCAATGTTCTCCCAACGTGGACCCAATGTTCTCCCAACGTGGCCCCCAATGTTGGCCCCAACGTGTCCCCAATGCGATCCTAATGTGGACCCAATTATGGCCCCCAAAGTTGGACCCAATGTGGATTCAATGTGGCCCCCAATGTTGGCCCCGAATGGGGCCTCCACATCATTTGCTTGCACAAGTGAAAACAAATTGATTTGACCAGATTCCATAAACAAACAAGGAAGTCGCTACTACTACTACTACTACCACTACTACTACTACTAGTACTACTTCTACTACAAAATAAAATAAAAGCCGTCACACCCTTAAATTTTTTTCGGTGAAAATAAAGTAAAGTATTATAAAGTATGAATGGATGTATATAGTGTAATATATTTAATATATATATAGTGTAATATAGTTTATATATATATATACATAGTGTAATATATTTAATATATATAGTATCATATATTTAATATATATATACATAGTGGTATATATTTAATATATATAGTGTAATATATTTAATATATATAGTGTAATATATTTAATATATATATAGTGTAATATATTCAATATATATAGTGTAATATATTTAATATGTATATATCGTGTAATATATTCAATATATATAGTGTAATATATTTAATATATATATAGTGTAATATATTTATATATATATATATATATATATATATATATATATATATATATATATATATATATATATATATATATATATATATATATATATATATATATATATATATATATTCAATATATATAGTGTAATATATTTAATATATATATAGTGTAATATATTTAATATATATATATATAGTGTAATATATTTAATATATATATAGTGTAATATATTCAATATATATAGTGTAATATATTTAATATATATAGTGTAATACATTTGTGTGCTGAGGTCACCAGTTGACTCGCCAGTTGCTTGATTCCCAGACCCAGGTGTCCACTTCCTCATCGGGCTCTCCGACTGCAAGGCCATCATCGGGGAAGAGGCCGAGCTGATGTGCAAACTCAGCAGCGAGGACTGTGAGGGCGTCTGGTACAAAGACGGCGAAGAGGTAGGCATCACACGCCGAGGACGTCTGCGTTGTTTCCCCGACAAGGTTTGACGTGTTCCTACAGATGGTGTGTACAGAGAGTGTGACTTTTACCAAAGAAGGAAGTTTCCATAAACTGACGATTCACAAAGTCACGGATGATGACGCCGGGAAGTACAAGTTTGAAGCAGATGGACGCAAGACTGAGGCCTTGATTGTCGTGGAAGGTAAGAAAAGAGCTGATTTTCTTTCCGATCCGATACCAAGTAAAGTTCAGGCCGGTATAAGAGATACCAGGATGCTTTATTATTGTCCATTCTTTAACATGTACAAGACACATAAGAACTGAAATTACATTTTCGGCACAGTCCCACTAAGAGCAGACATACGTTACAGGGAGACAAGAACAGGACCGCCAACAGATCAGCCACTTACGGCGCTCCTTAAAAAAGGTGGGAAAAAGGTGATTTTGGGAAAGGGGGGACGAGTAAAAAATATCAGTCAAAGGCTGGACCCTCGGCAAGGGGTCCAGACTGAGTCCAAAGGAAAAAACCTCATTTGCCATAGCACACATAAACAAGTTACATATAATCACAACAACTCGCAACAGAGGGGTTGGGGGTGGGGGGATTTGGGGCACTGGAGGCCGGCCTGCTGCTATAAAGCGCTACTCAGCCGTCCATCACCCCGAAGGGGAATAAAGCGGTGGTGAAGGCGTTGGGTGGGGGTGGGGTGTGTGTTTGTGTATATGCCCATTGTCTCTGGGTGTAGTGGTGTTGTGTCCATAGGCCCAGGTCTGTTCTGCATGCAATGCAAGCAAAGTTTGACTTCCAGGTGTCGTTGAGGAGGGAGGGAGGTCAAAAGGTCCATCTTTGAGAGTCCTCTGGGATGTTTTCAGAATAGATTGCTCCTGTTGTTGCAGCGTCAACGCCATTCAAGGGAGTCAAATCGTAGATTAGAGTTTTTGTTTTTCTGCGAGCAGACATTACAATGGCTTGTCTGTTCTATTCGTCCATGTTGGCTCTCATATCCAATTTTGGAAGCAGGTCGGCATGTTTCAACATGCTAAAATATATCTTTGTGTCAATCTTCTATTTTAGATCCACCAAGATTTGACCCAGAGGAGCTAAAAACCTTTATCGAGCCGGTAAGAGTGAAGAAGGGGCACAAAGCCATCTACAAATTACCCTTCCTGGGCCGGGAGCCTATCAAAGTTCAATGGTACCTGGAGGGGGAAGAGCTTTCAGATGAAGCCAACATCAAGATCGAGACCTCGGATGGTTACACCCGCCTGCTGCTCATCAAGCTGCAGCGTAAAGACAGCGGCGAAGTCAAGCTAAAGCTAAAAAATGAGTTTGGCACAGTTGAGGCCTTCAGTGAACTAACGGTTATGGGTATGTATTGCCCAAACGCATGATGGATGTGTATGTGGAGCTTCTAATGAACTGTTCCCGAGCAGATAAACCCACTCCTCCGATGGGACCTTTGGAGATCGTTGAAGCCTCCTCCTCCGCCATCGAGATCAAGTGGAGACCCCCGAAAGATAGCGGCGGCTGCAAGATTGGGAACTACCTCCTGGAACGGCAACAAGTGGGCCGCAACACCTGGAAGAAGGTCGGGCCCATCGGTCCGGAAGCCAAATACAGGGACCTCGACATAGACCACGGCCGCAGGTACTGCTACCGCATCAGAGTGGAGACAGAAATGGGCACCAGTGAGCTGATGGAAACAGAGGATATTCAAGCTGGGACAAAAGGTACCCCGATATTCTTGATGGATCCATGGAGTCAACATTCTTAGTTCTGACAAAAGATAGTTTAAGGGCCAGGTGTGTCCACTGAGGGTCACATACAGAAAGATTTTAGTACTTTGATGTATTTCGTACTGAAGTTGCAGGATGTAAACCGTAAATGAAAGAATTCAATGTGGCCTACAATAGAACGTTTTCACATGTTGTTACGTTACAGCCTGATTCCAAAATGGAATATACTCATTTTGTCCTTATAATACCCCATAATGAGATTTAGAGTTTTTTGTCATTCAGATTATTTCTTCTGTGGAAAGTGGAAGGTGTGTTTGAGGTTAAGCTTGAGAACTTGTGAAGATGCGTTTGCATCACAGTCATTGTATTACTGGCTGGGCTGTATTATATACACACACATGTGTGTATGCACCTATTCAGTCCCCTGGCACACCTATTCCAAAAATTAATGCTTTATTAGTAATCTTAGTCTTGATTTTAATTGTATTCAAAAATTATATCCAACAAGGAATTATGCCACGTCGTCCTAAGTTTTCGTTCGTTTGCGTACACAGCATACCCTGGACCGCCATCACCACCAAAGGTTGTCAGCGCCTTCAAGGACTGTATCAACTTGTCCTGGTCGCCTCCTGCCAACACCGGAGGAACTAGTATCCTCGGATACAACCTTGAGAAACGCAAGCAGGGCAGCAATCTGTGGGGTCAGGTCAACCCGCCAGAGGAGATGATCAGAGGTTACATTACACATCCTTCCATCGAGTTGTCTTGGTAATAATTAAAAGTATGATTCCCACTCTGACAGGTAAAGCATTTGCTGTGAAAGATGTGGTTGAAGGAATGGAATACGAGTTCCGTTTGTCAGCGACCAACAACTCCGGAGCAGGTGAATTCAGTACACCTTCGGACTTTGTATTCGCCAGAGACCCCAAAAGTAGGTGGACATTCATTTTACTCAACACAAAACTAAAAACCGCCTCATTAATTCGAGATGACAATTTTCTTTTAGAGCCTCCTGGAAAGGTCCTTGATTTGAAAGTGACGGATTCTAACTACACAACTTTATCACTGTCTTGGACCAAGCCCAAGGACATTGAGGGGGTACAGGACGAGGCCAAGGGTTACTTTGTGGAGATCCGTCCCGCGGAGAACACAGACTGGAATCGCTGCAGTTCTACCGTGTTGACCACCAATTACTACACGGTGAAAGGCATGAAGTCCATGGCCATGTACTGGGTGAGAGTCATCGCTGTAAACAACGGAGGGGAGGGAGAGCCAAAAGAACTGGACAACTACGTTCTTGCTATGCCTCCTCCTGGTGAGAATGGGAATAATATTTTAATATATTAACTCCTGAATATAAGACAAGGCTGTATTTAAAAGACCAGTTTTAGACATGGATGTTATTCATCAGATATTCACAGTGGAGGGCTGTGCGTTTCCCACCTAGGCCTGATGACCTACTTAGTCCGACTTTAATAAATACCCCTCAAAGTACCATAATTTATGTCACTACATGACCATGGCTGGAGAAATGCTATACAGACACACAGTTGTGCACAAAACAGGCTATATTTCGACACATTTAAAAATTAATGAACCTGCATCATCATTTAAAACATACCTTACGTGGTACTGTCAACATTTAAATAATTGTAAAGAACATATTAAAGGCCTACTGAAATGACTTTTTTTTAGTTAAACGGGGATAGCAGATCCATTCTATGTGTCATACTTGATCATTTCGCGATATTGCCATATTTTTGCTGAAAGGATTTAGTAGAGAACATCAACGATAAAGTTTGCAACTTTTGGTCGCTGTTAAAAAAAAGCCTTGCCTGTACCGGAAGTAGCGTGACGTCACAAGTTGAAAGGCTCCTCACATTTCCCCATTGTTTACACCAGCAGCGAGAGCGATTCGGACCGAGAAAGCGACGATTACCCCATTAATTTGAGCCAGGATGAAAGATTCGTGGACGAGTAACGTGAGAGTGAAGGACTAGAGTGCAGTGCAGGACGCATCTTTTTTCGCTCTGACCGTAACTTAGGTACAAGCTGGCTCATTGGATTCCACACTCTCTCCTTTTTCTATTGTGGATCACGGATTTGTATTTTAAACCACCTCGGATACTATATCCTCTTGAAAATGAGAGTCGAGAACGCGAAATGGACATTCACAGTGACTTTTATCTCCACGATAATACATCGGCGAAGCACTTTAGCTACGGAGCTAACGTGATAGCATCGTGCTTAAATGCAGATAGAAACAAAAGAAATAAGCCCCTGACTTGAAGGATAGACAGAAAATCAACAATACTATTAAACCATGGACATGTAAATACACGGTTAATGCTTTCCAGCCTGGCGAAGCTTAACAATGCTGTTGCTAACGACGCCATTGAAGCTAACTTAGCTTCGGGACCTCACAGAGCTATGATAAAAACATTAGCGCTCCACCTACGCCAGCCAGCCCTCATCTGCTCATCAACACCCGTGCTCACCTGCATTCCAGCGATCGACGGAAGGACGAAGGACTTCACCCGATCATCCGTGCGGTCGGCGGCTAGCGTCGGATAGCGCGTCTGCTATCCAAGTAAGTCCTCCTGTTGTGTTGCTACAGCCAGCCGCTAATACACCGATCCCACCTACAGCTTTCTTCTTTGCAGTCTTCATTGTTCATTAAACAAATTGCAAAAGATTCACCAACACAGATGTCCAGAATACTGTGGAATTTTGAGATGAAAACAGAGCTTTTTTGTATTGGATTCAATGGTGTCCGAATACTTCCGTTTAACTATTGACGTCACGCGCATACGTCATCATCCATAGACGTTTTCAACCGGAAGTTTAGCGGGAAATTTAAAATTGCACTTTATAGGTTAACCCGGCCGTATTGGCATGTGTTGCAATGTTAAGATTTCATCATTGATATATAAACTATCAGACTGCGTGGTCGGTAGAAGTGGCTTTCAGTAGGCCTTTAAATGTGGAAAAATAAATAGATACAATAATTGAACTTTGTCTTTGAGAGTTCAAAAAGTGAGAACCGATGATTTCTCTGTTGGCTCCGGTGCCCCTCCCTGCTTTTTGCAAATTACAACTTGTGATTGGATTCTCACTTGGGAGTGACAAGTGAAAATCCAATCACAGTCACGGTTAGCGTAAGGCTACCTGGATGGGATACTGTCAACAACTCTTGATCGGATTGGCTATCGCAACTGTCTATCGACTGTCTATCCGGCAGAATTCATACAGCGCTGGCAACAAGCTAGCTGAAATATGATTGGATAAAACCTCTAACGTAAAAACAGGCAACACTGGAGTCTAATAAGACATGAAGAGAATATGATGAATACTTTAAGGGAAAGTAGATTAAAATGACCTTTTATTAATCTATGATCATGATTTATGTTAGGCCAGCAGAGAACCTTGCTGGCACACCACTGGATATTCAATATCAGTATTTTATTCATCATATTGCTGCTCAACACTACTCATTGATCACAATGGTCTTAAATGTGTATGGTAACTCCTCTTCTGTTTGCTAAAAGGTGTGTTTACGCTGGTGTAAGCTCTGCATTGGTTAAGACAAACTCTGGTGCATGTGCTCTGCTCGTAGGGTTTGCTTGGGCAAATGCAATTTGTGGAACCTTGGCGTGCGAATAACCAAAGGACTGAAACACATCTCTCAGTCGGGTTGTTTGGTGCGGACGAGGGTTTGGTGGATTGTGTTGCAAATGAACTCTGAATACCAGACGGGCTGTCTCTGTTTTTGTAGGCGAAAATACTGTGTCACCGTATGTCCGGGTCAGATAAAGTAATTGCGATTGTGACTATGGTGTGGAAAAGATTTGTTCACCTCTAAGAAGGCACTTCTATCAAAGTCTTAATGTGGTACAACCAAGTGTTTACTCTACACATTATTTTCCTAGTGAGACCACGCTTCACAGATGCCAAGATCAAGAGCTTCATGGTGGTCAGAGCAGGAAACTCAGCCCGATTTACTATGAACTTTGAAGTGAGTTGTCCGACTCATCAGTGCTTGAGTAGAAATGATTCTTCATATTCTTGGTAATTCACTTCTGCATGTGCTCCACAGGCCTCTCCTTGGCCTGAGGTCACCTGGTTAAAGGACGGTGTGCCGGTCACAAAAAAAGTGACAATAAGTAACGCGGAAGGAACGTCGCAGCTTCTGATTCCTTCTGCCGAGCGCTCTGACTCTGGAATCTACACCGTGATTGTCAAGAACATCGTCGGCCAGGAATCCTTTAGTATTGAAATTAGAGTAACGGGTAAGTATTAATAGTGGAGTTAATATCCCGATTACTAAATGCTGCACTGCTATGTACTTTACAGAGTAGAATGTGAAATAAATATGTCGTAATTCAAACTTTAGACGAGCCAAAACCACCGGGTCCAGTGGAGAATGAAGAAAACGTGTTGGGCACAGTGACCGTTTCATGGACGGCGTCTCCAGACGAGAAACGAGATGATAGGCTGCACTACATGGTGACTAAGCGGGACTCCAGCAAACGGACTTGGCACACCGTGGCAGATCACATCTTCAACAACAAATTCACAGCCTGCAACATAATGCCGGGAAGAGAGTACCAGTTCCGAGTCTATGCTAAGAATGACATGGGCTGCTCCAAACCCTCCGAATCACCAAAGTGGCTGATTGCCACCAAAAAAGGTAAATAAAGTGTCCTTAAAAGGTCCCACAATAGTGCATTGGAAATGTGTTGATGCTGGAATGTAGAGGGTTTAAGAGCACTTTTAGTACGGGAACATGGCCTTTTGTGCATTTGTACTAGGGAAGTACGATATATTGGTATATAGTACCGTGATACTAGTGAATCATATTCGGTACTATACCGCCTCTAAAAAGTAACTGAAAAAAGACAGAGGCTATTTCATCCCTACAAGCCTGTTTCACAGGTTTCCTTGTTCTTCTGAAGGGATGTATATATATATATATATATATATATATATATATATATATATATATATATATATATATGGTAACACTTTAGTATGGGGAACATATTCACCATTAATTAGTTGCTTATTAACATGCAAATTAGTAACATATTCTCTCTTAATTAGTCATTATTAAGTACTTATTAATGTCTTATTAGATTATACAACCAGTAAGCCATTAACTAAGAGTCTTTCCTCAATAACCTCAGAATCATCACTTATTAGTAACCCTAACCCTAAGCCTAAACCCAACCCTAACCCTAACCCTTATATGTTCCCCTAGTGTCCAAATAACTCTAAATTAAGTCTTTGTCACTTTAACAAGCAACTAATTAATGTTCCCCATACTAAAGTGTTACCATTATATATATATATATATATATATATATATATATATATATATATATATATATATATATATATATATATATATATATATATATATATATATATATATATATATATATATATATATATATATATGCATCCCTTCAGAAGAGCAAGGAAACCTGTGAAACAGGCTTGTAGGGATGAAATAGCCTATGTCTTTTTTCAGTTACTTTTTAGAGGCGGTATAGTACCGAATATGATTCACTAGTAGCACGGTACTATATACCAATATATAAATATATAAAATATATAAATAAATTAATATATATATATATATATATATATATATATATATATATATATATATATATATATATATATATATATATATATATATATATATATATATATATATTTGTTTTTGTTTTTTTTTGTTTTTTTCCGTTTTTTTATATGTATTTCCGTTCATTATATATTTTTGTCGTTACCACCATATGTTTTTTCATTTACAGGTTGTTTTTTAAATGTATTATATATATATTTTTGTTTACAGTACTGTAAAGTGTATGTTTTTTCCTTTCTTATATATGTTTAAAGTCTCTAAAACCCCTAACTACACACTTTATAAACTTTTCTCAGACAGGCAATAACATTTTCTCACATTTCTCTTGTTTAAACACTCTCAAAGTTCAAATCTTCTTGGAATTAAAAAAAAAAATTACAGTACATTACTATATTAAGAAATGAAACGAAAGATCAAAACCTGTTTTTTAGGGCTCTAGGATCCTTTACCTATAAATAAAGAGGGTTTTATCATAATTTCCACACACAACCAGAGTTACACCATCTTTTTGGGCCTTAAATCCTGCACTTTTGGCTTGGCCCTGCATTATAAAGGTGCATTCGTTTCCAAAATAAGTCTTGTCTCATCCATATAAAAAACTAGTTCAAGATTATTTCCCCCACCACAGTATACATTCTGCCCTGTACAGGACACATGGCATGAAGAAGATTGATTGACAATGGTAAACAGTCCCTTAGCCAATCAGGACACAGAAACCAATGCACATTCATACGCTGTAAAAAAAAAAAAAAGCATGCAACACTGTAACAAATTACACCCACAATAAAGATCTGTGTAACAGTGAGGCCATGTAAAGTAGCGAGGGAACACTGTATATATATATATATATATATATATATATATATATATATATATATATATATATATATATATATATATATATATATATATATATATTTGGTTGTTATCTTGTCCTCTCTTTCTTCCCGTTTTCCTTATTTTCCACCCACTAAATATTATTTGTATTATTATTATTATTATTATTATATGGGACGTCCCGCAGGCTGGCGGGCCGCATCTGACCTGCGGGACAGAGATTGGTTACGCCTGGTATAATAGGAGGCCCTTAAATCAGCTCTCTGTGTTCATTACAACTAATGTTGTCCCGATACCAATATTTTGGTACCAAAAATGTATTTCGGTACTTTTCTAAATAAAGGGGACCACAAAAAATGTCATTATTGTCTTTATTGTAACAACAAATGTTAGAGTACATGAAACATATGTTTATTATTGTCATTTAGTCCTTAAATAAAATAGTGAACATACTAGACAACTTGTCTTTTAGTCGTAAGTAAACAAACAAAGACTCCTAATTAGTCTGCTGTCGTATGCAGTAACATATTGTGTCATTTATACACCTATTATTTTGTCCACATTATGAGAGACATACTGTAAAAAAATATTATTAATCTACTTGTTCATTTACTGTCAATATCTGCTTATTTTCTGTTTTAACATGTTCTATCTACACTTCTGTTAAAATGTAATAATCACTTATTCTTCTCTTCTTTGATACCTGACATTAGTTTTGGATGATACCACACATTTAGGTATCGATGCGATACCAAGTAGTTACAGGATCATACATTGGTCATATTCAAAGTCCTCATGTGTCCGGGGACATATTTACTGACTTTATAAACATAAAATGAATTATAATATGACTCATTAGTATCGTGGTACTATAGTAGTACCGGTATACCGTACAACCCTAATGACAACACATTGCAATACCAATACTGCAGAAAGATGAGATAATGCATACTGTATCTACACTCTTCCCCAGAGAGGTTCACTGTGAACATCGCGGAATCCAAGGCCTGCAACCTGGAATGTCCCCCAAAGTTCCTGGTCCCGCTGAAAATGCACTCCGCACCGCAAGGCTACGAGTGCTACATGAGCTGCGCTCTGAAGGGCGACCCCACGCCTCACGTCACCTGGCTGCGCGACAACGTCAGTCTGAACACCAACACCAACTACTACATCTCCAACACCTGCGGGGTCTGCTCTCTGCTCATACTGAGGGTCGGGCCCAAAGACACCGGGGAGTACAAGGTCGTCGCGGAGAATCCCATCGGGAGAGCCGAGTGCGCCACCAAATTGACAGTGAAGGGTATGTCTCCGTTGTGAATGTGCGACGCGCTTACCATGGTTGACATTTTTAACAAATCCCTTCCTCTTTGTTTCAGAGTGAGCCCGTGTGATGACGATGAAGGACATGTTGGATGTATGGTGTTTAATTATGATGAACTATTTACCATGTCTTATAGGACGTCATGTGATGTCTCCAATATACATTTTTGAACACTTGTAGTATCCATGTACACACGAATATATAGAGCATACATTAAAACTGCAGCTGCAATCTATTTGTGTATTTATTCATAAGTAAATTAATCCTAAATGTGCTCTAAAGTGAAGTGTATTTCTGGTCTTGTCACCATCTCCCGGGCAGAAGGACGACACGGCAGTGCGGCTGGATCAAAAGAGACGTAAAAGTTGCTTTATTACAAGCGAGTGTCATTATACAGGACTGCAGTACCTGGAGGAGGTCAAGTTTTTTTATTTTATTTTTTTTCATTTATTCATTTATTTCAGGCAATGACATTAAAAAAACAAAAAAGTAAAAGGTAGGCAATACATAATATAAATTAATATAATGCAAAAGGTAATGTATAGTATGTAAGTATAAAAAAAATGAGGCACTCCTAAGTTGGAGAAGCCAAACCATCAGTTTTATATTACTCCTCCCTGTCTGTTTGTCTGTGTGTGTGTGTATGTATGTGTGTGTGTGTGTGTGTGTGTGTGTGTGCTAAGTCAGGACAGCACATCCCACAGTAGTAAATTAATCTTAAATGTGCTTTAAAGTGAAGTGTATTTCTGGTCTTGTCACCCTCTCCCGGGCAGGAGGGCAACACGGCAGTGCAGCCGGATCAAAAGAAACGTAAAAGTTGCTTTATTACAAGCGAGTGTCATTATACAGGACTGCAGTTCCTGGAGGAGGTCAAGTTTTTTTCCCCCGTTTTTTTTTCATTTATTCATTTATTTCAGGCAATGACATTTTAAAAAAAAAGTACAAGGTAGACAATACATAATAATATAAATTAATATAATGCAAAAAGGTAATGTACAGTGTGTAAGTAAAAAAAAAAGATGCACTCCTAACTTGGAGAAGCCAAATCATCAGTTTTATATTCCTCCTTCCTGTATGTCTCTGTGTGTGTGTGTGTGTGTGTGTGTGTGTGTGTGTGTGTGTGTGTGTGTGTGTGTGTGTGTGTGTGTGTGTGTGTGTGTGTGTGTGTGTGTGTGTGTGTGTGTGTGTGTGTGTGTGTGTGTGCTAAGTCAGGACAGCACATCCCACAGTAGTAAATTCATCTTAAATGTGCTTTAAAGTGAAGCTTATTTCTAGTCTTGTCACCCTCTCCCGGGCAGGAGGGCGACACGGCAGTGCGGCTGGATCAAAAGAGACGTCTGAGACGCTTTACTGAACTAAAAGTTGCTTTATTACAAGCGAGTGTCATTATACAGGACTGCAGTACCTGGAGGAGGTCAAGTCAGAAAAAATGATGCACTCCTAACTTGGAGAAGCCAAACCATCAGTTGTATATTCCTCCTTCGTGTGTGTGTGTGTGTGTGTGTGTGTGTGTGTGTGTGTGTGTGTGTGTGTGTGTGTGTGTGTGTGTGTGTGTGTGTGTGTGTGTGTGTGTGTGTGTGTGTGTGTGTGTGTGTGTGTGTGCTAAGTCAGGACCATAAAAGGAGATGTTTGTGTGTAGGTGTCTGGAAAACAACTGCTTTAAGCCATAACTTAAATGCTGGCATTGAGCTGAACATGTCATCTCTTCTCAAGGATAGGGCTAACACTTTTGCATTCCAAATTCTCAATCAGGGCCTCTTTTCCTATGAGAAATGATCCAATCCACCTGCGAATGTCAAACTAAGGGGTCTTATCATATTATGTGCTCAAACTGAAATACCGCTATTTAATTAAACTTGATGGTTGGCTTTCTCCAAGGTGAATACAAACATTCACTATATGTAAAACATAATATGAGTTAATTATTTCACTTTAAAAGCAAGTCAAACATGTGAAGACAGACACTACTTAAAAAAATTGAATTGTTTAGGGGTTCCATGTAAATAAACTTTCGACTGGCATTAAAGTGTGTATTTTATTCAGGCCAATGGCAGTACACCGTAGTAACAGTACTGTGTGTTTCCTCATATGGTGGAAAAAGTCTCTGTTAAAAGGTGCCATATGTAATAATCTGGCCAGAAATGGTACTGCAATCACGGTCACAATTCTGTAGTCCCCCTCACCCTCTCCCTGACTGAGGTTGCCAGATACGCAGCCGAATCCAGCTGGATGGACTGGACTACTCAAAGGACCTTCAAACTTCTACTGCCTCTTACTAGGGGTTGAGGTGCTGGGACCATAAACGCTGAATAGACTGTAATAATCTCTAACCAACACATTTTACACAGGAATGAGGCTATTTTCAGGAAGAAGTAGGTCATGCCTGCATACAATACCACCACAGTCGTATGGTTATTGTCAGTACTATCATAAAACAAAGACTAAAACCAACTACAACCAACGCTAGCAATGGTTATACTGGTGAAAATATGCTTAGCAGCCTAATGTAGGCCCAAAACTAAGGTATGCTTATAGGCTACTGTTTCAACCCTTTCAGATTGCCATATAACTTGGTACATGTAGTCCACAATATGCGAACACCAATGAGGAATTATTTTATCATGTGATTTGGCTCTCCATACGTTTCACATTGCCATGATGACTAATGTTGGAAGCCATTTCCTCAGCATATCAGCATATTGAGAAGGAAATATGCAATGACACTACCCATATCCACATAGCTTTTATTTGTACTAAATATATGTTGTCCTGTCAGTTGGACGACACATGGACATACAGGCTAACTAGCATTTATTTCCCCCTTTAGCCTGTATGTCCGTGTGTCATCGATCGGGCTAGCATGCTAACATTCAATCAATCAATCAATGTTTACTTATATAGCCCTAAATCACGAGTGTCTCAAAGGGCTGCACAAGCCACAACGACATCCTTGGTTCAGATCCCACATCAGGGCAAGGGAAAACTCAACCCATTGGGATGACAATGAGAAACCTTGGGGAGGACCGCAGATGTGGGTGACCGCCCCCCACCCCCCTCCCTCTAGGGCGACCGGTGCAATGGACGTTGAGTGGATCTAGCATAATATTGTAAAGTCCAGTCCATAGTGGATCTAATATAATAGTGAGAGTCCAGTCCATAGTGCATCTAACATAATAGTGTGAGAGTCCAGTCCATAGTGGATCTAACATAATAGTGTGTGAGCCCAGTCCACAGTGGATCTAACATAATAGTGAGAGTCCAGTCCATAGTGGATCTAATATAATAGTGAGAGTCCAGTCCATAGTGGATCTAACATAATAGTGAGAGTCCAGTCCATAGTGGATCTAACATAATAGTGTGAGAGTCCAGTCCATAGTGGATCTAACATAATAGTGTGAGAGTCCAGTGCATAGTGGATCTAACATAATATTGTGAGAGTCCAGTGCATAGTGTATCTAACATAATAGTGTTGAGAGTCCAGTCCATAGTGGATCTAACATAATAGTGCGAGAGTCCAGTCCATAGTGGATCTAACATAATAGTGTGTGAGTCCAGTCCATAGTGGATCGAACATAATAGTGTGAGAGTCCAGTCCATAGTGGATCTAATATAATAGTGAGAGTCCAGTCCATAGTGGATCCAACATAATAGTGAGAGTCCAGTCCATAGTGGATCTAACATAATAGTGTGAGAGTCCAGTCCATAGTGGATCTAACATAATAGTGTGTGAGTCCAGTCCATAGTGGATCGAACATAATTTTGTGAGAGTCCAGTCCATAGTGGATCTAACATAATAGCGAGAGTCCAGTCCATAGTGGATCTAACATAATAGTGTGAGAGTCCAGTGCATAGTGGATCTAACATAATATTGTGAGAGTCCAGTGCATAGTGGATCTAACATAATAGTGTGAGAGTCCAGTCCATAGTGGATCTAACATAATAGTGTGAGAGTCCAGTCCATAGTGGATCTAACATAATAGTGTGAGAGTCCAGTCCATAGTGGATTTAACATAATAGTGTGTGAGTCCAGTCCATAGTGGATCGAACATAATAGTGTGAGAGTCCAGTCCATAGTGGATCTAACATAATATTGTGAGAGTCCAGTCCATAGTGGATCTAACATAATAGTGAGAGTCCAGTCCATAGTGGATCTAACATAATAGTGTGAGAGTCCAGTCCATAGTGGATCTAACATAATTGTGTGAGAGTCCAGTCCATAGTGGATCTAACATAATAATGTGAGAGTCCAGTCCATAGTAGATCTAACATAATAGTGTGCGAGTCCAGTCCATAGTGGATCTAACATAATAGTGAGAGTCCAGTCCATAGTGGATATAACATAATAGTGAGAGTCCAGTCCATAGTGGATCTAACATAATAGTGTGAGAGTCCAGTCCATAGTTGATCTAACATAATAGTGTGTGAGTCCAGTCCATAGTGGATCGAACATAATAGTGTGAGAGTCCAGTCCATAGTGGATCTAACATAATATTGTGAGAGTCCAGTCCATAGTGGATCTAACATAATAGTGAGAGTCCAGTCCATAGTGGATCTAACATAATAGTGTGAGAGTCCAGTCCATAGTGGATCTAACATAATTGTGTGAGAGTCCAGTCCATAGTGGATCTAACATAATAATGTGAGAGTCCAGTCCATAGTAGATCTAACATAATAGTGTGAGAGTCCAGTCCATAGTGGATCTAACATAATAGTGAGAGTCCAGTCCATAGTGGATATAACATAATAGTGAGAGTCCAGTCCATAGTGGATATAACATAATAGTGTGAGAGTCTAGTCCATAGTGGATCTAACATAATAGTGTGAGAATCCAGTCCATACTGGATCTAACATAATAGTGAGAGTCCAGTCCATAGTGGATATAACATAATAGTGTGAGAGTCCAGTCCATAGTGGATCTAACATAATAGTGAGAGTCCAGTCCATAGTGGATCTAACTAATAGTGTGAGAGTCCAGCCCATAGTGTATCTAACATAATAGTGAGAGTCCAGTCCATAGTGGGGCCAGCAGGGGACCATCCCGAGCGGAGACAGGTCAGCAGCGCAGGGATTTCCCAACCGATGCACAGGAGAGCAGTCCACCCCTGGTCCCGAGTCTGGACAGCCAGCACTTCATCCGTGGCCACCGAACCTGTGCCCCCCCTCCACAACATTGGTTGCAGGAACATACTATCTTGGTTAAACAAGATCATAGACTGAATTGGACAATATAGTTTACATACCAAATGTCCATTTATTACAAGTAATAAAAAAAGGTAAATGCCTGACTTACCTATCAATGAGGAAATTAGTAAGTTTGGCGTTGGATGACAAAATCTTCAATGGTCTCCATCTTCCAAAGGCATCCCTGATACAAATCCTGGTTTTGTTCCTGGCTTTGTCATGAATAAGTTGAGAATGGTAACTTTTAGATGGATTAAAGTCTGACATGTTTAGTAACTTTACCAGCTGCAGTAGCTAAACCAAGATGGGAACCTGGGTGTGACACACTCACTGACTTTCTAATTGGTCAAACGGTGGAGGGCGGGGCATCGGAATGAAAACAATAACACGACTTTGGGGCTGTAAATCTAATTTTGAAATGAGCATATCCGGGCTAAACTACTGATATCAGTTATAGAGGTATTGGAAAAGAACATGATTTATTGATGCCTTTTGACATCATTTAATGATTACTTGACATGACATTATTACATATGGCTCCTTTAAGAAGTAAAATAAGTGATTTATCAAGAAGACATGCACATAAACTGCAAAAGTCTTGGAATGCGTCAGACCGGATATAGCATGGACACACACAAGGTTGTGGAGTCACCACCTGTCAAAGTTCTGAAAGACAACACCGTGAAACGTAAGATCATCTTCAATGTTTTACAACACGCGGTGTAAGAGCACTCACTTCATGTCATTTGAGGGATTGTTTACATGCGCTACTGCATCAATGGCGTTTAACAAGCCCGGCAGTTAACACTTCAATGTCGTCTATTTGAGGGAGGCTTTTATTTGTCTGCGGTGGATAACACACACACACACCTAATTGGGGCAAGGTGTCTCTTAGATGGATGGCCACTATTTGAAGAACTGTGGTATATCCAGGTTGGATAGAATACCGTATTTTTCGGACTATAAGGCGCACTTAAAATCCTTTTTTTCCCTCAAAACTCCACAGCGTGCCTTATAACCCGGTGGGCCTAATGTACAGAATAATTCTGGTTGTGCTTACCGACCTTCAAGCTATTTTATTTGGTACATGGTGAAATGATAAGTGTGACCAGTAGATGGCAGTCACACATAAGAGATACGTGTAGACTTCAATATGACTCAAGTAAACAACACCAACATTTGATATGTTCCATTGAAAATATAGAACATTACACAGCGCTGAAAAATCTATCAAAATGTTTTTAGTTGGACTTTGGTAAGCTATGAAGCCACACCGCTTGATGGATTGTACTGTGCTTCAACAAAGGGGTATTATTATGGTGTGTGTATAAGGTAAGACATATTATCTGGCAGGCTGCGGCTTGCAGACGCTCTTGGGAGTGTAGAGCGATTTGGCAAAAATACCCGTCAATTCTGTCTATTTCATGGCTGGCTCAAAGCGTGGACACTCTGTGATCACATACGACCGACAGACAATTTTGGATGTGGATAGATCGGGTCGTTATAGACTGAAAGATGCATGTACGGTGGACCTCCTCGCTAGCTTGGGAATACTTCGCGGGCTACATCGAGCGGCCTTTGAATCAGCGGAGTCAAGTACTAGCGGGGACCGTCAATGGAGGAGACGTAAGCGGTGTGAGCGGAAGCAGAAGCGGGGATGCCGAGCGGGGCTAACAACAAAGCGAAAGGCTAATCCTCAAAGAAGCGTGGAGTGTCCGGGTAAGAAGTCATTTAAACTAGAAGTAGCCGGCGCCAGGCTGGATAATCCCTGCACACATAGCAATTCTCTTAGAATAAAACACAACTCAAATAATGTTTTTTCTTTTGTGACTGTGTCAGAGGCAGACATACAATCTACTGAGGTGGCTAACTATGATACGTTCAGTTTATCGCAGCACCAAGCAAGCAATCTGACAATTCCCGTCGTAGCAATTCCTAGATATGGTCGAAACTATTTAAAGTGCACTACGCATAATAAATGCAACATTATTAATATTGCTACTTCGGATAATTTCAACAAACAATCCTCAAAACAGCCCACTACCTATAATATGGGCTTTTTAAACATAAGATCATTATCTTACAAAACATTATTAGTTAATGAGGTCATTAGAGACAACAAACTTGACGTCATTGGTCTCGCCGAGACCTGGCTCAAACCAGACGATTTTTTTGCGCTAAATGAGGCATCTCCTCCTAACTATACAAATGCACATGTTGCCCGTCCTCTTAAACGGGGAGGGGGTGTCACACTAATATACAATGAAAACTTTAATCTTACACCTATCGTAAATAATAAATATAACTCATTTGAGGTGCTCACTATGAGGTTTGTCACACCGCTGCCTCTCCACCTGGCTGTTATCTACCGCCCCCCTGGGCCCTATTCGGACTTTATTAGTGAATTCTCAGAGTTTGTTGCTGATCTAGTGACGCACGCCGACAATATAATCATAATGGGGGACTTTAATATCCATATGAATACCCCATCGGACCCTCCGTGCGTGGCGCTCCAGACTATAATTGATAGCTGTGGTCTTACACAAATAATAAATGAACCCACGCATCGCAACGGTAATACGATAAATCTAGTGCTTGTCAGGGGTGTCACCACCTCTAAAGTTACGATACTCACGTACACTAAAGTAATGTCCGATCATTACCTTATAAAATTCGAAGTTCTGACTCATTGTCAACAAACTAATAATAATAATAATAACTACTATAGCAGCCGCAACATTAATGCTGCCACAACGACGACTCTTACTGACCTACTGCCTTCGGTAATGGCACCATTCCCAAATTATGTGGGCTCTATTGATAACCTCACTAACAACTTTAACGACGCCCTGCGCGACACCATTGATAGTGTAGCACCGCTAAAGCTAAAGAGGGCCCCTAAAAGGCGTACCCCATGGTTTACAGAAGAAACTAAAGCCCGTAAATTATCATGTAGAAAGCTGGAACGCAAATGGCGTGCGACTAAACTTGAGGTTTTCCATCAAGCATGGAGTGATAGTTTAATAACTTATAAACGCATGCTTACCTCAGCTAAAGCTAAATATTACTCAAATCTCATCCACCTCAACAAAAATGATCCTAAATTTTTGTTTAGTACAGTAGCATCGCTAACCCAACAAGGGACTCCTCCCAGTAGCTCCACCCACTCAGCAGATTACTTTATGAATTTCTTTAATAAGAAAATTGAACTCACTAGAAAAGAGATTAAAGACAACGCATCTCAGCTACAACTGGGTTCTATTAACACAAATACGACTGTATATACGACAGACACTGCCCTCCAAAATAGTTTCTCTCTCTTTGATGAAATAACATTGGAGGAATTGTTAAAATGTGTAAATGGGACAAAACAAACAACATGTTTACTTGACCCAATTCCTGGGATACTTATTAAGGAGCTTTTGGTATTATTAGGTCCATCAGTGTTAAATATTATAAACGTATCACTTTCCTCTGGCACTGTTCCCCTAGCATTCAAAAAAGCGGTTATTCATCCTCTACTCAAAAGACCTAACCTCGATCCCGATCTCTTGGTAAACTACCGGCCGGTGTCCCACCTTCCGTTTATCTCGAAAATCCTCAAAAAAATTGTTGCACAGCAGCTAAATGAACACTTAGCGTCTAACAATCTCTGTGAACCTTTTCAATCAGGTTTCAGGGCAAATCACTCTACGGAGACAGCCCTTGCAAAAATGACTAATGATCTATTGCTAACGATGGATTCTGATGCCTCATCTATGTTGCTGCTTCTTGATCTTAGCGCCGCTTTCGATACTGTTGATCATAATATTTTATTAGAGCGTATCAAAACGCGTATTGGTATGTCAGACTTAGCCTTGTCTTGGTTTAACTCTTATCTTACTGACAGGATGCAGTGTGTCTCCCATAACAATGTGACCTCGGACTATGTTAAGGTAACGTGCGGAGTTCCCCAGGGTTCGGTTCTTGGCCCTGCACTCTTTAGTATTTACATGCTGCCGCTAGGTGACATCATACGTGTTAGCTTTCACTGTTATGCTGATGACACCCAACTCAGAGTGTCTGCCCTGAGATCGGTAGGTTGGAGTTCAAATCCCAACCGAGTCATACCAAAGACTATAAAAATGGGACCCATTACCTCCCTGCTTGGCACTCAGCATCAAGGGTTGGAATTGGGGGTTAAATCACCAAAATGATTCCCGGGCGCGGCGCCGCTGCTGCCCACTGCTCCCCAAGGGGATGGGTCAAATGCAGAGGACACATTTCACCACACCTAGTGTGTGTGTGACAATCATTGGTACTTTAACTTTAACTTTAACTTAACTGCATGTCCCTAAAGCTGACCAACACGCCGGATTGTAGTCAGCTGGAGGCGTGTCTTAATGAAATTAAACAATGGATGTCCGCTAACTTTTTGCAACTCAACGCTAAGAAAACGGAAATGCTGATTATCGGTCCTGCTCAAAACCGACATCCATTTAATAATACCACCTTAACATTTGACAACCAAACAATTAAACAAGGCGACTCGGTAAAGAATCTGGGTATTATCTTCCACCCAACTCTCTTGTTTGAGTCACACATTAAGAGTGTTACTAAAACGGCCTTCTTTCATCTCCGTAATATCGCTAAAATTCGTTCCATTTTGTCCACAAGCGACGCTGAGATCATTATCCATGCGTTCGTTACATCTCGTCTCGATTACTGTAATGTTTTATTTTCGGGCCTCCCTATGTCTAGCATTAAAAGATTACAGTTGGTACAAAATGCGGCTGCTAGACTTTTGACAAAAACAAGAAAGTTTGATCATATTACGCCTATACTGGCTCACTTGCACTGGCTTCCTGTGCACTTAAGATGCGACTTTAAGGTTTTACTACTTACGTATAAAATACTACACGGTCAAGCTCCTGCCTATCTTGCTGATTGTATTGTACCATATGTCCCGACAAGAAATCTGCGTTCAAAGAACTGCGGCTTATTAGTGATTCCCAGAGCCCAAAAAAAGTCTGCGGGCTATAGAGCGTTTTCTATTCGGGCTCCAATACTCTGGAATGCCCTCCCGGTAAAAGTTAGAGATGCTACCTCAGTAGAAGCATTTAAGTCCCATCTTAAAACTCATTTGTATACTCTAGCCTTTAAATAGACTCCCTTTTTAGACCAGTTGATCTGCCGTTTCTTTTATTTTCTTTTCTCCTCTGCTTCCCTCTCCCTTATGGAGGGAGAGTTGCACAGGTCCGATGGCCACGGATGAAGTGCTGGTTGTCCAGAGTCGGGACCCGGGGTGGACCGCTAGCCTGTGCATCGGTTGGGGACATCTCTATGCTGCTGACCCGTCTCCGCTTGGGATGGTTCCTGCTGGGCCCACTATGGACTGGACTTTCGCTGATGTGTTGGATCCACTGTGGACTGGACTTTCACACTATTATGTTAGACCCACTCGACATCCATTGCTTTCGGTCTCCCCTAGAGGAGGGGGGGGGGGGGGGGGTTACCCACATATGCGGTCCTCTCCAAGGTTTCTCATAGTCATTCACATTGACGTCCCACTGGGGTGAGTTTTCCTTGCCTGTATGTGGGCTCTGTACCGAGGATGTCGTTGTGCCTTGTACAGCCCTTTGAGACACTTGTGATTTAGGGCTATATAAATAAACATTGATTGATTGATTGAAAAGCAACTTTTCTTACCTTCTGGTACCTGCTGATCTGTATTTGGGATCTGCATAAGTCCTGAAATTGTGCGCGCATCCACCTTTGTAGTCGGTGACGACACCGTAGTCGATAATCTTCTTCTTTTTCTCTATCTTCTTGTTATGTGACTTTCATCCTCCACTGTTGCCATTTCTAAAATAAAGTTCTTACTTATATCTGTCAGTAAACTCACCATGAAAGCACTAAAACATACTGGTATAGTGAGTTTACATTATTCACCCAAGGAACTTTAGTCATTAGAGAGTTCCGGTCGGAGGGTTTTTCACGGGACACATTTCAGGCGTTGTTGTTGCACTAGTGAGCCACGGATGAGGAGATGCTGCTCCGTTATTGATTTAATTAAAGTGTGAATGTCATTAAAACAGTTAGCGCCATCTTTTGACACTTCTTCCACTCCCGTCCTTGCACGCTACACCGCTACAACAAAGATGACGGGGAGAATACGCTGTCGAAGGTGAGCCACGTAAATAAGATCGCCCACAAAATGGCGCATCCTGAAGCGACTGTCAGAAAGTGGCTTGAAGATGATCTGTAAAACCTCATCTAGGCAACATTTTGACCAAAGTACCACCATTACATTTTATGTAGACCACAAGGAAGTCTTTTACATTTAGAAAATCGTCGTCGGCAATCACTCGAAAGGAGTATGATTGTCCTCCTGTTGGTGGGATTGCCTTCAGGAGAACGCCTGTGCGTGGAATCTTTTAAAGTGGGGAGACTGGTGCACAGACAGCCACCACACTGTCCTTGGCAAAGAGAAGGCCAGGGTCCAATGGCATGGAGACCAAGACAATTGGGGGCCCATCTTTGCTGCAGCCTTCTTCCGCCTTTGTGACCGTTGTGGAGCTTCTACGCAACCATCATCCGCCCACTACGCCGTTGAGGTCTTTTTCGACGAGGGAGACGCGCAGACTCGAACGTCACTTCTTTGCTGTGGGGAGCTGTATCCGGTGGCAAGGGAAACCCAGGACGACCGGCACCTCCTCACAGCTGCAGGAGGACCGCCTATGGTGCGCCTACCAGCACTTGCTTTTCTCTCAGGGTGTGCTCTCTTAACCTTTTGTCTTCCCAGACTAACCCACAAGGCAGTGGGGCAGTGGTTGGGTGATGCCAGGGTATGTCCACAAAGTGGGCCTGTGCATCACGCCTCTGAGGACCACTGCAGCTTCGAGATCCCCTGCCATGTTTGCCTTGGGCCGCGGGGCCCTAGTTACCGTGTGTGGCCACGTGGAGGCCTGAGAGGAGTCTTGGTGGAGGAGAGGCTGTGTACTGGCAGGAGAAGACTGACGCACAATGCTGCTTCTCCGTTCACCACAAGGGCTAGCCAGTGGCAGTGTCTGTAAGCGAGAGGTTAGCAAGCAGGTGGAAAGTAGACATGCAACCTTCCCTCTAACTACTGCACTAGACGCATCACAACACCCTGTAGGCTGGGCCCACCCACACACATTTAGGAAATTGACCTGAATAGACCCGCTCATCTACAGTGCACCTTATAATCCGGTGCACCCTATGGTCCGGAAAATATGGTAGTAGTAGTATTACTGCAAAATACTTGTATGTCTCACTATTATATTCAAAACAATAAACTATCATACTTTTACCCAAACTACTGAAAATAAACAGTTAAAAAAGGTAGCATTGGAAAAAAATGATTAGTCCGGCAAGATTTCAGAAATTGTACACTTGTAAACATCTTTGTTTATTACTGTTTATTACACTTTGCCTTGAAGGGGTCAAATTATGACTTTTTTTTCTAAATTTAAAACACTTGAGCTGAGGTAACTCACCATAGTCTTGATCATCTCCTGAAGACCACCCAAGACAGCAGCAAGCTTGGGTGCTTGACCCCTAAATCGAGATCTCCCGGAGTCGTAACTCTGACTGGACAGGTTTCCCCCAATCCTGGAGCTGCAAAGAAGTCTGCAATAAAGTCTGTCTCCTCATTCACTGGAGGTTTGTGGGAAACACACAAAAGCAGCGGTGCCCAAGGCCCGGAAGCATCTGAACGGTTCTACGGACTGTGATGTCTGTGTTAGGACCCGTGAAGGTTGGCTTGCCTGGTTCTGTTTATTTTGGCACAGGTTCACGCCTGGAAATAGCCATACAGTATGAAGCTTTACGACACTTTGGGGAAGGTTTACCTTTTTAATTTATGCCCAAGTCTTCTTGGATTACCTCCCAGGATGTATTTTTTGAGTTGGGGGTTAGACATTGGTCCAAGTATAGTGACACTGAAGAAGAGAGGGTCAAGTCTCGCCCTCAGCGGGATGCCACTTCTCCGGTGGCAAGTGAAGGATGTATGGAATACTTTATGATTATTATAAGAACAATATACAAAAGCCAAAAGCAGTGAAGTTGTCACGTTGTGTAAATGGTAAATAAAAAGAGAATACAATGATTTGCAAATCCTTTTCAACCTATTGTTTGCAAAAATTATCTCATTTGGAATTTGATGCCTGCAACATGTTTCAATAAAGCTGGCACAAGTTGAGGAGTGCTCATCAAAGACTTATTTGGAACATCCCACAGGTGAACAGGCTAATTGGGAACAGGTGGGTGCCATGATTGGGTATAAAAGCAGCTTCCATGAAATGCTCAGTCATTCACAAACAAGGACGGGGCGAGGGTCACCACTTTGTCAACAAATGCCTGAGCAAATTGTTTAAGAACAACATTTCTCAAGCAGCTATTGCAAGGAATTTAGGGATTTCACCATCTACGCTCCGTAATATCATCAAAAGGTTCAGAGAATCTGGAGAAATCACTGCACGTAAGCCATGATATTACGCACCTTGGATCCCTCAGGCGGTACTACATCAAAAAAGCCACATCAGTGTGTAAAGGATATCACCACATGGGCTCAGGAACACTTCAGAAAACCACTGTCAGTAACTACAGTTGGTCGCTACATCTGTAAGTGCAAGTTAAAACTCTACTATGCAAGGCGAAAACCGTTTATCAACAACACCCAGAAATGCCGTCGGCTTCGCTGGGCCCGAGCTCATCTAAGATGGACTGATGCAAAGTGGAAAAGTGTTCTGTGGTCTGACGAGTCCACATTTCAAATTGTTTTTGGAAACTCTGGACGTCGTGTCCTCCGGACCAAAGAGGAAAAGAACCATCCGGAGTGTTCTAGGGTCAAAGTGTAAAAGGCAGCATGTGTGATGGTATGGGGGTGTATTAGTGCCCAAGACATGGGTAACTTACACATCTGTGAAGGCACCATTAATCCTGAAAAGTACATACAGCTTTTGGAGCAACATATGTTGCCATCCAAGCAACGTTACCATGGACGCCCCTGCTTATTTCAGCAAGACAATGCCAAACCAGGTGTTACTACAGCGTAGTAAAAGAGTGTGGGTACTAGACTGGCCTGCCTGTAGTCCAGACATTGAAAATGTGTGAGGGCTAAAATATGAGAAGGGAGACTGTTGAACAACTTAAGCTGTACATCAAGCAAGAATGGGAAAGAATTCCACTTCAAAAATGTGTCTCCTCTTTACTGAGTGTTGTTAAAAGGAAAGGCCATGTAACACACTGGTAAAAAATGCCTTTTTTGCAATGTGTTGCTGCCATTAAATTCTACGTTCATGATTATTTGCAAAAAAAATAAAGTTTCTCAGTGTGAACATGAAATATATTGTCTTTGCAGTCTATTCAATTGAATATAAGTTGAAAAAGGATTTGTTGTATTCTCTTTTTATTTACCATTTACACAACGTGACAACTTCACTGCTTTTGGGGTGTGTAGTACACATGTTCTTTGATACGTCCAACACAGCCTTGAGTTGAACTCCCGAATTGCATTCCTTGAATTCCCTGGAGTTGAAGCTGAGGTAAATTCTCACAGGACGTTTCCAGCGATTAAAGACGAATGATTTATTATTGCTCGTGTTTGTTTCCAGTAAACATGAGGCAAATACCCAGGTAATGTTTGAACATTGAACACAAAATACAGCCAAGACTGTCCAATCCATCAATACAACTACCAATTCCAAACAAACTTCTGATCTCAGAGTACGTTTAGAAGTAACCAAAGCTGGCATGTAGTTTTGGGGTAGAGTCTAGGATGCTTCATAGCCTCCCTTTTCAAGAACTCCTGGCTTGTTTAGGGTCAAAGATCATGCGAGTAAACTTATCCGCACAGGGGGAAAAAGTACAGGCTTAGGTTCCACTCGAGTGTCTCCGAAAGTCTTTATTGCTTCTCCAAAAAAGCTTGACTCCCATTCGCAGAGTCGGGCTGTGACCTGGCTGGACCACCACAAGTCTTCTTAGAAATAAGTAAGTATATTCACAAGATTCTTACGTTTGATGTGGTTTTGTACAGTTTCCTAACTTGAACTGCACTTTTAAAAACTGCCATGTCAGGGTTAGACAAACATTACTGTACCTACCATGAATTGATTAACGTGGACCCCGACTTAAACAACTTATTGGGGTGTTACCATTTAGTGGTCAATTGTACGGAATATGTACTGTACTGTGCAATCTACTAATAAAAGTGTCAATCAATCAATCCACTTCAGAGTGTGTACTCTAAGCTAATGACACAACAATGTGTAACGATTAATACACAACTAGTGTCCTGACGACACACATTTACACTGAATGTTTCGCTCCATGATCACTAATGTTTACCATTGTGTTTCACTAAATGTACTTTTGTCAGAATCTGTCCACGCAGCAGTTCTTCTAAGTGATACTTTAACATTTCTTAAACAAAATAAGTCCATAAACCCATTATTCATAAATTGCAAGAGCTACTTTGTGACCTGGTCAGGTTAATCACCACACTTGTGCACCAAAATGTACAAAACTTCACCATCAAGTTCATTAAATTATGTCAACAAAAAAGTAAATAAAAAGTCATAATAATGTATAATGTAAGTAATGTATCCAAAAATCACAATTACAGTCATGATACAAGTCAAGTTCATTAAAGTATATTAACAACATTTTTTAAAAAACAATCGTAATATGTGTAACATAAGTAATGTATGTAAACATCTCAATTATAATTATTATACAAGGTAAGGTCATTAAATTATCTTAACAAAAACACATTTTTAAATCTAAATTTGTATCACATAAATAATGTATCTAAAAATCTAAATTGTATTCATGATACAAGGCAAGTTAATGAAATTATATTAACAACAAAAAAATAATAAATACAATCATAATATTGTATAACATAATTGTAGTATCCAAAAATGTCAATTATATTCATGATACGAGGTAAGCTCATTAAATTTCATTAACAAAAAAAATGTATTAAAAAATATCATAATATTGTGTAACGTATGTAATGTATACAAAAAATAAAATAATATTTGTGATACAAAGTAAGCTCAATGAATTATATTAACAAAAAAATAATGAATATAATCATGTTATTGTGTAAATTAAGTAATGTATACAAAAAGTGTAATTATATTCATGATACAAGTCAAGTTCATTAAATTATATTAACACACAAATTAATAAAAACAATCATAATATTGTGTAATGTAAGTAATGTATCCAAAATATCAAATAATATTTGTGATACAAAGGAAGCTCATTGAATTATATTAACAACAAATTTATGAATATAATCATATTATTGTGTAACTTAAGTAATGTATCCAAAAATTGTAATTATATTCATGATACGAGGAAAGCTCATTGAAATACATTAACAAAAATACATTAACAATTACTAATGTATAGTATAAATAATTTATCAAAAAAATCAAAGTAACATTCATGATACAAGGCAAGTTCATTAAATTATTTTAACACAAAAATTAATTAAAAAAACAATCATAGTATTGTGTAACGTAAGTAATGTATCCAAAAATGTAAATAATATTTTTGATAGAAAGGAAGCTCATTAAATTATATTAACACAAATTAATTAATAAAATCATTATATAGTGTAACTTAACTAATGTATCCAAAAATTGTAATTATAGTCATAATACGAGGAAAGCTCATTGAATTATATGAACACAAATACATTAAAAAAGAAAATGTATAATGTAAGTAGTGTAAATAATGTATCAAAAAAATCTATTAAAATGTTGTTGTTTTTTAAATCATAATATTGTGTAACGTAAGTAATGTATCCAAAAAATATAATCATATTTTTGATAAAAAGGAAGCAAATTAAATTATAATAACAAAAAATACATTAAAAAATAATAATGTATAACGTAAGTAATGCATCAAAAATTTGAAGTTACATTCATGATACAAGGCAAGTTCATTAAATTATTATTTACACAAAAATGTATAAAAACAATCATAATATTGTGTAACTTAAGTAATGTATCCAAAACTTAAAATAATATTTGTGATACAAAGGAAGCTCATTGAATTATATTAACAACAAATGAATGAATATAATCATATTATTGTGTAACTTAAGTAATACTTCCAAAAATTGTAATTATATTCATGATAAGAGGAAAGCTCATTGAATTATATTAACAAAAATACATTAAAAAAAAAAAAAAAATGTAAGTAATGTATCAAAAAAAATCTAAATTTCATTCATGATACAAGTCAAGTTCATTAAATTATATTAACAAAAAAATGTATAAAAACAATCATAATATTGTGTAACTTAAGTAATGTATCCAAAATTTCAAATAATATTTGTGATACAAAGGAAGCTCATTGAATTATATTAACAACAACAAAAAGTATCATAGTGTGAATAACATAAGTAATACATCTAAAAATCACAATCAAATCCATTTAATTAAAACAGTGCATCAAAAATAGTAACCCTAAAATGGAATAAAATTAAAATGTACACTTTTTTTTCTTATTTATTCCAGCCATCAATTTCCTACCGCTTGTCCCTATTAATAAAGCCAAATCCTTGGCCAAATACAGCATGGACAAATGAGTCAAAGCCACGAGCTCGATGGTTTTATGAGTTATGTGAGCAACTGGCTGCAAAAAGTGATACTTGCAGGAATGTGCAGAGGGCACGTCGACTATGTGATGACCACGGGACTTTTTTTACACTTCCCGATGGCGCTACTCACACCATTTGAATACAATGTTGTCATTCTAAAACACTGCCAGAGAGTGGCAGGAGTCAGCATCCAATGAATGTTGCACGGTCCACTTTGGTGGGAAGTCCAACAAGAGAAAATATGAAACTGAATATTAAGTCTTAATATGCATGCACTGATGTTGACTACTGTACTTGTAACTGTACGTCTTTGTTTACACGGCAGCTGCTCCAGCTGGGCATCTGAGTCAAAATGTTCAAGATACGCAGAGTTAAAAATGTGGAGCCCACTGCTCCAGGCCAGGGTAAGCATTTGTTTGTTCTTTTTAAAGACGTGATCATTTATTCATTTAAGGGCCTGATTTACCACAGCTTGGTGGCGCGTGCTAAAACATGTGCAAACTTGACAGCACGGGCAAAGTTGAACGTTGAACATAGCCATAGCACACATAAACAAGTTACATAGAATCAACAAAACTTGCAACAGAGGGAAGGGAGTGGGAGGTACGGGGGCCGGCTGCAGCTGAATAAGCGCTAGACAGTCATCCATCGCCTCTAAGGGATTCAAGCGGTAATTGATGTTTTTTGTAAATTATGTTCTGGCGTTTTTAATGTTCGTCGTTCTTTCATTTCTAATTCATATTATTAACATATCTGAACGTGTGCAAAGTGGATTCCGTCCGTTAAGTGAGCGGAATAATCTGTCCTCGTGAAAATGCAAAACATATGCTGATCACCACCTACTCAGTGGCCTCGTGGTTAGAGTGTCCGCCCTGAGATGGGTAGGTTGTGAGTTTTAAACCCCGGCCGAGTCATACCAAAGACTATAAAAATGGGAGCCATTACCTCCCTGCTTGGCACTCAGCATCAAGGGTTGGAATTGGGGGTTAAATCACCAAAAAATGATTCCCGGGCGCGGCCACCGCTACTGCTCACTGCTCCCCTCACCTCCCAGGGGGTGAACAAAGGGGATGGGTCAAATGCAGAGGATAAATTTCACATGTGACAATCATTGGTACTTTAACTTTAATCAAAATTAATATATATCAAACTCACGCAAGGTGATTTATCAAAACTCATCACCGTTTTGCGAGCGATATTTTCCATTTTATTTAGCATGACGAGTACGTGCAAACTGAGTTACACACACGGCTGCGGGCGATTGACAGAGAACCCTCCGCCATACGTGTGTGTGTCAACATATTTGCAACATATTAGACATAATGTCTATTCAGCAACATCCTTTTATAATGTTATAACTGCATGCTGTGTGACTGAAAATGTCAATGTAATTCAGATTCAGATTCAGATTCAGAAGTACTTTATTCATCCCCGAGGGGAAATTAGGTTTTCAGCACAATCCCATTCAAAGATCAAACAAACATTACAGGGAGACAGGAAAAGGATCGCTGACGGGTGGCCCTTACAAAACAAAGGTGAGAAACAGGTAAACGTTGGGAGGGGGGGAATAGAGTAAAAAACATATCCAGTCAAAGACTGGACTCCAAAGAGGGGGTCCAGACTGAGACCAAGGGGAAAAAAAACTTATAGCCATAGTACACATAAACAAGTTATATAGAATCAACAAAACTTGCAACAGACGGAAGGGAGTGGGTGCTACGGGGGCCGGCTGCAGCTGAATAAGCGCTAGACAGTCATCCATCGCCCCTAAGGGATTCAAGTGGTAATTGATGTGTTTTGTAAATGATGTTCTGGCGTTTTTAATGTTCTTCGTTCTTTCATTTATAATTCATATTATTAACATATCTGAACGTGTGCAAAGTGGATTCCGTCTGTTAAGTGAGCGGAATAAGGCGTGCAATCTGTCCTCGTGAAAATGCAAAATATATGCTGATCACCACTTACTCAGTGGCCTAGTGGTTAGAGTGTCCGCCCTGAGATGGGTAGTTCGTGAGTTCAAACCCCGGCCGAGTCATACCAAAGACTATAAAAATGGGAGCCATTACCTCCCTGCTTGGCACTCAGCATCAAGGGTTGGAATCCGGGGTTAAATCACCTAAAAATGATTCCCGGGCGCGGCCACCGCTGCTGCTCACTGCTCCCCTCACCTCCCAGGGGGTGAACCAGGGGGATGGGTCAAATGCAGGGGACAAATTTCACCACACCTAGTATGTGTGTGACTATCATTGGTACTTTAACTTTAATCAAAATTAATATATATTAAACTCACGCAAGGTGATTTATCAAAACTCATCACCGTTTTGCGAGCGCTATTTCACATTTTATTTAGCACGTCTGAAGAGTACGCGCAAACTGAGTTACACACACGGCTGCGGGCGATTGACAGAGAACCTTCCATCATACGTGTGTGTGTCAACATATTTGCAACATATTACACATAATGTCTATTCAGCAACATCCTTTTATAATGTTATAGCTGCATGCCGGGTGACTGAAAATGTCAATGTAATTCAGATTCAGATTCAGATTCAGAAGTACTTTATTCATCCCCGAGGGGAAATTAGGTTTTCAGCACAATCCCATTCAAAGATCAAACAAACATTACAGGGAGACAGGAAAAGGATCGCTGACGGGTGGCCCTTACAAAACAAAGGTGAGAAACAGGTAAACGTTGGGAGGGGGGGAATAGAGTAAAAAAAATATCCAGTCAAAGGCTGGACTCCAAGGAGGGGGTCCAGACTGAGACCAAGGGGGAAAAAAACTTATAGCCATAGTACACATAAACAAGTTATATAGAATCAACAAAACTTGCAACAGAGGGAAGGGAGTGGGTGCTACGGAGGCCGGCTGCAGCTGTATAAGCGCGAGTCAGTCATTCATCACCCCTAAGGGATTCAAGCGGTAATTGATGTGTTTTGTAAATGATGATTTAGTGTCTTCTGGCATTTTCAATGTCCTTCGTTCTTTCATCAATAATTCATATTATTAACATATCTCCTGTACGAAAAAAAAATGCAGCTTTCTGCATCTTGAGTACTGTAAGTAGAGCCTCTCTGCCATGAGAGTCACCTTAAGCGACTTAAAAAGAAAGGGAAAAAAGCGGGTTTGGTTGACGATGCACTTTGGACCGCTTCTAAAAAATGCCCATAAAAAGTGGTAGAGGTCTCCTGCTTCTTTGAAAACAGCAAAAGAATGAGAGTAAATGATGGAGTGTCTCCAGGGTGATGTCCCGTATAGTACATGCACATTGTCACTTAAGAAGGCGGTCTGCACCATTTTTAAATTGTGCACGCAGTCTTACTAGATCACATGCCCACTAATAGTACACACTAGGGTTATACTGTATAGTACCGCGATACTAATGAATCATATTCAGTACTATACCGCCTCTAAAAAGTACCCTTATTTTGTAACAGGCATGACAGCGCGTCGTCACGTGGTGACATTGCTGGTTTTAGGAGCAGAGGAGCATGTTGGGCAGCGCACACACACAGAGTATTTACAAGCAGACACAGTGTGTAGACAGAAAAGGGAGAACAGACGCATTTTGGTGTAAAAAGTCAAGATAAAGGTGAAGTTATAACACTGAAACACCCTCAGGAAGAGCTGCTTTAACACATGGCTGGCTAGCTAGCGGCTAACGTCCATCCGCAGGGTTTTAGCTACTTCTAAATCACTAATCCTGGCCTCCATGGCGACAAATAAAGTGAGTTTCTTACAAGTAGCATTATCACTGGAGGACGAGGAATATCCAAACATGCTTCAGCGTAGGAGGATACAATAGCTCACCGGCGTCACAATGTAAACAAACGCCATGGGTGGATCTACACCTGACATCCACTGTAATGATACCAAGTACAACAGTGTATCTAGTCAATACTACTATGATTACATCAATATTTTTTAGCATCATATTAATTCATATTACGTTTATAAAGTCAGTAAATACGTCCCTGGACACATGAGGATTTTGAATATGACCAATGTATGATCCTGTAACTACTTGGTATCGGATCGATACCTAAATGTGTGGTATCATACAAAACGAATGTAAAGTATCAAAGAAGAGAAGAATAAGTGATTATTACATTTTAATAGAAGTGTAGATAGAACATGTTAAAACAGAAAGTAAGCAGATATTAACAGTAAATGAACCAGTGGATGAATAATCAATTTTTACAGTTTGTCCCTCATAATGTGTACAAAATAATAGGTGTATAAATGACACAATATGTTACTGCATACGTCAGCAGACTAAGTAGGAGTCTTTGTTTGTTTACTTACTACTAAAAGACAAGTTGTCTAGTATGTTCACTATTTTATTTAAGGACTAAACGACAATAATAAACATATGTTTCATGTACACTAACATTTGTCGTTACAATAAAGCCAATAATGCAATTTTTTGTGGTGCCCTTTATTTAGAAAAGTATCAAAAAACATTTTGGTATTGGTGCAAAAATATTGGTATCAGGACAGCACTAAGACACACAATTGTATAGATTGCACATGCTGTTTAGCACGGGGTATTTGGATCTAAGTTAATCAGGCCCTAAGTATTTAAGCCAACATATTACAGAACAAACCCCAAGTAGAAATAGTATTACATTACCTCATGAGGTAATGATAATAATAAACTAAAAAGGCAAATATTCTGTTTTGTGATGCTAGTTAATTTGTTGACATTGCAATACAATGATCAGTTGTGATGTCGTGGAAGAACACGACTTGTACTCGCAATGTTTCCAGTCACTTTCGAACTATCTTGAATGTCAAAGGTGTGTTGGAACCGTTCTGAACTGTACAACTTCTGGAGTTCCACTTCAACAAATACTCATATTTAACCATTTGTTCCTGACATTTGATAAATGCAATGGAAGTCAACATCAAGAAAAGGTCGAGGGTCCCCGGAGTGATGATCACTCAGTTTGTGGAGGAAGTTCCTGCCGGCATGAGCACCCCAGATTTCACCAGGAAACCCATCGCTCTGACCATTCAAGAAGGTACGGCCATGTTACACCTCAAGACGGTGATGCAGTGCAACAGAAACATGTTTGCCATGTGGTCATTGACGCCGCACCTTTGCAGGAAAGCTGGGCATTTTCAAAGCGGTTGTTACTGGAATACCCGAACCGACGGTGACCTGGGTGAGGAACAGTGGGGAACTGGATGAGGACAATTATAGAGTGGTCCGTGACGCCAGTTCTGGGGAGTACCAACTCCAGGTAAGATCATAACAACAACCGTATCTTCTGGACCATAGGGCGCACCGGTTTATAAGGCACATTAAAGGGGTCATATGTAAAAGACTTCCTTGTGGTCTACATAACTTGTAATGGTGGTTCTTTGGTCAAAATGTTGTATAGATGATGTTTTACACATCATCTGAGTCTCTTCAGGATGCAACATTTTGTGGGCGGTCTTAATTACATGCCTCCACTTCGACAGTGTCTTCTCTTTGTTGTAGCGGTGTAGCGTGCAAGGACGGGAGTGGAAGAAGTGTCAAAAGATGGCGCTAACTGTTTTGATGACATTCAGACTTTACTTCAATCAATAACGGAGCAGCATCTCCTCATCCGTGGCTCACTTGTGCAACATCAAAGCCCGAAATGTGTCCCGTGAAAAAACGTCCGACCGGAACTCTCTAATAACTAAAGTTCCTTGGGTGAATAATGTCAACTCACTACACCGGTATGTTTTAGTGCTTTCATGGCGAGTTTACTGACATTTATAAGTAAGAACTTTACACTACTTTATATTAGAAATGGCAACAGCGGAAGATGAATGCCACATAAGAAGGTAGAGAAAAAGAACAGTGGCGGACAATCGCAAATTTTCAGGACTTATGCAGATCCCAAATACACATCAGCAGGTACCAGAAGGTAAGAAAAGTTGTTTTTGCATAATATTGTGAAACAAAACGCCAGATATTATGTCTGCTAATGGGTGCCATTTTGCGGTCCTTATACACACACCATAGTAATACTTGTATCTCTGAATATGGTAGCCGTAATGGGCAAACCATCCATCAGGCGGTGCATGGAACATTTAAAGTTTTGGTGTTGTTTACTGGTGTCATATCGCAGTCTACATGTATCTCTTACGTGTGACTGCCATCATATTGCATCCATCCATCTTCTTCAGCTTATTCGAGGTCGGGTAGCGGGGGCAGCAGCCTAAGCAGGGAAGCCCAGACTTCCCTCTCCCTAGCCTCTTTGTCCAGCTATTCCCGGGGGATCCAGAGGCGTTCCCAGGCCAGCCGGGAGACATAGTCTTCCCAACGTGTCCTGGGTCTTCCCCGTGGCCTACTACCGGTCCAGAGGGAGGCGTTCGGGTGGCATCCTGACCAGATGCCCGAACCACCTCATCTGACTCCTCTCGATGTAGAGGAGTTGCGGCTTTACTTTGAGTTCCTCCCGGATGGCAGATGTTCTCACCCTATCTCTGAGGGAGAGCCCCGCCACCCGGCGGAGGAAACTCATTTGGGCCGCTTGTACCCGTGATTCTGTCCTTTCAGTCATAACCCAAAGCTCATGACCATAGGTGAGGATGGGAACGTAGATCGACCGGTAAATTGAGAGCTTTGCCTTCCGACTCAGCTCCTTCTTCACCACAACGGATCGATACAGCGTCCGCATTACTGTAGACGCCGCACCGATCCGCCTGTCGATGTCACGAAGCACTCTTCCCTCACTCGTGAACAAGGTACTTGAACTCCTCCACTTGGGGCAGGGTCTCCTCCCCAACCCGGATATGGCACTCCACCCTTTTCCGGGATCATATTGCAGTCTACACGTATCGCTTATGTTTGACTGCCATTTACTGGTCACACTTATCATTACACCATGCACCAAATAAAATTGCTTCGAGGTCGGTAAGCAAAACCAGAATTATTCTATACATTAGGTTATAAGGCGCACTGTCGAGTTTTGAGGAAACAAAAAATATTTTAAATGCGCCTTATAGCCTGGAAAATACGGTACTCTGACTCCATTTTTTGTGTTGCCAAGTTGACAAAGTGGATAACTGTAGTCTCATATTGACTACGTATCATTACAGATTCCAGATATATCAGTGGATCATGCTGACACCTACAAGTGTTTCGCTACCAACGTGTATGGAAAAGCCATTGTCACTGCTGCTCTAAATGTCATTGAGGGTGAGTCGGTAAATAGACCAATCAAAGTCGATCACTACATTCTACTCTTATTGTCTTCCTCTGTAGTTGGGTACAAAAAGAGCCGAGCCCTGCAGCAATCAAGAACAGGTACACTGTACATACCGTGTGACTTGAAAAGACAAAAGTAGGATCAGGACTGTTCTAGGTGCAAAAGTCACGTACTAACCGATGTTACACTCCCTTTGCAATGGTAGCTATACGGGAAACACCTGAAGATTTGAGAAAAGCCTTAAACAAGTAGGAGGGCAGAATATCAATGGGCAAAGGTAAAGTTGATGGCATTCAGGTTGACGTATGAACTCCTTCCTGTAGGGTTGACAATGAACCAAAAGCAGAAGTCAAACGAGTTGTCGATGACAGATTTTGGGAACTTTTGATGAGTGCTGATAAAAATTGCTACGAAAACATCTGCCGGGAGTACGGGGTTACGGATTTCCGCTGGATGCTGAAGAAACTGAACGAGAAGAAGCTGGAAAGGGAACATGAGCAAGAAAAGGTGAGTTTTTATGCAGCTTTGACTGGTGAGCAGAGCGCCAATAAGAAAATGTTTCATACAAGAGCATGTTTGTGTCCTGTTTGTGATTCAACAAACAGGTTGTTGAGAGATTGTGTAACCTGAAGCCCATTGAGATGAAAGCCAACGGTGAAGCAGAGTTTGAACTTGAAATGTCACTCAGGGACGCTGCAAGCAGAATCTTCTTGTTTAAGGTCAGATGCTTTATGCTACGTTTTCTAAAGAAAAAATGAGAAAGTGTGGCAAAACACATGTTTTCGTACAGGACGGTGTAATGGTTCCTTTTGACGACGAAACAGAGGACAAGCACGCCTTGAGGCAAGTGGGGAAGAGGTTTGTGTTTAGCATCAATGGCGTTAGCCCAGAAGACGCCGGATTGTACCAAGTGGAGGTTGACGGAGTTAAGATCTTCTCGACTGACTTGAAAGGTGAGATGCTGTCTCAATTAAATCTAGTATTCCAGTTTGAATAATTACCTGTGATGCTCAAACAAGCTGCCATCTTGATTTAGTTCCCAGTGTAGACTTTCTGGTGAAGATTCAGGACGTCAAAGCAGAAGAAAGGGAAGATGCCGTGTTTCAGTGTGTCGTTTCGCAACCCATAAAAAAAATGAACTGGAAGGGAAAGAATATTTCACTGGAGCAAGGAGACAAATATGATATCATTGTGTCAGAGGATATGCTGATTCATACCCTGGTGGTGAAGGACTGCCTGGTATTCGATAAAGGAATTTATGCAGCTGATATTGGACTTAAATCCTGCAGCGCCTGGCTCATAGTGGAAGGTAAATGAAAGAAATATATTCAAAATGCTGGAGGAAGCAGAGCTAACGTCTCTTTTGTGTATCAGCTGACAATGATCCAAACTCTCGCGGAAAGAAGAAAGCACGCAAAACAACGCGAGCAGGCGGTGGTGGAGAAGAGCTGTTGAAGATCGCAGAGGAGCAACAGGCCAAGTTACAAAAGGAGAGAGGCGAGTTGATTGCCAAGGCAAAGGCGGAGGCGGAAGCAGCCGCGGCAGCTGCAACTGAAAGAGCTGAGGCTAAAGCTGAAGGTAAAGCTGTAGCACAGGCTAACTCTAAAGCTAAAACAGAGATTAAAGCTACGGCCCAACAAAAGGCAAGCTCGAAAGCTGAAACAGAGGCTAAAGCCAAAACAAAGACCAAAGCCAAGAAAAAACTAAAGGAGAAAGCAAAGGTAAAGAAGGTGGAAAAAGCTGAGACAAAAGAAAAAGATGAGACAACGGCCACCACAGAATCAGGTGTGATGAAAAATGAACAAGTTGGAGAAGAGAAAGTCGAACTGAAGGAGGAGGCAAAAGTGGAAGAAGACGAGGAGAAGGAGGAGGAAGAAGATGAGGAGGAGGAGGAGGAAGAAGAGGAAGATGACGAGGAGGAGGAGGAAGAAGAGAAGGAGGAGGAGGAGGAGGAGGAAGAAGAGGAGGAGGAAGAAGAGGATTTTAAAGAGGAAGAGGAACAGGAAAACGGTGAGCCTACACAAGTAGCAGCCAAGAAGAAGGTACAAGTAGAGGACCCTGAGACTGCAATTCAAGTCTCTGATGCAGAAGAAGAGGAGATGTTTCAAAAGAAGAAGAAGAGAGTGCGAGCAGGCCCGCTTGTTCCTGATACTGTTATCGGTAAGAAAGAAAAATTACATTTGCTTCATATGTTACTACTTCTTTCTGACGATCTAACAAACTCCTTCAGACCCGGGGGTTTACTTCACCAGTGGTCTCTCAGACATCAGTGCAATTATTGGTACTGAGGCGGAGCTGGTCTGCAGACTGAGCAGCGAAGACTGTGAAGGGGTCTGGTACAAAGATGGAAGACAGGTGAGGAGCACACAAGCTTTGACGGGAACAGAAGAAACTGTTGATGGCTTCAATGTGAGTCTGCTGTATGTTTGTCAGGTGACAGCCACTGAAGAGATGTGCTTTGTTAACGATGGGACTTATCGCAAGCTAGTGTTCAAAAACTGCAAGGAAGAGGACGCTGGGAAATATCGATATGAAGCTGATGGCCGTAAAACAGAAGCAATGCTGGTTGTAGAAGGTACTGACGGATGATTGAAATCAATTGACAGACAGAGTGATGAAAACAGTGTCTCTTCACCAGATCCTCCAAGACTCAACCAGGATGATCTGGCCCACTTCATCAAACCGGTTGTCGTAAAAACTGGTAAAGACGCAGCCTTCAAGCTGACCTTTGTGGGCCGCGAACCCTTGAAGATCCAGTGGTACAACGAAGGCGAAGAGCTGCTGGAGGACCCCCACCTCAGAATTGAAAAGTCTGGCTCGCACAGTCGCCTGCTGCTTCTGAAGTGCAACCGCAAGACCAGGGGAGAAATAAAGATGAAGATTAAGAATGAATTTGGAACAGCAGAGGCAATTACCCAGCTCATTGTATTAGGTTTGTATGAACAATATTCTATGGACAACACTTGACATCTACAACATTTCATGTTCTTTTATTTGTTTACAGACAGGCCAACACCACCCCTGGGCCCTGTAGACATAATTGAAAGCTCGGCATCCTGCATCGATTTCAAATGGAGGCCTCCCAAAGACAATGGAGGCTCCCCGATTACCAACTACATCCTGGAACGCCAGCAAATTGGTCGGAACAGTTGGAAGAAATTGGGAAAAATGGGACCCGAAGCAAAATACAGGGACACAGATGTGGATCACGGGCGAAAGTACTGCTATCACATCAGGGCTGAAAATGATCAAGGCATTAGTGAAATGATGGAAACTGATGATATTCAGGCAGGGACCAAAGGTACATTATTTCATGTTAAATATTGACTTAAACAAGGTATGTTATTTTAAAAAGATAACATGTTTGTAGCATACCCTGGACCACCCACTGGCCTGAAAGTTATAAGTGCTTTCAAAGACTGCATCAACCTTGCATGGTCTGCGCCTTCAAATACCGGTCGAACCAACATTTTGGGATACAATGTGGAGAAACGAAAGAACGGCAGCAATCTTTGGGGCCTTGTCAACCCACCAGAGGAACCCATTAAAGGTAACATCCTAGAATGATTAACATAGACATTCATAATTTGCTAGTTTTGATAGATGCCTAACACCAACAGAGAAAAAGTATGCTGTTAAAGACGTTGTTGAGGGCATCGAGTACGAGTTCCGCGTTTCAGCTATCAACATTTCTGGTGTTGGCGAGCCAAGTGCACCTTCCGAGTTTGTTGTTGCACGAGATCCAAAGAGTGAGAAGTATTTCAAAATTAATTAGAATGAGAAAGATGACTGCACCATTCTCCGATTAACTATTTGATGATGCCATTTAGAGCCCCCGGGAAAAGTCACAGACTTGAAGGTGACCGATTCGACATACACCACCTTATCTTTAAGCTGGACCAAACCTAAGGAAAAAGAAGGGGTCCAGGATGAGGCCAAAGGGTATTTTGTGGAGCTCAGGACAGTGGACAACCCAGAATGGGGTCGCTGTAACTCCAGTGCAATAATCGTGAACTCTTTCACCATCATGGGCCTCAAGTCTATGGCCATGTACTGGGTGAGAGTTGTCGCCACCAACGAAGGTGGTGACAGTGAACCTCAAGAGTTGGACAACCACATAATTGCAATGCCTCCCCCAGGTGAGTGCGTGAAATTTAACAAGATTTTTTTGTAACCCGGACTTATGTTGTCTGAAACTTCTCAAACAGTGAGACCTCATTTTACTGACAAAAAAATTAAGAACTTTGTTGTTACAAGAACTGGGAACTCCGTAAGGCTCAACTACAACTTTAAGGTTCAGTATGCGTCCCCAATGAATAAATGAAGTCACAAACTATCATTTTAAGTAAAACATGTCTCGGTGTTCTCAGGGCTCTCCAAAACCGACCGTTACATGGCTGAAGGACGGTCTTCCTGTTCCCAAGCATGTGACAGTGAGCAATTCAGACACATCATCACAGTTAATGATCGCTTCGTCCGAGCGTCAAGACACCGGAATCTACACCCTTATCTTGAAGAATATGGTTGGACAGGTGACCTCCAGTGTTGAGATAAGAGTGACAGGTACGCTGATTGGTAAGAGGACTACCAACATTTATAGCCATGGCTACCTAAACCGCAAAGAGGACGTGGTAATCATATAACAAATTGTTTGATTTTAAAAATGAATTGCATGAGAAAGTGGAAAAGAAAACAAGCTCTCTCTGACCACCTGGCCATGGTTTAACAAGTATGTTGCAGCATGGAACCAATGAGGCACAAGCTGCTGAGTCAGCATTCATACCGCAGATGTGCTCTTTGTAAACAAGTGTAACATGCATGAGTTTTGACACCATGACCTCAAAAGCACAAGCAACATCTTAAAGCACATGCAGATGTACGAGATGGAACCGTAGGATGCTGGCCACTCATGATATTTCAATTGCAGTAAGCGCCGTCTTGTGGAGTTAATGCATATTACACCAGGAGGTTACCAAGAGCCACAACGGTTAAAGCCACTCTTTTTGACCGGGCACTATTCCGAGAACTACAAACCCCAAAAGCTGTGAAGTTGTCACATTGTGTAAATGGTAAATAAAAACAGAATACAATGATTTGCAAATCATTTTCAACCTAAATTCAGTTGAATAGACTGCAAAGATAACATACGTAACGTTCAAACTGGAAAATGTTGTTATTTTTTGCAAATATTAGCTAACTTGGAATTTGATGCCTGCAACATGTTTCAAAAAGCTGGCACAAGAGGCAAAAAATAGTGGGAAAGTTGAGGAATGCTCATCAAAGACTTATTTGGAACATCCCACAGGTGAACAGGCTAATTGGGAACAGGTGGGTGCCATGATTGGGTATAAAAGCAGCTTCCATGAAATGCTCAGTCATTCACAAACAAGGACGGGGCGAGGGTCACCACTCAGTCAACAAATGCCTGAGCAAATTGTTCAAGAACAACATTTCTCAAGCAGCTATTGCAAGGAATTTAGGGATTTCACCATCTACGCTCCGTAATATCATTAAAAGGTTCAGAGAATCTGGAGAAATCACTGCACGTAAGCCATGATATTATGCACCTTGGATCCCTCAGGTGGTACTGCATCGAAAAGTGACATCAGTGTGTAAAGGATATCACCACATGGGCTTGGGAACACTTCAGAAACCCACTGTCAGTAACTACAGTTGGTCGCTACATCTGTTAGTGCAAGTTAAAACCCTGCTATGCAAAGCCAAAGCCATTTATCAACAACACCCAGAAAAGCCACCGGCTTCGCTGGGCCCGAGCTCATCTAAGATGGACTGATGCAAAGTGGAAAAGTGTTCTGTGGTCTGACGAGTTAACATTACAAATTGGTTTTGGAAACTGTGGACATTGTCTCCTCCGGACCAAAGAGGATGAGAACCATCCGGACTGTTCTAGGTGCAAAGTGTAAAAGGCAGCATGTGTGATGGTATGGGGGTGTATTAGTACCGAAGACATGGGTAACTTACACATTTGTGATGGCACCATTAATGCTGAAAGGTACATACAGCTTTTGGAGCAACATATGTTGCCATCCATGCAATGTTATCATGGACGCCCCTGCTTATTTCAGCAAGACAATGCCAAGCCAGGTGTTACAACAGCGTGGCTTCATAGTAAAAGAGTGTGGGTACTAGACTGGCCTGCCTGTAGTCCAGACATTGAAAATGTGTGAAGGCTAAAATATGAGAAGGGAGACTGTTGAACAACTTAAGCTGTACATCAAGCAAGAATGGGAAATAATTCCGCTTCAAAAATGTGTCTCCTCAGTTCCCAAACCTTTACTGAGTGACGTTAAAAGGAAAGGCCATGTAACACACTGGTAAAAATGCCTTTTTTGCAATGTGTTGTTGTCATTCAATTCTAAGTTCATGATTATTTGCAAAAAATAACAGTTTCTCAGTGTGAACATGAAATATCTTGTCTTTGCAGTCTATTCAATTGAATATAAGTTGAAAAGGATTTGTTGTATTCTCTTTTTATTTACCATTTACACAACCTGACAACTTCACTGCTTTTGGCTTTTGTATTTGCTTCTAACTTTGTTCATTGAATAGGACATAATTAGAGCATTTACATTGATTTCGTATGTATAAAAACAATTATTATTCCCTGGTGTATTTGTACTGCAGATGACCCCAAGCCTCCAGGCCCGGTGGAGTTGGAAGAGAACGTGTCTGGCACCATCACAATCGCGTGGACGGCCTCTCCGGACGAGAAGAAAGATGACAGGCTCCACTACACCATCAGCAAGCGTGACTCTGTCAAGCGGACATGGCAAACCGTCGCTGACCATCTCTTCAACAACAAGTTCACTGCGGTCAACATCATGTCTGGAAGGCAGTACAAGTTCCGGGTCTACGCTAAGAACGACATGGGCACTTCCCAGCCCTCGGAGTCGCCCACCTGGGAGGTGAAGAGAGAGAAAGGTGGGAATGTTTGATTGGCGTTTTGTTACAGTATTGCAGCGGTAGTCAACTACATTTACAGAAACTTAAGGACCAGGGGGCCAGACCTCTACCTTCATTATTAGTCTTATTTTGATGTTTGTCTATTCATTTCTTTAAAGGTACGGAATTCAGAGAAAAATAGCCTTCCGACAGGAGTACTCTGCCTGTTAAAGATTGTCCATATGTGTGATCAGGGTCAGAGCCTGGTCCACATTGCCGGCAGTAAGTCAGACCCGTTTCCTGCCCTTAGTCACTGATTCTGTTCATAACTTTTATGGACAGAATTTCTAGGCGTTGAAGTGATCCGGTTTGGTGGCTGCAGGATTAGGTCTCTGCTTTTTGCAGATGATGTGGTCCTGATGGCTTCATCTGGCCAGGATCTTCAGCTCTCACTGGATCGGTTCACAGCCGAGTGTGAAGCGACTGGGATGGGAATCAGCACCTCCAAGTCCGAGTCCATGGTTCTCGCCCGGAAAAGAAGAGATCTTACCCCAAGTGGAGGAGTTCAAGTACCTAGAAGTATTGTTCACGAGTGAGGGAAGAGTGGATGGTGAGATCGACAGGCGGATCGGTGCGGCGTCTTCAGTAATGCGGGCGCTGTATCGATCCGTTGTGGTGAAGAAGGAGCTGAGCCGGAAGGCAAAGCTCTCAATTTACCGGTCGATCTACGTTCCCATCCTCACCTATGGTCATGAGCTTTGGGTTATGACCGAAAGGACAAGCGGCCCAAATGAGTTTCCTCCGCCGGGTGGCGGGTCTCTCCCTTAGAGATAGGGTGAGAAGCTCTGTCATCCGGGAGGAGCGCAAAGTAAAGCCGCTGCTCCTCCACATGTAGAGGAGCCAGATGAGGTGGTTCGGGCATCTGGTCAGGATGCCACCCGAACGCCTCAAAAGGGAGGTGTTTAGGGCACGTCCGACCGGTAGGAGGCCACGGGGAAGACCCAGGACATGTTGGGAAACCTGGGAAAGCCTCGGGATCCCCCGGGAGGAGCTGGACGAAGTGGCTGGGGAGAGGGAAGTCTGGGCTTCTCTTTTTATGCTCCTGCACCCGCGACCCCACTTCAGATAAGCAGAATAAGATGGATGGATGGATGGATGGTATATGACTACTTTAGAGTTTTCAGGAATCTGCTACAAAACTGTTGGGTCTCTTTCAATATTTTTTAAACTGAACCCCAGGATTTGGCCCATGTGCCACTAGTTAAATACCCCTACTCACCAGAAAACTTTGTAAATAGTATCTCGCAAAAGTGAGTACAATTCTCACGTTTTAGCAACCATTTTTATTACAGTTTATATTCTGTAGAAGCAGTACTTTTCAAAGCAAACATAAATGATAAATGGGTTATACTTGTATAGCGCTTTTCTACCTTCAAGGTACTCAAAGCGCTTTGACAGTATTTCCACATTCACCCATTCACACACACATTCACACACTGATGGCGGGAGCTGCCATGCAAGGCGCTAACCAGCAGCCATCAGGAGCAAGGATGAAGTGTCTTGCCCAAGGACACAACAGACGTGACTAGGATGGTAGAAGGTAGGGATTGAACCCCAGTAACCAGCAACACTCCGATTGTTGACACGGCCACTCTACCAACTTCGCCACACTATACACATTTTTTATATGGGCCTGCTGCATTGCAAAAGCTAAGCAGCAGTGGATGGGCACTTGCAATGCAGCAGGCCCATATTATTATTCCTCATACTTCAACTTGTATTATTATAGTTCCGCACGTTTCTCTTGCAACATTTGTTTTGCTAGCGTCTCTTATATTAGCATGCTAGCGTTTTATGCTAGCTTTTTTGCTACTTTCTATGTCTACACCAACAAATACTGCACTTTGGTATTTCTTCTTACCCAGTCATGTGCTAGCTTCTTAAAATTAGCATGCTAATATGCTAATATTAGCATGGTATCTTTTCCAGCTAATATTTCTCTTTTTTTCGCTAATTCCGCAGCCATACACCTTAGAGTCATATAACTTTGAATGTGACACTTGTAAAATGTTAGCGTGCTAACGTTAACATGCTAGCACGCTAACATTAAGGTGTTTTCAAAAATTGTACACTTTTTTTCCTGTAATTCTGCTGCCATACACCTCAAGGTCATATAACTTGTATGTGGAACATGCTAACAGTTAGCATGTTTATGTTAGCATGCTAACAGTAAATTGCTAGGTTTTTGAGCTATTTTTGCTGCTGTTTACCCTAGAGTCATACAACTTGGTATGTGACACTTGTTAACTGCTAGCATGCTAGTGTTAGCATGCTAGCGTACTTACATTAACATGCTAACTTTTTAGCTAGCTTTACATGTTTTTCTCTAATTTCACAGCCATACACCTTACAGTCATATATCTTGGTATGTGACACATGCTAACTGATAGCATGCTAACGTTAGCTTGCTAGCGTGCTAACATAAGCATGATATTTTTTTTAGCTAAATTTGCATCCGTTTACCCCAGAGTCAAATAACTAGGTACGTGACACCTGTTAAATGTTAGCAGGCTAGCAAGCTAATATTAGCATGCTAACTTTTTTTTGCTGTTTTTTTCACTTTTTTCTCCACTTCCGCAGCCATACACCTTACAGCCGTGTTACTTGATAGGTGAGACATGCTAACTGTTAGCATGCTGTCGTTAGTACACATGCTAAGTGTTAGAAATGTAATGTGCGCATGCTAACGTTTTAGGCTTGCTCTGTAGGTTATTTTGTACAGTTACACCTAAAACTCACGGATTTGGACACTCAGCACATCTTACAAGAACGGTGGCTTCTGAGGAACCCGGCCAAAGGTCCATGGCACAGATAGCTTGCCCATCAAAATTTCCAAAATTTTCTAGTTTTTAATTATTGTTTTATTATATTAGACTGTCAAAATTAACTGTACTTGTATTACTGTAATTGTATCCATTTTGAACAACTCTCACCCAACATGCATTCCAGAGTCATTTTCTTTGAACCTTCCGGACTCCAAGGACTGCCGCTTTGATGCACCACCCGCCTTCTCCGTCCCACTTAAAATGCATAACGCTCCTGAGAGCTACGAGTGCTACATGAGCTGCGCTGTGACGGGAAACCCCAAACCTTACATCACTTGGTACAGAAACAACGTCAGCCTCAACACCAATGCCAACTACTACATCACCAACACGTGCGGGGTGTGCTCCATGGCCATACTCAAGGTGGGGCCCAGGGACCGCGGGGACTACACGGTTGTTGCAGAGAACTCACTGGGAAGAGTGGAGTGTTCAACCAAACTCGTTGTCAAAGGTGAATATACATAAAACCTACATTTGCTTTGACATATTTGAACCCTTTTTTGGTTTTCTTTGCCATTTTCAGAGTCGGTGGCGGGCTCGTGAACAACCGACGACTCCTGCTGCTTTAAGAACGACGACAAACAATAAATTAAGTGACAAAGTTTTGCCGTGCTTTTTGCTCATTGAAATTATTTTTAATGAGTAAATAATTACAGTACCCAAAAGCAGTGACGTTGTCAGGTTGTGTAAATGGTAAATAAAAAGAGAATACAACAAATCCTTTTCAACTTATATTCAATTGAATAGACTGCAAAGACAAGATATTTCATGTTCACACTGAGAAACTTAGAATTTACTGGAAACACATTGCAAAAACGTTGTCAGAGGGGCATTTTTACCAGTGTGTTCCATGGCCTTTCCTTTTAACAACACTCAGTAAAGGTTTGGGAACTGAGGAGACACATTTTTGAAGTGGAATTCGTTCCCATTCTTGTTTGATGTACAGCTTAAGTTGTTCAACAGTCTCCCTTCTCAAATTTTAGCCTTCACACATTTTCAATGTTTGGACTACAGTCTAGTACCCGCACTCTTTTATTATGAAGCCCAGTGTTGTAACACCTGGCTTGGCATCATCTTGCTGAAATAAGCAGGGGCGTCCATGATAACGTTGCTCGGATGGCAACATATGTTGCTCCAAAACCTGTATGTACCTTTCAGCATTAATGGTGCCTTCACAGATGTGTAAGTTACCCATGTCTTGGGCACTAATACACCCCCATACCATTACACATGCTGCCTTTTACACTTTCCCCAGAGAACAATCCGGATGGTTCTTTTCCTCTTCGTCCGCAGTTTCCAAAAACAATTTGAAATGTGGACTCGTCAGACCACAGAACACTTTTCCACTTTGCATCAGTCCATCTTAGATGAGCTCGGGCCCAGCGAAGCGTTTCTGGGTGTTGTTGATAAATGGCTTTGGCTTTGCAGAGGTGATTGTTTTAACTTCCATTTACAGATGTGGTTACTGACAGTGGTTTCCTGAAGTGTTCCTGAACCCATGTGGTGATATCCTTTACACACCAATGTGGCTTTTTGATGCAGTAGCGCCTGAGGGAACCAAGGTGCGTAATATCATGGCTTACGTGCAGTGATATGTCCAGATTCTCTGAACCTTTTGATGATATTACGGAGCGTAGATGGTGAAATCCCTAAATTCCTTGCAATAGCTGCTTGAGAAATGTTGTTCTTAAACAATTTGCTCAGGCATTTGTTGACAAAGTGGTGACCCTTGCCCCGTCCTTGTTTGTGAATGACTGAGCATTTCATGGAAGCTACTTTTATACCCAATCATGGCACCCACCTGTTCCCAATTAGCCTGTTCACCTGTGGGATGTTCCAAATAAGTATTTGACGAGCATTCCTCAACTTTCCCACTCTTTTTTGCCACTTGTGCCAGCTTTTTTGAAACATGTTGCAGGCATCAAATTCCAAATGAGCTAATATTTGCAAAATAACAACAGAGTTTCTCAGTGTGAACATGAAATATCTTGTCTTTGCAGTCTATTCAATTGAATATAAGTTGAAAAGGATTTGTTGTATTCTCTTTTTATTTATTATTTACACAACGTGACAACTTCACTGCTTTTGTATAATTGAAGATTTCCACTTAATGTATCCATGTTACATCTACTTGTATTTGGGTAATAACAAACATGTCAGAATAGTTCTTAACATATACAGTATGTGTATTGCAATGACGCGGTTTCACAATATGTATTCTAGTTGGGTGAAGTGTGTATGAGGAAATGTAAATACATTATTTGTTTTTATTGAGCTATCTTTACATTTATTCTGAACCTTATATGTAACTGCCATGCTAACACCGCAACACTATGGGCTGGATGCTAATTCAAAAAATGAATGTTTATTTGAACTGTGTGATTACCAGCATTGTAGAGTAAAAACACACAATAAAATAAAACAAGTCATACATACATATTTTACATTTTCAAATGTTATCACAAATATATACCAAATAATATTTATTTAACACACAAATTTATGCCAATTTATGGATATTTCACTGAAAAGGTGTGTGATTGTTTATGCTATGGCGTCATCTTTTGGACGAGTTTGCTCACTGCGTGTGAACGTCTACAGTGTATCTTTCTATGTTGTGCTTTCAACCGGAAGTACAAGTGCCGTTCCATCTTCCAGTCGTCCATAGCGTTACTACTCGTATGGATTCTTCATTCATCACTCCAAGCCACGTTTGTAAGTTTTACAATATAACTAAAACTATTCTTACTTACTAAAGCGTCACATGTACTTCCTGTTTTAATGCCTTCAACTGAAAAGTATAACCGTCCATAGCGTTTCTACTTGTATGTATTCTTTATTCATCACTCCAAGCCACATTTGTAAGTTTTACAATATAACTAAAACTGTTTATACTTACTAAAGTGTCCCATGTACTTCCTGTTTTAATGCCTTGTACTGAAAAGTATAACCGTCCATAGCGTTTCTACTTATATGTATTCTTAATTCATCACTTCAAGCCACGTTTGTAAGTTTTACAATATAACTAAAACTATTCTTACTTACTAAAGTGTCCCATGTGTGATGTCTGTAGGAGTGTTTTCATGTATATTTGTACCTGCTCTCATTATGCAATCAAGCTAGCGTTGTTAGCATTAGCTAGTATGCTAACACGTTTACAAGTGTCTGTGTTAGTATTATTAACTTACATTATTTTTGTATTGTTTCACTTTCACAAATTCCTCAGTAAATTCGCCAAAAAGTCACCGTGGAGTTATTGAGTCTGTTTAGCTGATCAGAGAGCTAGCTAGCACAGCTTGTGGGTCCATGACCATGACTTCTGTTTTGTTTGATCATCCGTTTTACTGCCCTGTTACAGACACTATTTGGAAACAATTAAGGTATGTAAATAAACATTTACAGAATATATATGTGTAAATAACTAATTTCACAACGTATATATCTGAGGCTTATATATGGATACTATTTGTTTTTATTTTTAAATGTAGTGGGTGTGGCTTATATACAAGTGCGCTCTATAGTCCGGAAAATACAGTAAATTGTTCTTGGGGCCACAATTCTAGGGATCTAGAAAGCTATTGAGCTTGGACTTCTTCGCTCATTATTATTTTAAATTTGAGAACCACAATTCTCTGTCGTACATTTACTGACACATTTCAGAATAAAACAGCCCTGTTATACAAATTGATGTGGTCTCTGCAGTAGACGTTGGCCATAGGAGGTTCAAGGATCGGCCAATTATTTTAAAACATTAAATTTGCTGCTAAAATGTTAGTCTCCCCAAAGTCTTGAACTGAACTAGGAGGCCGGTCTGGTGTCACTCCCGGGTCAGATTTGACCCCCGGGCCACCAGTTGAAAAGTCCTGAGCACAACGACCTGTGAAGTCACTTCTAAGTCACCAATCTTCTCCTCCGTGGTGGCAAATAAAGTGTAAGTGAACTATGAACTATGAACAAAGCTGGGCGGATCGATACGTATATCGACAGTATCGACACCGGGTAAATCATCATTATATGTTTGATATCAATCAATGTTTATTTATATAGCCCTAAATCACAAGTGTCTCAAAGGGCTGTACAAGCCACAACGACATCCTCGGTACAGAGCCCACTTACTAATGATACTACATTGGTTAGAACGATTTATTTTATTATCAACAAAATATTTTTGATGTTTTTGTTATTGTTCACAAACTTGGGAAATAAGTCCCTAGGCACATGAGGACTGTAATTAAAGAACTAATTGATACTGTTACACTGCCAAAATTTAATCTTTGAAGGATTTAAAAAAAATGTAAGTAAAATACCTGTTATTGGTATAATACCTGTACTTTTTACAATACCTGTACAGTAACTACTTGATATTTGATCGATAACCACACATTTTAGTATCGCCTAAAACTAACAAAAAGGTACCCAAACAACAGAAAATAAGTTTTAATTACATTTTAAAGGGGACTTACTATGGAAGAGAGACATTTCTTACCTATTGGTACCTGTTTTTACTTATTTGGGATCTGAAAATCCATCCATCCATCCATCCATCTTCTTCCGCTTATCCGAGGTCAGGTCGCGGGTGCAGCAGCCTAAGCAGAGATGCCCAGACTTTCCTCTCCCCAGTCACTTCGTCCAGCTCCTCCCGGGGGATCCCGAGGCATTCCCAGGCCAGCCGGGAGACAAAGTCTACCCAACGTGTCCTGGGTCTTCCCCGTGGCCTCCTACCGGTCGGACGTGCCCTAAACACCTCCCTTGGGAGGCGTTCGGGTGGCATCCTGACCAGATGCCCGAACCACCTCATCTGGTTCCTCTCCATGTGGAGGAGCAGCGGCTTTACCCTGAGTTCCTTCCGGATGACAGAGCTTCTCACCCTATCTCTAAAGGGAGAGCCCCGCCACCCGGCGGAGGAAACTCATTTGGGCCGCTTGTACCCGTGATCTTGTCCTTTCAGTCATAACCCAAAGCTCATGACCATAGGTGAGGATGGGAACGTAGATCGACCGGTAAATTTTGGATGGTAAGAGGCGGGGAGCTAACCGGCAACCCTCAGGTTTCTGGCACGGTTGCTCTACCCACTACGCCATGCCGCCCCAATGCCCTATGCACCCTATCTGAAAATGTGAACTAAAACCATGGAGGAATATGGAGACATCTATTTAACAATCGTGTCTTTATTCCTTCTACACACAAGCTGTTTGGAGTTTGCCCAATTTGTGACGTCAGCGGAAAATATCCATATATGGTCGAGATTCACCCAAAGAGCTTTGTGCGAGTCTGCCATTTTAGTCAACAAAAGCCTCCTTTTTCTCTGTCCTCTTGTTGCGAGGCTGCCTGGCTCGTACATGCACGTGCATCCTCCGCTTATTGTCAGTCGACTCGCTATGGGAGAAGACGCTGTCTGAGTGGAGGCACGTTAATAAAACCGCTCACAAAACGGCGCAACCTGAAGAAAGTGACTTGAAGATGATGTGTAAAACATCATCTATGCAACATTTTGAGCAAACAACCACCATTACATGTTATGTAGACCACAAGGAAGTCTTTTACATTTGGAAATATAATCATAATATGACCCCTTCAACAGAACTGTAGGTAGAAGCATTTGACAGCAGAAAATAACCAACTATTAAAGGCCTACTGAAATGAATTGTTTTTTTTCAAACGGGGATAGCAGATCCATTCTATGTGTCATACTTGATCATTTTGCGATATTGCCATATTTTTGCTGAAAGGATTTAGTAGAGAACATCGATGATAAAGTTTGCAACTTTGGGTCGCTGATAAATTAAGCCTTGCCTGTACCGGAAGTAGCGTGACGTCGCAGGTTGAAAGGCTCCTCACATTTCCCCATTGTTTACACCAGCAGCGAGAGAGATTCGGACGGAGAAAGCGACGATTACCCCATTAATTTGAGCCAGGATGAAAGATTCGTGGATGAGGAACCTGAGAGTGAAGGACTAGAGTGCAGTGCAGGACGCATCTTTTTTCGCTCTGACCGTAACTTAGGTACAAGCTGGTTCATTGGATTCCACACTTTCTCCTTTTTCTATTGTGGATCACAGATTTGTATTTTAAACCACCTCGGATACTATATCCTCACACTTTAGCACTTTAGCTACTGAGCTAACGTGATAGCATCGGGCTTGAATGCAGATAGAAACAAAAGAAATAAACCCTTGACTGGAAGGATGGACAGAAGATCAACAATACTATTAAACCATGGACCTGTAACTACACGGTTAATGCTTTCCAGCCAGGCGAAGGTTAACAATGCTGTTACTAACGACGCCATTGAAGCTAACTTAGCAACGTGACCTCACAGAGCTATGCTAAAAATATTAGCTATCCACCTACGCCAGCCAGCCCTCATCTGCTCATCAACACCCGTGCTCACCTGCGTTCCAGCGATCGATGGCGCGGCGAAGGACTTCACCCGATCATCCGTGCGGTCGACGGCTAGCATCGGATAGCGCGTCTGCTATCCAAGTCAAAGTCCTCCTGGTTGTGTTGCTGTAGTCCTCCGCTAATACACCGATCCCACCTACAACTTTCTTCTTTGCAGTCTTCATTGTTCATTAAACAAATTGCAAAAGATTCACCAACACAGATGTCCAGAATACTGTGGAATTTTGAGATGAAAACAGAGCTTTTTGTATTGGATTCAATGGTATACCAATACTTCCGTTTCAACCATCGACGTCACGCGCATACGTCATCATACATAGACGTTTTCAACCGGAAGTTTAGCGGGAAATTTAAAATTGCACTTTATAAGTTAACCCGGCCGTATTGGCATGTGTTGCAATGTTAAGATTTCATCATTGATGTATAAACTATCAGACTGCGTGGTCGGTAGTAGTGGCTTTCAGTAGGCCTTTAACAGGAAATTAGCAAGGAGATTAATAATATTTTAGACAAAATAATACAACTGGAAATGACACAATACTTACTGCATAGCCAACAGCTAAATTAGGAGCCTTTGTATACCATCTTGAAAAGTATGTATTATCATTTATATGCCAAATAATATATAATTTTGGTAATTGCCAGTATATATCACGCTATATATCTTCGGCCGTATCGCCCATCTCTACTATCAATGTGTTAAAGGCAGCTATCAGCAAATCTACAAAAGCCAAAAGCAGTAAAGTTGTCACGTTGTGTAAATGGTAAATACAAAGACAATACAATGATTTGCAAATCCTTTTCAACTTATATTCAATTGAATAGACTGCAAAGAGGTGGAATGTCCGAATCTTAAACAGCAACAAAAGTGAATTTAGTACAAAAGTTTTATTTACCCATAATCAAATGGTACAAGGTTGGATTGAATTGCCATGCAAACAGACAACGTCTCCAGAGACGTTGGATGAATCGAGAATCAATGGAATCGCACTTAGACTTGGTCTACTTGGCCATTTATTTGTTTCCCTCGTGTGTCAAAGTCCAGTTGTTTTGAACCTGTTTATTCTGCAACCTCCTTAAATCCCTTAGCCATAACAAACAATCAAAACATTTTGTAAAATGGTCAGGCCGACCATACGTTCAACTCTAACCCACATATGCTCTTCCAATGGTACAGAATAGAAAAAAAAGAAACGACTGTCATGTCCTGCTTAATGCTTTTCGACCTCGCTCTCTTTCTGGACTTTGACAGAAACAAAATATGGTATAAAGGTCAGAAATTCCACCACACCTTCACAGATGTGTAAGTTACCCATGCCTTGGGCACTAATACACCCCCCATACCATCACAAATGTTGGATTTTGAACTTTGGGTCCAGCGAAGCCAACTGCGTTTCTGGGTGTTGTTGATAAATGGCTTTGGCTTTGCATAGTAGAGTTTTAACTTGCACTTACAGATGTAGCGACCAACTGTAGTTACTGACAGTGGGTTTCTGAAGTTTTCCTGAGCCCATGTGGTGATATCCCTTACACACTGATGTGGCTTTTTGATGCAGTACCGCTTGAGGGATCCAAGGTGCGTAATATCATGGCTTGCGTGCAGTGATTTCCAGAGGTGTGGACTCGAGTCACATGACTTGGACTCGAGTCAGACTCGAGTCATGAATTTGATGACTTTGGACTCGACTTGACAAAATGTAAAGAGACTTGCAACTCGACTTAGACTTTAACATCAATGACTTGTGACTTCACTTGGACTTGAGCCTTTTGACTTGACATGACTTGCTACTTTCCCCAAAACCCAAAGATTAAAAAGTTATTTGGGAGCGCGCCGCTCCGTATTTTTCATTTTCTTCGTCTGTGTCTATCAGCGTGTTGTTCCTGTCAGCTGGTGTGCTCTCAGTACAACAGCCAATCAAATTAGATCTACGTTGTTTTCATCACACAGCATTCATCCAATCAAATTGCAGGACAACCACCGAACAAGAGTTGTCAAACAATGCGGCAGTGAGAAACAATTATGCCAAAGTTAATTTCGTTCGGGTATTAAAACTACGACTTGGTCAACAAAAAACGAATTGCCGTATGCAAATCACGCAGTTCGAATATTACAGACGGAGACGCAACAACTTCCAACTTCGTTCGACATTTGAAGTTGCACAAAGGGTAAGTTTTGAATGTAAGATAACGTTTATTGGCTAAGTAACGTAACTTTTATTTGCTGTGTAGTTAAATCAGTGAGGCTGTAAACTCACTGCTAACAATATAACCATAGACATCTTATAAGGGTACGCAGCATCGAGCGCTACTGCCTACAGGCGCAGACGAGACGCGGGGCCACCATCTTGGAGTGGTGATCCGCTCCACTCAGCGCAATTCATTTGGCAGGAGCAATGAACTGTCAGCGCATTTAATTCATCTTACCTCACTGAATACCACTGATTTTCACGCGCTTTTTTGTCATACGTGTAGCTATGATAAAGGAAACATGTTTTGGCGTGTTTTATTATTCATAGTTTGCTTAACAGTAATATAATATTCTTATACGCTATAAGTGACCAGACGTCCGAGATCAAAACTGGGAATATAATCCCAGAGAAAGGGGAAAAAACGGTCAGCTATTTTTAAATTGAAGAAACAATATGATTAGGTTATGTATACATGCGTATATCCTACATAAACAATGTATGAATACATTATATATATATATATATATATATATATATATATATATATATATATATATATATATATATATATATATATATATATATATATATATATATATATCTTATAGACCGTATCTCTGTTGCTGCAGCAGCAGAGAGTCTGTCTTGGCACTTTGTATTGATATTTTGTATTACATTCTTCCCTTAAATGATCATGTTTACAGTCATTGTTTTATATGTATTTTTTTATGTATGTCGCTTTGGATAAAAGCGTCTGCCAAAGACTTCAACATAAACATATATAAACACCTGAAAGTCTTTATCAGCTAAAACCACCAATCTGTTTCACTGGATTCAGAATAAAACCAAATTCTGTCTTACCCAACAATGTTAGTATTTGAATATTGTTACTTGAAGACATATTCCTGGTTACAATTATACTGTTAAGAAAGTATTGTCTTATATTTTGCCTAAAATGAGAATGCATCATAATCAGTGGCGGCTGGTGAATTTTGTTTTAGGTGGGGCTGAAAGTTTGTAAACCAAACCCCTGTAGGGCAGTCATCCTCCCCCAGAAGATTTCTTTGTGATTTTCACATACAAATATTGAAGATATTTGCTCCTTCTCAACTCTGTGGTAATATTATTTTCATAAAATACAACCAATAGTACATTAATGTTAAATCTTACTTGTGAAAAGTAATCCCCCGATTCCTATTTTCAACAGTCCGCTCATTTGAGTAGGAAAACGCTGAACACCGTCTTTATTTTCTACCTGTCAACTGTCACTACTTCAAGATGGCGGCCAAATGGCTCGCGTCACAGCAACCAATGCTGCTTCTACTTATAAGATGTCTATGGTTATAACGTCATTGCAAACACGGCAATCTGTTGCGTCCACTGCAGTTCGCTACCTGATTCATACTTTTTGCCAAGTGATTTTTTTAAGCAGGGTTGCATGAGGTACCTAGACAAAACGTTACGTTAGTCAATGTATCACACACAGTAACGTAACGTTAAAATGTATACTATATTAACAATATGTGTACATATTGCATAGGGCCCTGACATCTAAAAAGTACAACTCGGTTCATTGTTTTGTTCATGTTTTTGTTATGTTTTTCATATGTACGCACACATAAACACACAGACAGTACGAGATGAGATCAATGAGATAAGGTAAGAACAGGATAGAAACTGCTGTGGAACTAGTTACAATGCAATATGCCATGGAAATACAATGTTAACACTTTTGTACAAATAAGTACAGTTGCACTTGTTTTTTCAAATGGGTTTATTCTGTAAAGGAATGAGTTAAATGTTTAAAATAACTGGTTAATAGTGCTATTATGAAGTGCAATGTCAGCACTATTTTTTTTCCTGCAATTTCAAATGCACTTGTTTTAATAAATAAATACAGCGTTTTAAAAGCATACACAATCTGTGTAAAAATATTAGTCTGTGGTCAAAAGGACTTGAAAGGACTCGAAATTCAAAATGCAGGACTTGGGACTTGACTTGAGACTTTCCAGTCTTGACTTTGGACTTGACTCGGGACTTGCCTGTCTTGACTCGGGACTTGACTCGAGACTTGAGGGCAAAGACTTGAGACTTACTTGTGACTTGCAAAGCAATGACTTGGTCCCACCTCTGGTGATTTCTCCAGATTCTCTGAACCTTTTGATGATATTACTGAGCGTAGATGGTGAAATCCCTCAATTCCTTGCAATAGCTGCTTGAGAAATGTTGTCCTTAAACAATTTGCTCAGGCATTTGTTGACAAAGTGGTGACCCTCGCCCCGTCCTTGTTTGTGAACGACTGAGCATTTCATGGAAGCTGCTTTTATACCCAATCATGGCACCCACCTGTTCCCAATTAGCCTGTCCACCTGTGGGATGTTCCAAATAAGTCTTTGGCGAGCATTCCTCATCTTTCTCAGTCTTTTTTGCCACTTGTGCCAGCTTTTTTGAAACCTGTTGCAGGCATCAAATTCCAAATGAGCTAACATTTGCAAAAAATAACAACGTTTACCAGTTCAACCATTAAGTATCTCGTCTTTGCAGTCTATTCAATTGAATATTAGTTGAAAAGGATTTGTTGTATTCTCTTTTTATTTACCATTTACACAACGTGACAACTTCACTGCTTTTGGGGTTCGTATTTAATTTCTGTATTTTAAATGTATTCATCCTTCATCTGTGTTTTGTCCCAGTGAGATCTCTAGCAAAGGGGACAAGACTGCCGGGGGTAGGGACGCTAACATACCAATGTTGACATGTTTAATGACAATAAAAAAGGCTCTCATACAAACAGTGCCATGGTTTTCTAGGCCACACTGCGTTGGGTTACACAACATGTCGTCATAGATCCCAAGTACCAGACTCCCGTGAACCCTCGGTCACAATGGATGCCTTCTATGACCCGGCCTCTTGGATGGGGTACTCGTGCCTGACAACAGTCACGTCTTCTGTTCACGGCTTTTATTACACGGCTTGAAATACACCAGTGTGCTCACAGTGGGCGTAGCTGCCACCACAATAACCAGGTTTTGGCTCGGCCTCCGTGAGGAACGGGAGTGCGACTCGTGACTGTGAGAAAATACCCCCAGCAGACACATCATCGTGGGAAGGTGTCGCACTTGTTTACTTTCTCTCCGGTGCGAGCTATGATCAGTCACGTTGGACAAACACACCTGTTCCACTCTCAAGTCTCTGGCAGGACGTGTCATTGTGGAGATATTTACGAGCCGGTGAAGAGTCATACCCAGGAGTCGGTCATGTGCAAAACAGTCCTTACTTTCCTCTTCGGTCATCTTCTTGTTGCTCCCGCCCATGAAGGGCCTAGAGCATTTGACCTAATTAGGCCGTGCTTCCTACTTTAGCATAATCTTTCTTAACCAGTCACCACAAGTATATGCTGTGGTCCGTATGGGCCAGGGGTCGGCAACCCCAAATGTCGAAAGAGCCATATTGGACCAAAAATACAAAAAACAAATCTGACTGGAGCCGCAAAAAACAAAAAGCCATATATAAATGTTATATTGAAGGCAACACATGATGTAAGTGTCTATATTAGCCTACTATCAAAATGACTTTATAAGTCTTATATAAGTGTTATAATGAAGGCAACACATGATGTAAGTGTCTATATTAGCCTACTATCAAAATTACTTTATAAGTCTTATATAAGTGTTGTATTGAAGGCAACACATGATGTAAGTGTCTATATTAGCCACTATCAAAATTACGTTAAAAGTCTTATATGTTTTATGTCGCACGATTGCACCAAGAAAAATTCCTAGTTTGTGAACCCGTTCTCAAACAATGGCAATAAAACTATTCTGATGCTGATTCTGATATAAGTGTTATATTGAAGGCAACACATGATGTAAGTGTCTATATTAGCCTACTATCAAAATGACTTTAAAAGTCTTATATAAGTGTTATAATGAAGGCAACACATGATGTAAGTGTTTATATTAGCCTACTATCAAAATGACTTTAAAAGTCTTATATAAGTGTTATAATGAAGGCAACACATGATGTAAGTGTCTATATTAGTTATATTAGCCTACAATCAAAATGACGTTAAAAGTCTTATATAAGTGTTATAATGAAGGCAACACATGATGTAAGTGTCTTAGCCTACTATCAAAATGACTTTAAAAGTCGTATATAAGTGTTATAATGAAGGCAACACATTATGGAAGTGTCTGTATTAGCCTACTATCAAAATGACTGTAAAAGTCTTATGTACGTGTTACAATGAGCCATATTGGACCAAAAATACAAAAAACAAATCTGACTGGAGCCGCAAAAAACAAAAAGCCATATATAAGTGTTATATTGAAGGCAACACATGATGTAAGTGTCTATATTAGCCTACTATCAAAATGACTTTAAAAGTCTTATATAAGTGTTATAATGAAGGCAACACATGATGTAAGTGTCTATATTAGCCTACTATCAAAATGACTGTAAAAGTCTTATATAAGTGTTATAATGAAGGCAACACATGATGTAAGTGTCTATATTAGCCTACTATCAAAATGACTGTAAAAGTCTTATATACGTGTTACAATGAAGGCAACACATGATGTAAGGGTCTATATTAGCTATATTAGCCTACTATCAAAATGACTTTTAAAGTCTTATATAAGTGTTATAATATAAAGGCAACACATGATGTAAGTGTCTATATTAGTTATATTAGCCTACTATCAAAATTACGTTAAAAGTCTTATATAAGTGTTATAATGAAGGCAACACATGATGTAAGTGTCTATATTAGCCTACTATCAAAATGACTTTAAAAGTCTTATATACGTGTTATAATGAAGGCAACACATGATGTAAGTGTCTATATTAGCCTACTATCAAAATGTATTTAAAAGTCTTATATATGTGTTATAATGAAGGCAACACATGATGTAAGTGTCTATATTAGCCTACTATCAAAATGACTTTAAAAGTCTTATAAACGTGTTATAATGAAGACAACACATGATGTAAGTGTCTATATTAGCTATATTAGCCTACTATCAAAATGACTTTAAAAGTCTTATATAAGTGTTATAATGTCTGTGTGATCATGTTTTGTTTTGTTTATGTTCGGTTTGGTTTTTGGACTCTTTGTACACTCTTGTTTGTTTTGTTTCCATGACAACCCATTAGTTTTCACCTGTCCTCATATCACGCACCTGTCTCACGTTTTGCACTGGCGCACCTGTTACTAATCATGTCGGTATTATTTAAGCTTTGAGTTGCCAGGCAGTCTGTCTGGCGACATTGACTTCTATGACTTCTGCTACCCATGTTACCCATGCTACCATAGTTCCATGCCAAGTGACTTTTGTCTATTTTCATGTTCCAAGTAAGTTTTTGTTTCTTGTCTATAGCAGGGGTGCGTGCTCATTACGTCGATCGCGATCTACCGGTCGATCACAGAGGGTGTGTCAGTCGTTCGCCAGCCAGGCATTAAAAATATAGTCCTAAAAATGAGCGATCATAAATCTTCACTATGACGTCACTTTCGTCACTTGATTGACTTTCACGGCACCCGAGGGTCTTGTGAGATGACGCTGGCTGCTGCCAGCTCATTATTAAGATAAAATTACAGACAGGAAGGCGAGAAACACTTTTTATTTCAACAGACTCTGGCGCCGTACCTGTCGTCAAAACTCCGAAGACCGACTGCACAGTTCCTGCCTTCACAATAAAAGCTCTGCTTCATCCTGCCTGCGCTAAGAGTCTCAGAAAGCTGGCGTGCACAAGCTAGCAAGCCATGGAGTTTGCCGCCAATGTATTTCTTGTAAAGTGTATACAAAGGAGTACGGAAGCTGGACAAATAAGATGACAAAAACCAACCACATTCATGTGGTATTGGACAGAAAGGAGGACTTTTTTTCTCCTCCATTTGAAAATGTGGACGTTATCAGCACCACTGTCTGATTCCTATCAAAGCAAGTCCTCAGAATCAGGTAATACACCAACGTATATTCTTGTCTTCATGAAAGAAAGGAATCTATATGTGTTAAACATGCTTGTATTATCATTAAACACCTTTAACTTGTTAACAATATTAACTATGTGTTAAACATGCTTGTATTATCATTAAACACCTTTAACTTGTTAATAATATTAACTAGATGTGTTATACATGCTTGTAATATCATTAAACACCTTTAACTTGTTAACAATATTAACTATATGTGTTAAACATGCTTGTATTATCATTAAACACCTTTAACTTGTTAATATTAACTATATGTGTTAAACATGCTTGTATTATCATTAAACACCTTTAACTTGTTAACAATATTAACTATATGTGTTAAACATGCTTGTATTATCATTAAACACCTTTAACTTGTTAACAATATTAACTATATGTGATAAACATGCTTGTATTATCATTAAACACCTTTAACTTGTTAACAATATTAACTATATGTGTTAAACATGCTTGTATTATCATTAAACACCTTTAACTTGTTAACAATATTAACTATATGTGTTAAACATGCTTGTATTATCATTAAACACCTTTAACTTGTTAATAATATTAACTATATGTGTTAAACATGCTTGTATTATCATTAAACACCTTTAACTTGTTAACAATATTAACTATATGTGTTAAATATGCTTGTATTATCATTAAACACCTTTAACTTGTTAACAATATTAACTATATGTGATAAACATGCTTGTATTATCATTAAACACCTTTAACTTGTTAACAATATTAACTATATGTGTTAAACATGCTTGTATTATCATTAAACACCTTTAACTTGTTAACAATATTAACTATATGTGTTAAACATGCTTGCACTATCATTAAACACCTTTAACTTGTTAACAATATTAACTATGTGTTAAACATGCTTGTACTATCATTAAACACCTTTAACTTGTTAACAATATTAACTATGTGTTAAACATGCTTGTATTATCATTAAACACCTTTAACTTGTTAACAATATTAACTATATGTGATAAACATGCTTGTATTATCTTTAAACACCTTTAACTTGTTAACAATATTAACTATATGTGTTAAACATGCTTGTATTATCATAAAGCACCTTTAACTTGTTAACAATATTAATTATATGTGTTAAACATGCTTGCATTATCTTTAAACACCTTTAACATGTTAACTATATTAACTATATGTATTAAACATTCTTGTATTATCATTAAACACCTTTAATTTATTAACAATATTAACTATATGTGTTAAACATGCTTGCATTATCATTAAACACCTTTAACTTGTTAACAAAACATATATTTCATAAATAAGTAAATATAAATTATGTATATGAATGAGGTAGATCCCCACGACTTGATCAATTGAAAAGTAGCTCGCCTGCAGAAAAAGTGTGAGCACCCCTGGTCCATAGTTTTGCCTTTGTGGTAGTTTTTGTTTATCTCCGCCTTGAGCGCGCCTTTTGTTTGTACCCTTTTTGTAGTTAGTGTTCAAATAAAATGATGTCCTTTCCTTCACGCCATGTCCACTTCTATTCTTGCATCTCGGGAAAACAAACACCCCATAGTCCACGTCTTGACATAATGAAGGCGACACATGATGTAAGTGTCTATATTAGCCTACTATCAAAATGACTTTAAAAGTCTTATAAAAGTGTTATAATGAAGACAACACATGATGTAAGTGTCCATATTAGCTAAATTAGCCTACTATCAAAATGACTTTAAAAGTTTTATATAAGTGTTATGAATGTTATCAAAATGACTGTGTCGCAGGCTGAAGCAAATCTTCGTTTACAGAAATGTTGAAATGTAATATTTATTCTACACATTTTTACAACATTGTAAAACATTAGTAAACCAGAGGTTACTCACAGGATGAGATAACTCCTGGAAAAGACAGTCGTCGAATGGCCAAATGGTATAAATGTGTGTGTCCAAGTCAAAGGAAACGGCAGGCTATTCTTTTAATATGTTTATTACAATCTTTGGCAAGCTGGGTAACGTTTGCTGTGGTCTGGAACAACATGGCACACTAACAACAATGAGAAATGCAGCCAACATTACAAACCCCAAAAAGCAGTGAAGTTGTCAGGTTGTGTAAATGATAAATAAAAAGAGAATACAACAAATCCTTTTCAACTTATATTCAATTGAATAGACTGCAAAGACAAGATATTTCATGTTCACACTAAAAAACTTTGTTGTTTTTGGCAAATATTAGCTCATTTGGAATTTGATGCCTGCAACATGTTTCAAAAAAGCTGGCACGAGTGGCAAAAAAGACTGAGAAAGTTGAGGAATGCTCGTCAAAGACTTATTTAGTGATTCCCAGAGCCAAAAAAAAGTCTGCGGGCTATAGAGCGTTTTCTATTCGGGCTCCAGTACTCTGGAATGCCCTCCCGGTAACAGTTAGAGATGCTACCTCAGTAGAAGCATTTAAGTCCCATCTTAAAACTCATTTGTATAATCTAGCCTTTAAATAGACCCCCCTTTTTTAGACCAGTTGATCTGCCGTTTCTTTTCTTCTCTCCTCTTCTCCCCTGTCCCTTGCGAGGGGGAGTTGCATAGGTCCGGTGGCCATGGATGAAGTGCTGGCTGTCCAGAGCCGGGACCCCGGGTGGACCACTAGCCTGTGCATCGGCTGGGGACATCTCTGCGCTGCTGACCCGTCTCCGCTCGGGATGGTTTCCTGTTGGCCCCGCTGTGGACTGGACTCCCGCTGATGTGTTGGATCCACTGTGGACTGGACTTTCACAATGTTATGTCAGACCCACTCGACATCCGTTGCTTTCGGTCTCCCCTAGAGGGGGGGGTTACCCACATATGCGGTCCTCTCCAAGGTTTCTCATAGTCATTCACCGACGTCCCACTGGGGTGAGTTTTTCCTTGCCCGTATGTGGGCTCTGTACCGAGGATGTCGTTGTGGCTTGTACAGCCCTTTGAGACACTTGTGATTTAGGGCTATATAAATAAACATTGATTGATTGATTGATTGATATTTGGAACATCCCACAGGTGAACAGGCAAATTGGGAACAGGTGGGTGCCATGATTGGGTATATAAGCAGCTTCCATGAAATGCTCAGTCATTCACAAACAAGGACGGGGCGAGGGTCACCACTTTGTCAACAAATGCCTGAGCCAATTGTTTAAGAACAACATTTCTCAACCAGCTATTGCAAGGAATTTAGGGATTTCACCATCTACCCTCTGTAATATCATCAAAAGGTTCAGAAAATCTGGAGAAATCGCTGTACGTAAGCCATGATATTACGCACCTTGGATCCCTCAGGCGGTACTGCATCAAAAAGCCACATCAGTGTGTAAAGGATATCACTACATTGGCTCAGAAACACTTCAGAAAACCACTGTCAGTAACTACAGTTGGTCGCTACATCTGTAAGTGCAAGTTAAAAGTCTACTATGCAAAGCCAAAGCTATTTATCAACAACACCCAGAAACACCGCCGGCTTCCCTGGGCCAGAGCTCATCTAAGATAGACTGATGCAAAGTGGAAAAGTGTTCTGTGGTCTGACGAGTCCACATTTCAAATTGTTTTTGGAAACTGTGGACGTCGTGTCCTCTGGACCAAAGAGAAAAAAAAAGGACCATCCGGACTGTTCTAGGGTCAAAGTGTAAAAGGCAGCATGTGTGATGGTATAGGGGTGTATTAGTGGCCAAGACATGGGTAACTTACACATCTGTGAAGGCACCATTAAGGCTGAAAGGTACATACAGCTTTTGGAGCAACATATGTCGTTATCATGGACGCCCCTGCTTATTTCAGCAAGACAATGCCAAGCCACGTGTTACAACAGCGTATCCAATAACTTCACCTTTATCTTTACTTTTTACACCAAAATGCGTCCATTCTCCCTTTTCTGTCTACACACTGTGTCTGCTTGTAAGTACTCTGTGTGTGTGCGCTGCCCAACATGCTCCTCTGCTCCTAAAAACAAGCAATGTCACGAGGCGAGGCGGTTTAGTACCGAATGTGATTCATTAGCATAGCGGTACTTTACTGGTATACCGTACAACCCTAGTTGGGAGCGTGTCAGCCACAAGTCTTGCTCTCCGCCCACCGAAACAAAGATTGTGAATGACTGAAAAGAGGGCTCACTGCGTTCAGTGAATTTTACTGCTAAATAAAAGGTGCTGAGACCTTTCTCCCTGTTTAAAATTATTGATGCCGGCAAAGTATTGCAACTTTAATTGATCATTTTTAGTTATTGACTACCGGCCCAGGCCTCGTTGCCATCAAAACCTGTTCCAAGGTCCAAGAGTATTGTTTGTTTTGTTGCATTGTTGTTTCTTTCAAGACTTTTGATTTGAGGAAAAAAAAAACTTGCCTGGTGTAGTTTGGTGATCGCACAAATTAAAACTTCAATGTCGATGAATCGAACCGAATTTAAAACCTTGACCGTCCTCAGGCGCAAAACACTACCATGTTGGACCATACCTCCTCACAGACACGTCAGGTGACCGACTCGGTCTTGGTCACCGCGGCCTTCTCTCCTCCCCCTTTTGGCCAGAGGTGGCGATTTAGGTCCAAAAAGCGAGGGCCTTTCTTGGCAGCGAGGGTGTGAGAAAAGGTGGGCGCTTACCGCAGAGTCGTTACAGGCTTATAGGGGAGGGAGGCAAAGACTCGGACCGAGGAGCACACAGGAGGACCACCACAGACCTGAGGTAAGATCAGTCATTCTCATCCTCATACGGGAATATGGTATTTATCAACATCAACCCGATGCATCTTTTCTAGGAAAGAAGTCGTTGCAAAGTTGTCATCCTGTTCTGCACCGCTAGATGCCGTTAAGTGCATGGTCATTATTTATGAATACCTTCATTATGTGTTGGAAAAGTGCCTTAGTTTTGTTATCTTTTTATTCCAACACTAGCTTTAATGACAAATGTCAAAGTTTGCCAAGAATGTAAAAGATGCATCATAAACCCCCTGCAGCATCTCCACAATAAACCAAAATAATCTACAGTGCCAGCTGGTGCGTCCACATGGCCACGTGCTTTTTAAACATGACCTTAACAAAGTCTTTTTAAGCACTTTTACGACACGCTCGGACCCTCTCTGTCTACGCGCGCAGGTGGCGTTAACTGCGGTGTGCGCCCGCGTGGAGCGCGGCAGGAATGTGCTTGGTTTTTGTGGCCCAAAAACACCTACATGCAAGTAGTGAAGTATGAGAACTTTCAAAGTAAATGTCGGAAAAAAAACTAATCTATTCATTTGATGTTGTTCATGTCATTTCACTGAAAAATAACCATTTTAGAAATAGTCTAACAAATGTCTTTTTAATTGCAAGTTCAATTTAACACAAACATATAGTTTTCCATTAAAAACATTTTTTTTACAGGAAAATTAAATTTGGTTTAAATTTAGTCAAACATAATAATAATAATAATAATAATAATAGATTTTATTTGTAAAAAGCAATTTACATTGAGCAAACAACCTCAAAGTGCTACAGTGTATTAAAAAAAAATTAAAAGATAATACAATAAATAAATATAAATAAAATCTAGAACAGCCTAATAGCCAGAACTAGCCCGCATACAAATCTAAAAATATGGGAAGGGAAGGGTTGGTGTCATTTTTTAATTTGTTTATTTCTTTTTTATTTTACGGCGACTTTACAAATCTGTTCGAATGCTGGCAATGTGAGAAGTTTTATTTTGACATGTGACCGACCATGTGACCGTCAGTTATATCACTTTTAAAACACACATTTCCTTAGTAAATATTTATTTCAACAGTTTTGTATGGTTAACAGCCCACTGGTTTTGTGTCAGGTTTGTTTGGAGACGGTAACTAAAAAAAAAAAAAGATTCCGCAATGCAGTCTGCTGAAAATGATGGAAAGTGCCATTCTACATAGCAACTGACGCTGTGGTCAAAGTTGGAATTGCTACAAAACACATTTTAAAAGATACTCAACACTCTACTGCCATCCGGCTGAAGTATGGTGCATCCCCCCTAATTTGTCACGTTTCATGTGTCTGGTAAACCACGACGAATTAATCCCCTTCCTACGTAGTAAGAAAAGATCAAGTACTTTACTGGCGCATATTTTCTCCAGGTGTTCGCGGGGCCCTCTAGTTCAATACATGTGACCTACCCAGGGTCTGGATTTGACTGATATAGCACAAATCTGTAAAGGTGTTAATATTTGAGTGGGTCCCGGGCCCCTCTGTAGTGGAAAAGGTGGGTGAAAAAGGTGAAGAAGCCCTGTATTTAACCATTACAATGAACGGATTCATGTCCAGTGTGTAGGAGTTATTTGTGTCTAACTAATTATGTAAGTAATTATATAACCATAGGGCCGGGGGCCCATTGTTGGGCTGCCAAAAAATATATTTCTCAACTATGGTCCGTATGGGCCACAGCGGTACTCAGTTGTAATGCACTTCTCCACCACTTGTGGCAGTAACGACAACACCAAACAACCAGAAGAAGTCTGGTGCTCAATCATTTTCTTAAGTGCAAAAATTATGACTAAACTGGTGAAGCTGTATTTTTATTTGCACGTTAATTTTATTTAAAACACTTATATATTATTATTCATTATTAATTTGAATACACATGTATTCATTTCAGCATTGGTAATATAATGTAAATGTATTTATTGTCAGTTGTTATGAGTCACTTCCTTTGCAGGATATTTCATTAGTATTGATTGAGACTTGTATTAGTAGGTTGCACAGTGAAGTACATATTCCGTACAATTGACCACTAAATGGTAACACCCGAATAAGTTTTTCAACTTGTTTAAGTCGGGGTCCACTTAAATTGATTCATGATACAGATATATACTATCATATATACTATCATCATAATACAGTCATCACACAAGTTAATCACATTGAATTATTTACAATCAAGGGTGTGGAGGGGGTGGGGGGTAGGATATGGACAGCAAGTAGTGGACATATAGAGAGAGAGAGAGAGAAAGAGAGCGAGAGAGAGAGAGAGAGAGAGAGAGAGAGAGAGAGAGAGAGAGAGAGAGAGAGAGAGAGAGAGAGAGAGAGAGATCAGAAGGCATAAGAAAAAGTATCTGCATTTGATTGTTTACATTTGATTATTAGCAATCCGGGGAGGGTGTTAGTTTAGGGTTGTAGCTGCCTGGAGGTGAACTTTTAGTGCGGTTTTGAAGGAGGATAGAGATGCCCTTTCTTTTATACCTGTTGGGAGCGCATTCCACATTGATGTGGCATAGAAAGAGAATGAGTTAAGACCTTTGTTAGTTCGGAATCTGGGTTTAACGTGGTTAGTGGAGCTCCCCCTGGTGTTGTGGTTATGGCGGTCATTTACGTTAAGGAAGTAGTTTGACATGTACTTCGGTATCAGGGAGGTGTAGCGGATTTTATAGACTAGGCTCAGTGCAAGTTGTTTAACTCTGTCCTCCACCTTGAGCCAGCCCACTTTGGAGAAGTGGGTAGGAGTGAGGTGGGGGATCTTGGGTGGAGGTCTAGAAGTAACCTGACTAGCTTGTTCTGAGATGTTTGGAGTTTAGATTTGAGGGTTCTTTTTAGGTTTTAGATTTTAAGTGTATCATTTTCTTTCTTTCTTTCTTTAGTTTATTTGGAACATGAACACACTTACAGCATAATACATCACACAATTTCATATCATTTCACTTTACATCATGTCCGAAAAGGAGTAGGAAGAAGCAAATATTTTAAACCGTAAGTAGGTTAGATATAATTATTAAATACAATTCGGTGTTAATATTTGAGTGGGCCCCCGGCCCCTCTGTAGTGCAAAAGGTGGGTGGAAAAGGGGAAGAAGCCCTGTATTTAACCATTAAAATGAACTGATTCATGTCCAGTGTGTAGGAGTTATTTGTGTCTGACTCATTATGTCACTAATTATATAACCATAGGGCCGGGAGCCCCATTGTTGGGCTGCCAATACACTTTTCCACCACTTGTGGCAGTAACAACAACACCAAACAAACAGAAGAAGTCTGGTGCTCAATCATTTTCTTAAGCGCCAAAAATAGGACTAAAGTGGTGAAGCTGTAATTTCGTTTGCATGTTAATTTTATTCAAGAAACTTATATATTATTATTCATTATTGATTTAGATCAAATGTATTCATTTTAGCAATGGTAATAGTATGTACATTTATTTTTTGTCAGTTTTTATGAGTCACTTCTTTTGCAGGATATTTGATTAGTAATTTTTTTTTAGGTTTTAGATTTATCCTTTTAAACCGTAAGTAGGTTAGATATAAATATTGACTACAATTCGGTGTTAATATTTGAGTGGGCCCCGGGCCCCTCTGTAGTGGAAGAGGTGGGTGAAAAAGGTGAAGAAGTCTAGAGCTCAAGTCATTTTCTTAAGCGCAAAAAAATATGACTAAAGTGGCGAAGCTGTATTTTCGTTTGCATGTTAATTTTATTTAAGAAACTTATATACTATTATTCATTATTGATTTAGATAAAATGTATTCATTTTAGCAATGTTAATCGTATGTAAATTAATTTTTTGTCAGTTTTTATGAATCACTTCTTTTGCAGTATATTTCATTAGTATTTATTTTTAGGTTTTAGATTTTTAGTCTTTAGGTTTATCCTTTTAAACTGTAAGTAGGTTAGATATCATTGTTGAATACAATTCAGTGTTAATATTTGAGTGGGCCCCGGGCCACTCTGTAGTGGAAAAAGTGTGCAAAAAGGTGAAAAAGTCTGGAGCTCAAGTCATTTTCATCAGCGCAAAAATTATGACTAAAGTGGTGAAGCTGTATTTTCATTTGCATGTTAATTTTATTTAAGACACTTATATATTATTATTCATTATTGATTTAGATCAAATGTTAGCAATGTTAATCGTATGTAAACTTATTTTTTGTCAGTTTATATGAGTCACTTATTTTGCAATATTTTTAATTACTAATTATTTTTAGGTTTGAGGTTTATCCTTTTAAACCGTAAGTAGGTTAGATATAAATATTGACTACAATTCGGTGTTAATATTTGAGTGGGCCCCGGGCCCCTCTGTAGTGGAAAAGGTGGGTGAAAAAGGTGAAGAAGTCTGGAGCTCAAGTCATTTTCTTAAGCGCAAAAAAATATGACTAAAGTGGCGAAGCTGTATTTTCGTTTGCATGTTAATTTTATTTAAGAAACTTATATACTATTATTCATTATTGATTTAGAGAAAATGTATTCATTTTAGCAATGTTAATCGTATGTAAATTAATTTTTTGTCAGTTTTTATGAATCACTTCTTTTGCAGTATATTTCATTAGTATTTATTTTTAGGTTTTAGATTTTTAGTCTTTAGGTTTATCCTTTTAAACTGTAAGTAGGTTAGATATCATTGTTGAATACAATTCAGTGTTAATATTTGAGTGGGCCCCGGGCCACTCTGTAGTGGAAAAAGTGTGCAAAAAGGTGAAAAAGTCTGGAGCTCAAGTCATTTTCTTAAGCGCAAAAATTATGACTAAAGTGGTGAAGCTGTATTTTCATTTGCATGTTAATTTTATTTAAGACACTTATATATTATTATTCATTATTGATTTAGATCAAATGTTAGCAATGTTAATCGTATGTAAACTTATTTTTTGTCAGTTTTTATGAGTCACTTATTTTGCAATATTTTTAATTAGTAATTATTTTTAGGTTTGAGGTTTATCCTTTTAAACCGTAAGTAGGTTAGATATAAATATTGACTACAATTCGGTGTTAATATTTGAGTGGGCCCCGGGCCCCTCTGTAGTGGAAAAGGTGGGTGAAAAAGGTGAAGAAGTCTGGAGCTCAAGTCATTTTCTTAAGCGCAAAAAAATATGACTAAAGTGGCGAAGCTGTATTTTTGTTTGCATGTTAATTTTATTTAAGAATCTTATATACTATTCTTCATTATTGATTTAGATCAAATGTATTCATTTTAGCAATGTTAATCATATGTAAATTAATTTTGTGTCAGTTTTTATGAATCACTTCTTTTGCAGTATATTTCATTAGTATTTATTTTTAGGTTTTAGATTTTTAGTCTTTAGGTTTATCCTTTTAAACTGTAAGTAGGTTAGATATCATTGTTGAATACAATTCAGTGTTAATATTTGATTGGGCCCCGGGCCACTCTGTAGTGGAAAAAGTGCGCAAAAAGGTGAGAAAGTCTGGAGCTCAAGTCATTTTCTTAAGCGCAAAAATTATGACTAAAGTGGTGAAGCTGTATTTTCATTTGCATGTTAATTTGATTTAAGACACTTATATATTATTATTCATTATTGATTTAGATCAAATGTTAGCAATGTTAATCGTATGTAAACTTCTTTTTTGTCAGTTTTCATGAGTCACTTATTTTGCAATATTTTAATTAGTAATTATTTTTAGGTTTGAGGTTTATCCTTTTAAACTAAGTAGGTTAGATATAACTGTTGAATACAATTCAGTGTTAATATTTGAGTGGGCCCCGGGCCCCTCTGTAGTGGAAAAAGTGGGCCCGAAGTCAAAAAGGTGAAGAAGTCTGGAGCTCAAGTCATTTTCTTAAGCGCAAAAAAATATGACTAAAGTGGCGAAGCTGTATTTTTGTTTGCATGTTAATTTTATTTAAGAATCTTCTATATACTATTCTTCATTATTGATTTAGATAAAATGTATTCATTTTAGCAACGTTAATCATATGTAAATTAATTTTGTGTCAGTTTTTATGAATCACTTCTTTTGCAGTATATTTGATCTGTATTTATTTTTAGTTTTTAGATTTGTAGACTTTAGGTTTATCCTTTTAAACTGTAAGTAGGTTAGATATCATTGTTGAATACAATTCAGTGTTAATATTTGATTGGGCCCCAGGCCACTCTGTAGTGGAAAAAGTGCGCAAAAAGGTGAGAAAGTCTGGAGCTCAAGTCATTTTCTTAAGCGCAAAAATTATGACTAAAGTGGTGAAGCTGTATTTTCATTTGCATGTTAATTTTATTTAAGACACTTATATATTATTATTCATTATTTATTTAGATCAAATGTTAGCAATGTTAATCGTATGTAAACTTCTTTTTTGTCAGTTTTTATGAGTCTCTTATTTTGCAATATTTTAATTAGTAATTATTTTTAGGTTTGAAGTTTATCCTTTTAAACTAAGTAGGTTAGATATAACTGTTGAATACAATTCAGTGTTAATATTTGAGTGGGCCCCGGGCTCCTCTGTAGTGGAAAAAGTGGGCCCGAAGTCAAAAAGGTGAAGAAGTCTGGAGCTCAAGTCATTTTCTTAAGCGCAAAAAAATATGACTAAAGTGGCGAAGCTGTATTTTTGTTTGCATGTTAATTTTATTTAAGAATCTTATATACTATTCTTCATTATTGATTTAGATAAAATGTATTCATTTTAGCAACGTTAATCATATGTAAATTAATTTTGTGTCAGTTTTTATGAATCACTTCTTTTGCAGTATATTTGATCTGTATTTATTTTTAGTTTTTAGATTTGTAGACTTTAGGTTTATCCTTTTAAACTGTAAGTAGGTTAGATATCATTGTTGAATACAATTCAGTGTTAATATTTGATTGGGCCCCAGGCCACTCTGTAGTGGAAAAAGTGCGCAAAAAGGTGAGAAAGTCTGGAGCTCAAGTCATTTTCTTAAGCGCAAAAATTATGACTAAAGTGGTGAAGCTGTATTTTCATTTGCATGTTAATTTTATTTAAGACACTTATGTATTATTATTCATTATTGATTTAGATCAAATGTATTCATTTTAGCAATGTTAATCGTATGTAAACTTCTTTTTTGTCAGTTTTTATGAGTCACTTATTTTGCAATATTTTAATTAGTAAATATTTTTAGGTTTGAGGTTTATCCTTTTAAACTAAGTAGGTTAGATATAACTGTTGAATACAATTCAGTGTTAATATTTGAGTGGGCCCCGGGCCCCTCTGTAGTGGAAAAAGTGGGCCCGAAGTCAAAAAGGTGAAGAAGTCTGGAGCTCAAGTCATTTTCTTAAGCGCAAAAAAATATGACTAAAGTGGCGAAGCTGTATTTTTGTTTGCATGTTAATTTTATTTAAGAATCTTATATACTATTCTTCATTATTGATTTAGATAAAATGTATTCATTTTAGCAACGTTAATCATATGTAAATTAATTTTGTGTCAGTTTTTATGAATCACTTATTTTGCAGTATATTTGATCTGTATTTATTTTTAGTTTTTACATTTGTAGACTTTAGGTTTATCCTTTTAAACTGTAAGTAGGTTAGATATCATTGTTGAATACAATTCAGTGTTAATATTTGATTGGGCCCCAGGCCACTCTGTAGTGGAAAAAGTGCGCAAAAAGGTGAGAAAGTCTGGAGCTCAAGTCATTTTCTTAAGCGCAAAAATTATGACTAAAGTGGTGAAGCTGTATTTTCATTTGCATGTTAATTTTATTTAAGACACTTATATATTATTATTCATTATTGATTTAGATCAAATGTTAGCAATGTTAATCGTATGTAAACTTCTTTTTTGTCAGTTTTTATGAGTCACTTATTTTGCAATATTTTAATTAGTAATTATTTTTAGGTTTGAGGTTTATCCTTTTAAACTAAGTAGGTTAGATATAACTGTTGAATACAATTCAGTGTTAATATTTGAGTGGGCCCCGGGCTCCTCTGTAGTGGAAAAAGTGGGCCCGAAGTCAAAAAGGTGAAGAAGTCTGGAGCTCAAGTCATTTTCTTAAGCGCAAAAAAATATGACTAAAGTGGCGAAGCTGTATTTTTGTTTGCATGTTAATTTTATTCAAGAATCTTATATACTATTCTTCATTATTGATTTAGATAAAATGTATTCATTTTAGCAATGTTAATCATATGTAAATTAATTTTTTGTCAGTTTTTATTAATCACTTCTTTTGCAGTATATTTCATTAGTATTTATTTTTAGTTTTTAGATTTGTAGACTTTAGGTTTATCCTTGTAAACTGTAAGTAGGTTAGATATCATTGTTGAATACAATTCAGTGTTAATATTTGAGTGGGCCCCGGGCCCCTCTGTAGTGGAAAAGGTGGGTGAAAACGGTGAAGAAGCCCTGTATTTAACCATTAAAATGAACTGATTGATGTCCAGTGTGTAGGAGTTATTTGTGTCCGACTCATTATGTCAGAAGGGTGTTTTGATGCACATCATATGTCACTGAGTTAATAATAGCGGCTGATAGTTTATGGTTGTTCTAAAGATGGACCAAGCTGTGAGTCAGCGTGCCAAACTGACCTTTCACCTTCAACGCCAAGGGAAAGCCTCCAACGCGGTGTAACCGCACTGTAACGTTCGTGATGACACGCCGGCCGGACTCGAACACGCGGATGGAATGGAGAGGTCGGCCGAGGTCGGTCACACTCGCGGTGCTTCTCCTGACAAGTGACATTTCTGCAAACATGCCCCGTGGGCGCCCTCAATCCTTGACATAAAAAACAAACCTCCATCCGGTTATTCCTGTCAACTGACATTTGTCCTTCTCGCTGAAGCCATCATCGGTGTAATTAAATATTATTGTATGGACCGCTGCCGCAAATGGCGCAAACAGATCATAAAAACAACGCTGGCTGGCCGAGTTGACTGCTGTATCAAAGTCAGTTTAAAAAACAACACGTGTCATGTGTTGCAAAGCCAGCTGAAATTGATATGAACTGAAAAAAGGATTTGAATCACCATGAAAAGGTGACGTAAAAGTCTTTCTTCAGCCATGCTTTTATTTTGGGTGCGAGAAACTGCAAGTCACTGCATAGCACGCAGCCATAACTCCTCATCATCACACTTTGTTTTTGCTCTACTCTAATAGCCTGTTGATACCCTATTTTTTGGACTATGAGGCGCACATAAAATCCTTTAATTTTCTCCTAAAATCGACAGTGCGCCTTATAACCCGTAATGTACGGAATAATTCTGGTTGTGCTTACCGACCTTAAAGCAATTTCATTTTTACATGGTGAAATGATAAGTGTGACCGGTAGATGGCAGTCACACATAAGAGATACGTGCAGACTGCAATACGATGGCCGTAAACAACACCGAAACTTTAAATGTACCTTTGAGAATGTAGAACATTACACACGGCGCTCAAAAATCTGTCGAAATGTTTTTAGTAGGACTTTGGTAAGCTATGAAGCCACACCGCTTGATTGTTGGCGCATTAAACACACAAGATTTATCATTGTGTGTGTATATATATATATATATATATATATATATATATATATATATATATATACATATATATATATATATATATATATATATATATATATATATATATATATATATATATATATATATATATATATATATATATATATATACATATATAAAGATTATTTGAATTTGGGACCGATACAGAAACATAGATATCTGAAACAGTTATCCAATGTATAAATCATAGTGTTTGTAGCCAAAGCTAATTTACAACACTTGTCCCCAACAACAACAACAACAACACAGATCTAACATCATTAAAAATAGGAAAATAAAAAGAATAAGACAAAGAGGAGTTGATGATAATGATAATAGTATAAGGACTGCAAAATTGGCACCTATTAGCAGACATTATCTGGCGTTTTATTTCACAATATTATGCAAAAACAACTTTGCTTACCTTTTGGTACCTGCTGATCTGTATTTGGGATCTGCATAAGTCCTGAAAGTGTGCGCGCGACCGCCTTTGTATTCCATGCCGACGCAGTAATCATAAGCTTATTTTTCTCTACCTTCTTATGTGCCAATTATCTATCGCTGTTGCCATTTCTAATATAAAGTAAAGTTCTTACTTATATCTGTCAGTAAACTCGCCATGAAAGTACTAAAACATACGATAGTGAGTTTTCATTATTCACCCAAGGTACAATCCCCGTTTCCATATAAGTTGGGAAATTGTGTTAGATGTAAATATAAACTGAATACAATGATTTGCAAATCCTTTCAACCCATATTCAGTTTAATATGCTACAAAGACAACATATTTGATGTTCAAACTGATAAACTTTTTTTTTTTGCAAATAATCATTAACTTTAGAATTTGATGCCAGCAACACGTGACAAAGAAGTTGGGAAAGGTGGCAATAAATACTGATAAAGTTGAGGAATGCTCATCAAACTCTTATTTGGAACATCCCACAGGTGAACAGGCAAATTGGGAACAGGTGGGTGCCATGATTGGGTATAAAAGTAGATTCCATGAAATGCTCAGTCATTCACAAACAAGGATGGGGCGAGGGTCACCACTTTGTCAACAAATGCCTGAGCAAATTGTTGAACAGTTTAAGAAAAACCTTTCTCGACCAGCTATTGCAAGGAATTTAGGGATTTCACCATCTACGCTCCGTAATATCATCAAAGGGTTCAGAGAATCTGGAGAAATCACTGCACGTAAGCAGCTAAGCCCGTGACCTTCAATCCCTCAGGCTGTACTGCATCAACAAGCGACATCAGTGTGTAAAGGATATCACCACATGGGCTCAGGAACACTTCAGAAACCCACTGTCAGTAACTACAGTTGGTCGCTACATCTGTAAGTGCAAGTTAAAACTCTCCTATGCAAGGCGAAAACCGTTTATCAACAACACCCATAAACGGCGTCGGCTTCGCTGGGCCTGAGATCATCTAAGATGGACCGATACAAAGTGGAAAAGTGTTCTGTGGTCTGACGAGTCCACATTTCAAATTGTTTTTGGAAACTGTGGACGTCGTGTCCTCCGGACCAAAGAGGAAAAGAACCATCCGGATTGTTATAGGCGCAAAGTGTAAAAGGCAGCATGTGTGATGGTATGGGGGTGTATTAGTGCCCAAGACATGGGTAACTTACGCATCTGTGAAGGCACCATTAATGCTGAAAGGTACATACAGCTTTTGGAACAACATATGTTGCCATCCAAGCAACGTTACCATGGACGCCCCTGCTTATTTCAGCAAGACAATGCCAAGCCACGTGTTACATCAACATGGCTTCTTAGTAAAAGAGTCCGGGTACTAGACTGGCCTGCCTGTAGTCCAGACCTGTCTCCCATTGAAAATGTGTGGTGCATTATGAAGCCTAAAATAGCACAACGGAGACCCCGGACTGTTGAACAACTTAAGCTGTACATCAAGCAAGAATGGGAAAGAATTCCACCTGAGAAGCTTCAAAAATGTGTCTCCTCAGTTCCCAAACGTTTATTGAGTGTTGTTAAAAGGAAAGGCCATGTAACACAGTGGTGAACATGCCTTTTCCCAAATACTTTGGCACATGTTGCAGCCATGAAATTCTAAATTAATTATTATTTACAAAAAAAAAATAATGTTTATGAGTTTGAACATCAAATATCTTGTCTTTGTAGTGCATTCAACTGAATATGGGTTGAAAATGATTTGCAAATCCTTGTATTCCGTTTATATTTACATCTAACACTCTCCCAATTCATATGGAAACGGGATTTGTACTTTAGTTATTATAACAACCATTGTTGTTAAAAGTTAAGTACCAATGATTGTCTCACACACACACTAGGTGTAGTGGGGATTATCCTCTGCATTCGACCTATCACCCTCACCCCCTGGGAGGTGAGGGGAGCAGTGAGCAGCAGCGGTGGCTGCGCCCGGGAATCATTTTTGGTGATCCAACCCCCAATTCCAACCCTTGATGCTGAGTGCTAAGCAGGGAGGTAACGGCTCCCATTTTTTATAGTCTTTGGTGTGACTCGGACAGGGGTTTGAACTCACGACCTACCCATCTCAGGCCACTGAGCAGGTTGCACTAGTGAGCCACGGATGAGGAGATGCTGCTCCGGCATTGATTGACAAAACGGCGCATCCTGAAGAGACTGTCAGAAAGTGGCTTGAAGATGATGTGTAAAACATCATCTATGCAACATTTTGAGCAAAGAACCACCATTACATGTTACGTAGACCAGTGGTCCTCAACCTTTTTGTAACTGCGGACCGGTCAACGCTTGAAAATTTGTCCCACGGGGGGGGGGGGGGGGGGGGGTTATATATATATATATTTTTTTTCCATAAAAAAAAACAATCATGTGTGCTTACGGACTGTATCCCTGCAGACTGTATTAATCTATATTGATATATAATGTAGGAACCAGAAATATTAATAACAGAAAGAAACAACCCTTTTGTGTGAATGAGTGTAAATGGGGGAGGGAGGTTTTTTGGGTTGGTGCACTAATTGTAAGTGTATCTTGTGTTTTTTATGTTGATTTAATTTTAAAAAAAAATATATAAATAAATAAAAAAAATCGGTCCACGGACCGGTGGTTGGGGACCACTGCACAAGGAAGTCTTTTACATAAGACCCCTTTAATGCGCCTTGTAATCCGGTGCGCCTTTTGTATGAAAAAAGACCTGAATAGACCCGCTCATCGGCAGTGCGCCTTATAATTCGGTGCGCCCTATGGTCCAGAAAATACGGACTATACATTTGAGACCTTTTTTAAATAATTCTGCAGATTACGACTCAATTAATGACTTATTCAACTAACTCATAGACACTGTTAATTCCGTTGACCAAAAATGTTTGTTTTAGTTACCGTCAACGACCCATTCTCCATCCATCCATTTTCTACCGCTTGTCCCTTTCGGGGTCGCGGGGGGTTGCTGGAGCCTAACTCAGCTGCATTCGGGCGGACGGCGGGGTACACCCTGGACAAGCCCACCCATTCTCCCGGGGCGGTATAGCTCGGTTGGTAGAGTGGTCGTGCCAGCAACTTCAGGGTTCCAGGTTTGATCTAAGGCTGAAACGACGCGTCGACGTAGTCGACGTCATCGGTTACGTAAATACGTCGACGCCGTTTTTGTGCGTCGACGCGTCGCATAATGACGTCACACTACCGTCATGGCGAAGCGCAAAGCAGACGATCAAAGAAGACGATGCGAGCGGTGCGAGCGAGGGGGGGAAAGCATGCCAATAGTGTGGGAGTATTTCAATAAACGGCCTAATAATGTTGTTGTATGCACACTGTGTCGAGCGGAAATGGCCTATCATAGCAGCACAACGGCTATAAACGAACATTTGAAAAGAAAACCATCAACTAGTCAATCGTCCGCGCGAGCATACGTTGTCATCATTACACAAAAACATGAATGTGTCATTTGTATCTGCTAGGGGTGTAACCGTACGTGTTTTGTATTGAACCGTTTCGGTGCGGGGCTTTCGGTTCGGTACGGGGGTGTACCGAACGAGTTTCTAAGCTAAAGTCTTAACAAGCTGCTTTGCTCCGTCTGCCTCTGTCTCAGCACGCAGCATTGTCCCACCCACACAACCATCTGATTGGTACACACGCAGCATTGTCCCACCCACACAACCATCTGATTGGTACACACGCAGCATTGTCCCACCCACACAACCATCTGATTGGTACACACGCAGCATTACCAGCCAATCAGCAGTGCGTATTCAGAGCGCATGTAGTCATCGCTTCAGCGTGGAGCAGATAGGTGTTTAGCAGGTGAGCATCAGGCAGCAGACTCTCCCCAAATGATAATAAACACCTCCCAGTCAACTACTAGTAACATCACTATGAGCCCGTTGACCTTCTAGAAACTTAAACTGCAGCTCAGCTCGCTCGCAATCCTGGCTTGAGGTGAAGGCTAATTAGCTCTCAGTTCCAGCCACATCGACCCCTTCTGAGCGCCTATTTTCAGCTGCTGGGAATATTGTAAACAAGAAAAGAACCAAAGCATGTAGACATGCTAACCTTTCTTCATTACAACTGTTAGACACTCACTGGAATGAGTAGAATTGGTTATTGTGTACTGTGTTGGACTGGATGTTTATTTTGCACATTTTAAAAGCAATACTTAATGTTTACAGTGCTCCAGAATATTTAGATTGGCACTTTTTTGTATTGGATGTTTATCTTTATTTTTGCACATTTTAGCAAATAAGCAATACTTTCACTTTTGTTGAAATGTTTACACTGTTGTTACAGAATATTTCGTTTTGCACTTTTTTGTATTGGATGTTTATCTTTATTTTTGTACATTTTAAAGCAAAAAAAGCAATACTTTTACTTTTGAAATGCTTATACTATTGCAGAATATTAAGATTTGCACTGGATGTTGACTTTTATATTTGCACATTAAAAAGCAAATAAGCTACTTTTAATTTTGTTAAATGTTAAAAGTTTTAAATGTTTACATTGTTACAGAATATTTAGTCATGTTGTTGTCAATGTTGACTGAGTGGCCATACTTCTTTTTTTTTTGTAAATAAAAGCCATGCCTTTTGAAAAAACGGGCCTACATTTATTTTTTCATCTTCATTTTGAATAAAAAAATAATCGGCAAAAGGAAAAAATAATCTATAGATTAATCGAAAAAATAATCTATAGATTAACCGATTAATCGAAAAAAATAATCTATAGATTAATCGATAGAAAAATAATCGTTAGCTGCAGCCTTAGTTTGATCCCCGCTTCCGCCATCCTAGTCACTGCCGTTGTGTCTTTGGGCAACACACTTTACCCACCTGCTCCCAGTGCCACCCACACTGGTTTAAATGTAACTTAGATATTGGGTTTCACTATGTAAAGCGCTTTGAGTCACTAGAGAAAAGTGCTATATAAATATAATTCACTTCACTTCACTTCACTCCCCTGACTAAAACCAAAACATTTTTTTGAATTTTATAAACCTTTATTTATAAAATGCAACATGTACAAACAATCAAGAAATAATAATCAAAATAAGTACAAAAACAGTACAAAACAGCGCCAGGGGGTTGTAAACTCAATAAAGCAACTAAAATAGAATATTTATATTTTTTGCAATATATATATATATATATATATATATATATATATATATATATATATATATATATTAATGTTAATTAATAATTAATAATGTTAATAATAATAATAATTATTATTAACATTCAAACACTGTCTTAGTAGTCGTTAGTTCTGATTGGCTCCCAAGCGTGATGTACAACCCGCCCCCCCTGCTGTGATTGGATAGATTCCTAACTGGTCCCACCCACCTAAAGACGAACATTAAATATGATTGGATTTCGTTTCTGTCAATTATTTGTCAATTCATTTCGTCATTGTTTTCATCGACGTGCATTTGTTTTGGTTTTAGTCATAAATGTAAGTTTCTCAATACCCGACCTGTTAATATTACATTATGGTATTATGTTAATAATATTAATAATGCTAATAACAAAGTGCAAAGTCATGGGCTCACACAAGTTCAGTAAATAATTTAAATTTGGAACACAGCGTCATCGTTTTCACAGCTTTGTGGTCGTTAGAGGTAGAGAGTGTTTTAAAGTAGAGTTCTAATTCTTTTTTTAAAGGCACAAAAAAACAGGTCGGGCATTGAGAAACTTCCATTTATGACTAAAACCAAAACAAATGCACGTCGATGAAAAACAATGACGAAATGAATTGACAAATAATTGACAGAAACGAAATCCAATCATAATTAAGGTTCGTCTTTAGGTGGGTGGGACCAGTTAAGAATCTATCCAATCAAAGCAGCATGCGAGGGAGGGGGCGGGTTGTACTTCACGCTGGGGAGCCAATCAGAACTAACAACACTGTTTGAATGTTTTCACCGGGAAACAAGACCGCATCGCTGGTCACGATTAACGATATTAAAGATGACCGCGACTAAACTCCTGACGGTTAGTATTACCCTTGAGAATGAAAATGATCTAAAACAGACATTGATAACTGTACGTTGATAAACTCACGGACTGACTGGTGCCGAAGCGCTAGCTTAAATGCTAACATGACAACCAGAGACATTTCCCCGTTAAAAACACAAAGTACTCAAATCAAAACTTCTACAAACACATTACTATCTCACCAACTAAGCTATTCAGTTGTGCACATTGAAGCCACAAGCTGTGTTTTCTGAGAATATAATTATGACGACGATCTTACCTCAGAGGAGAAGGCACGGAGGTGTGTCATGGTGCGTTCAAGTACCGCTGAACAGAGTAGGACAACCCATATCAGAAGTAATTCATAATTATAATATACTTTATTTATCACGCCCTTTTCATTTAAATAACTTTTAAAGTGCTTCAGCACAACAATAAACGTTAATCTATAAAACACTAAGACTAAAACACCTCAGTGAAACAAGATTCAAGATGCTTTATTATTGTCCATTCTTTAACATGTACAAGACACATAAGAACTGAAATTTCATTTTAGGCACAGTCCCACTAAGAGCAGACATACGTTACAGGGAGACAAGACCGGACCGCCAACGGATCAGCCACTTATGGCGCTCCTTAAAAAAGGTGATATTGGGAGAGGGGGGGGAGAGTAAAAAATATCCGTCTAAGGCTGGACCCTCGGGAGGGGTCCAGACTGAGTCCAAGGGAAAAAAACTCATTTAGCATAGCACACATAAACATGTTACATATAATCACAACAACTCGCAACAGAGGGGGGGGTTTGGGGCCATGGAGGCCGGCCTGCTGCTATAAAGCGCTACTAGTCAAGTCAAGTCAACTTTATTTATATAGCACGTTTTCAACAACTTTTAAATTGAACCAAAGTGCTTTACAGGTTAAAAAAAAGCATAGAGCAAAAAAACTAAGCAAAACAAAAAACAAACAAAGAACATAAACAATGAATGTGCTAAACAAGATAGTGCAAATGCAATACGGTAAAAGGGGTCGAATAAAAAGTAAAAAATATTTGCAGAATACAAATAATAATAATAAAAGTGCGACAAATTGAAAAATACAACTAAAACGAAGGGGTGGGATGGGGGGGGACTAGAAATGGTGGCCTAGTGGGCAGACTCAGCTCGGGTCAAAGGCCAGCGAGAAGAGGTAGGTCTTAAGGAGGGTTTTGAAGACCCCCAGGCTCTGGGCTGACCTAATGTGGAGGGGAAGGCTGTTCCAGAGCTTAGGGGCGGCAACGGAAAAGGCTCTGTCCCCTCTGGTCTTTAGCCTGGATCTGGGGACCGCCAAAAGCATTTGGTCAGCTGACCTTAAGGCTCTAGACGAGGTATGGTGATGCAGCAGCTCGGTCAGGTATTGTGGGGCCAAACCATTTAAGGATTTACAAACAATTAAAAGTAATTTAAAATCAATGCGGTGACGGACAGGGAGCCAGTGGAGTGAGGCCAGGACTGGGGTGATGTGCTCGCGTTTTTTGGTACTGGTGAGGAGACGGGCAGCCGCGTTTTGCACAAGCTGCAAACGGCGGAGTGATGCCTGATCAATGCCAGCGTGCAGTGAGTTATTGTTGTCTAGCCGGTGTGTGATGAAGGCGTGGATAGCAGTCTCCAGGTCGCTCTGGGAGAGATAGGCCTTGGTCTTTGCTAGGGTTCTGAGATGGTAAAAGCTGGTACTAACCACTGAGCTGACCTGTTTGGTGAATTTGAAGGCACTATCAAAGATCACACCGAGATTTCTCATGGAGGACCGGATGTTTACACCCAGAGGACCTAGAGCACTGACAAACGAGACTGGAGATGTTTCGCCGAAGATGATGATTTTGGTCTTGCTCTCATTAAGGTTGAGGAAGTTAGCACTCATCCATGCTTTAATGTCAGTCAGACAGTCAAGCAGTGGTTGAAGTGTGACCTGTCCTATGGCCTTAAGAGGTAATTAGATCTGAACATCATCGGCATAACAGTGGAATGGGACATTGTGCTTGACCAGGATTTCACCTAAAGGTAGTATGTACAGTAGGAAGAGTATGGGACCCAGGATTGACCCTTGAGGAACACCACAGGTAAGGGGGTCCACCGAGGAGAGAAAGTCTCCTAGCTGCACAGAGAAACTCCGGTCAGTTAGGTAGGACTGAAACCAGCTTAGGGCTACACCTGAGATGCCCACGTACTGCTTCAGTCGTGACAGTAGAATCCTGTGATCCACTGTGTCGAAGGCAGCTGTGAGGTCCAGAAGCATCAGGATCACAGGACTACCAGAGTCAGCGGCCAGAAGCAGATCGTTTTGCACTCTCAGGAGTGCCGTTTCAGTGCTGTGAGATGTTTTGAAACCAGATTGGAATTTCTCGTGGATGTTATTTATAGCTAGAAAAGATTGTAACTGGACATACACTACTCTCTCAAGGATTTTGGACAGAAAGGGTAACTGAGAGATAGGCCTGAAGTTAGAAAGAACAGAGGTGTCGAGATTTTTCTTTTTAATTAAAGGCTGCACCACAGCATGCTTAAAAGCAGCCGGGACATATCCGGAGGAGAGGCAGGTGTTAATCAACCATAAAATAGTAGGGCCAACTGAATCAAGGACTTCTTTGAGAAGGCGAGAGGGAAGGCTATCTGATGGGCAATATGTGGGCCGCAGGTGTTTGACTGCGTCCGAGAGGGAGAAGAGGGAGATCGGCTCAAACTGCTCGAAAACAGCAAGCGGGGGAGGGGGAGGGAGAGGAGGAGCAGAGGTGTCAGATGGTCTGAGTGCAGAGATTTTGTCAATGAAGAAGTTTAAAAAACTTTCACAGAGGACAGGTGAGGGGACAACAGGTGACACATCACGGGGGTTGATGAGAGAATTTAAAACTTTAAAAAGAACTTGGGGTTTATGAATATTACTGGAGATCAAGGTAGAAATATACTTTGTTTTCGATGCTTTTACGGCTCGCTGGTATTTAGACACGGAGTCCCGCAGGATTTGGAGGGAGACATGAAGCCTATCCTTCACCCACTTTCGCTCCGCGCGCCTGCAAGCGCGTCTGAGAGCGTGCGTAGAGTTATTTAGCCATGGTGTTAGAAAAGCTTTGCTACGTTTGGATCTAAGGGGCGCAACAGAGTCTAAAATATCAGTGCAAGCCGAGGTAAACATAGAAAAAATCTCGTCAGCAGTAAAATCACAGTTTACACCCAGTGCACAGATTGAATGTCTATTGAAGGCAACTGAAAACATGGCAGCAGTTGAAGGGTTGATCATGCGTGATCGTACTAGCCGTGCATAACCCCGAAGAGGAATTAAGCAGTGGTGGTGAGGGGTGTTGGATGGGGATGGGGAGTGTGTTTGTATATATGCCCATTGTCTTTGGGTAAAGTATAAATGTTCATAAGCCCAGAGTCGTTCTGCATGCAATGCAAGCAAAGTTCGATTCCCAGGTGTCGTTGAGGAGGGGAGGAGGGAGGGATGTCAAAAAGCGTCCACCTTTGAAATTCCTCAGGGGATGATTGCAGAACAGCCTGTTCTTGTCTCAAGGCCATTCTGTGGAGTCAAATCGTAGATAAGGATTTTTGTTTTTTCTCGAACAGGCATTAACAATGACTTGTCTGTTCTATTCGTCCATGCTGGCTCTCATATCCAAACCTTCCTTTATAGCAAGCTTTTCCATGATGTGATCCATTTTGCGATTCAGTTCAGAAATCGCCACAGACTGTGATCCCACAGCCCGGCCCAATCCGTCCATTGCGACGAACAGCCGTTGGGCTCCTTGAGTGGCTGCCATCGTCTTACGAATTTTACGATACACCAGAGCAATGCCCAGCCCAATCAGCAGGTGCCCCACGATCATGGTTCCAAATAGGTAGATGCCTTACACGTCCTCGATGGAAAGGACTGAGAGGCACATGATTCTCCATTTGTCCCAGGAATCTCTCACGTAGCCCGCAGCAATGGTTCTATCAGGGCAGCCAGGCTCCCCAGAACCTCTTTTCCTCGTCGAAAAGATTGTGTCAATAGAGTCGAGAGTCCAGCTAATCAATTCCATGTCTGATGATTAGATTTGGAGGACAGCGCAAAGAATGAGGCTTCCAATAAAAAAAGGTTTAGACAAGACAAGACAAAAAAGATAGAGCAAGCCAGGAAAAGATGGGAGGAGGAAAAAATGTGAAAGCCCCTCACCAGAGGCAAGACAGATATAAAACATAAGAAAAGCAAGTTTATTGTGCACACTCACTGTAGTTATACAAAAATATAGAGAACTAGTTTCTTCATGTGATCATTTTAGTCATATATTATTCAACCTTTGAAAACAATACTACTGAATTTCAGCTAAAATTATAACACACAGTAAAGGTAGTATACAATGTACTTCATGAGTGCAGGCTATATAAGTAAACTTTGATTGATTGATGGAGAATACAGTTTTTGAGATGTTCTGCAGCAACCCTAATAAAAGACTTAGTGACTTACACCTCCTTTTATTGCCATTCAAATTTGAACTTAAACGAAATTTTGTTGCATTAGCTCATTGTAGTGCAGGATAAAAGAGCAATAAGGCGCAGATATAAATACATAAATAGATTACTGTACATATAAATATATTGCACTTTAGCATATGCATCCAGGTTTATGGATGTATGTTATATTGTCTTTATATTCCAGCCGGTTAATCTGTTTTTGGGGACATTTGAGGGGATATTTTGATGCGTTCAAGAGTCTGATCTGTTACAGAACCTGTAGGTTCTGCTACGAAGGCTGCAGAACCTCTTTCTAGAGCCTAGTAGTGAAAACAGTCCTTGTTGGGAGTGGGAGGAGTCTCTACAGATTTTCTTAGCCTTGGTCAGGCAGCGGCTTTTTTGCGATTTGCCGGATAGGAGGAAGAGGAGTCCTGGTGATCTTTTCCGCCGTCCTCACCACTCTCTGCAGAGACTTCCAGTCTGAGGCCCTGCAGGCTCCAGTCCAGAAAGAGATGCAGTTGGTCAAAATTTACTGTATTTTTTGTTGACTAAAATGTTGAGGAATTTAGTCGACTAAAACTACGTTAATTTAGATGACTAAAACTAAAATACACTTTCCTCAAAAGGCTATGACTAAAACTAAATTAGAATCTGCTGTCCAAAATAACACTGCTCCCATGTTAAGACGACATAATACACACTGACAGACCGGTTGACAATGGTCTATATTTTTCACAATTACAAAGTTTATGAAATGAAAATGTTCACCAGCCCGAATAAAATTATTGGTGTTAACGACGGTCAGTCACCCGGTCTCGCCAACACGTACAAAAGCAGTCCAAGACTGGCAACAAACACTTTGCAGTCTTGTTGTTATGATAGAATATACTGTACATTCACTGACAGCTAAGGTTAGCAATGCAAATTGCTATTATTAGCTAACAACATGTAAGGCTAATGCACGTAATTACGTCATTACGTACGAGAGTCCATCAGATATACTTTTACCTTGTTTCTGCTTGTTTGCTGGTCTGAACCCACAAGGAATCATTCAATGTTATGAACGTTATAGGTCCGAGGACCCGAAAGGGTTTCAGTCATTAAAGTCATATTTTTATTTGGTTTACTTTCAATGCTTAGATCTCTAGATCAACTTCAGATCTATCCGCTGATATAAAGTTTCCGTGTTTTTATTTGATGTTTTATGCCTTTTTGTCAAAGAAAACACATTTTGTTGCAATGGCAAAACCCACATTATGCAATATTTGATGTGAAGTAGTTGGAGCCTTGAATAGGTCAATACTTCACAACAACATTGATTTGTATTCATTATTATTGTTTGAGGATTGACCGTTTTTAATACATTTTAAAAAATGACATTAGAAGACCCTCAGACCCTTGGGGTCCCAATCATAAAAGTGTTAAAAGTAATTAATTATTATCTATTTATTTGTTTCAATGCTTAAATCTCTATATCAACTTCAGATCTATTCATTGATATTACATTTGTGTTATTTTTTTTAAATGTTTTTGTATATTTTATACACTTTTCGTCAAACGTAATCATCAGAAGTCAAATATTTGATGTGAAGTAATCGGAGCCTTGAATAGGTCAATAATTCACAACAACTTTGATTTTGATTCATTATTATTGTTTGAGGATTGATCGTTTAAAAAAAAACGACATTAGAAGACCCATCATAAAAGTGTTAAAAGTATGTCACACATTATTTTTGTAATTTATTTGTATTATTTTTATTTCAATGCTTAAACAGTATATCAACTTCAGATCTATCAATTCATATTACACTGTTGTTGTTGTTTTATGTTTTTGTATATTGTATACACTTTTGGTCAAACAAAGCCCTCAGAATTAAAATTTTTGATGTGAAGTACTTGGAACTTCACAACAACATTGGTTTTGATTCATTATTATTGTTTTAGGATTGACTGTTTTAAATAATCATTTTAAAAAAACGACATTAGAAGCCCCTTTGACCCTTTAGGGTCCCAATCATAAAAGTGTTAAAAGTAAGTCATACATGGTGTTATTATTTTTTAATTCCATTGCTTGTATCTGTATATCGACTTCAGATCCACACATTAATATTGCAGTTGTGTTTTTATTTTTTATTTTTTTGTGTATGTTATATACTTTTGGTCAAACAAAATCCTCATAAGTCAAATACATGATGTGAAGTAGTTGGAGCCTTTAATAGGTCAATACTTCACAACAACATTGATTTTGATTCATTATTATTGTTTGAGGATTGACCGTTTAAAAACAAAAACAAAACGACATTAGAAGACCCTTGGACCCTTGAGGGTCCCAATCATAAAAGTGTTAAAAGTAAGTCATACATTATTATTATTATTATTATTATTTATTGTGTTTTTTTTCTATTTCAATGCTTAAATCTGTATATCAACTTCAGATCTATACATTGATATTACATTAGTGTTGTTGTTTTTTTATGAATAGGTCATTACTTCACAACAACATTGATTTTGATTCATTAATATTGTTTGAGGATTGATCGTTTGAAAAAAAACGACATTAGAAGACCCATCATAAAATCATAAAACTGTTAAAAGTATGGCACACATTATTTTATTTATGTGTTTTTTAGTTTTTTTTATTCCAATGCTTAAATCTGTATATCAACTTCAGATCTATCCATTGATATTACATTAGTGTGTTTTTTTTAATGTTTTTGTATATTTGATACACTTTTGGCCAAAAAAATCCTCATGAGTCAAATATTTGATGTGAAGTAGTTGGAGCCTCGAATAGGTCAATAATTCACAACAACATTAATTTTGATTCATTATTACTGTTTGAGGAATGACTGTTTAAAAAAAACAACAACATTCGAAGACCCTTGGACCCTTGAGGGTCCCAATCATAAAAGTGTTAAAAGTACGTCACACATTATTTTTGTAATGTATTTGTATTATTTTTATTTCAATGCTTAAATCTGTATATCAACTTCAGATATATCAATTGATATTACATTGTTGTTGTTTTTTTATGTTTTTGTATATTTTATACACTTTTGGTAAAAAAAACCCTCAGAATTCAAATTTTTGATGTGAAGTGCTTGGAACTTCACAACAACATTGGTTTTGATTCATTATTATTTTTTTAGGATTGACTGTTTTAAATAATAATTCAAAAAACGACATTAGAAGACCCTTGGACCTTTAGGGTCCCAATCATAAAAGTGTTAAAAGTAAGTCATACATGGTGTTATTATTTTTTAATTCCATTGCTTGTATCTGTATATCGACTTCAGATCCACACATTAATATTACAGTTGTGTTTTTATTTTTTATTTTTTTGTGTATGTTATATACTTTTGGTCAAACAAAATCCTCATAAGTCAAATACATGATGTGAAGTAGTTGGAGCCTTGAATAGGTCAATACTTCACAACAACATTGATTTTGATTCATTATTATTGTTTGAGGATTGACCGTTTAAAAACAAAAACAAAACGACATTAGAAGACCATTGGACCCTTTAGGGTCCCAATCCTAAAAGTGTTAAAAGTAAGTCATACATTATTATTATTATTTATTGGGTTTTTTTCTATTTCAATGCTTAAATCTGTATATCACCTTCAGATCTATAAATTGATATTATATTTGTGTTGTTGTTTTTTTATTTTTTTGTGTATTTGATACACTTTTGGTCTAACAAATTCCTCAGAAGTTGAAATTTGATGTGAAATAATCAGAGCCTTGAATAGGTCAATACTTCACAACAACATTGATTTTGATTCATTATTATTGTTTGAAAATTGACTGTTTTAAATAAAAATTAAAAAAAACATTAGAAGACCCTCGGTCCCTTGAGGGTCCCAATCATAAAAGTGTTGAAAGTACGTCATACTTTATTATTTATATATTTTTTATTTATTTCAATGCTTAAATCTGTATATCAACTTCAGATCTGTCCGGTGATATTACATTTGTGTTGTTGTTTTTTTTATGTTTTTGTATATGTTATACACTTTTGGTCAAACAAAACCCTCAGAATTCAAATATTTGATGTGAAGTAGTTGGAACTTCACAACAACATTGGTTTTGATGAATTATTATTGTTTTAGGATTGATGGTTTTAAATAAAAAAAAACGACATTAGAAGACCCTTGGACCCTTCAGGGTCCCAATCATAAAAGTGTTAAAAGTATGTCATACATGATTATTGTTATTATTCTTTAATTCCATTGCTTAAATATGTATATCAACTTCAGATATATCCATTGATATTACATTTTTGTATTTATTTTTTTATGTTTTTGTGTTTTTACTGCCCCCGTGACACGATCTCGGATAAGCGGAAGAAGATGGATGGATGGATGTTTTTGTGTATTTTATACACTTTTGGTCAAACAAAATCCTCAGAAGTCAAATATTTGATGTGAAGTAGTTGGAGCCTTGAATAGGTCAATACTTCACAACAACATTGATTTTGATTCATTATTATTGTTTGAGGATTCACTGTTTAAAAAAAAAAAGACATTAGAAGACCCTCGGACCCTTGAGGGTCCCAATCATAAAAGTGTTGAAAGTACGTCATACATTATTATTTATATATATATATTTTGTAATTTTATTTCAATGCTTAAATCTGTATATCAACTTCAGACCTATACATTGATATTACATTTTTTATGTTTTTGTATATTGTATACCCTTTTGGTCATACAAAATCCTCAGAAGTCAAATATTTGATGTGAAATAGTTGTAGCCTTCAATATGCAGGATGTTTTCTCACAATGTGCTGCATCACCGATGTAGTGCTATTGTCAAATCCCAACTCCGTTTGCCAGTTCAAACATTTCACCACCATGTCTGTCTTTATCGGTATAAATGATTGTAAAACCTTTGACAATTGTTTCTCGTATTCTTTGGGCCCTTTGCTCTCTTTCTCCCTGTTCTTTAATCCATCTGTCTCGGTACTAACCCTAGCCGTTTGCTGAGGTCGACTTTTCGAGGGATGCTAATAATGCATTGACGTTCTAAACGTACAAGAGCATAGCTTTTTAACATAATAATGCCACATGAATCCTAACGACAATAATTCCGCACAAACAGCAGATGGGACTCTGGGCTTTGTCGGCTTTCTCTGAAACAACCACAACAATTCTAACCTTCACGTTGTGGTATTTTCTTCTTTTTCAAGAATGATACAAGGAGCCGGGATGTTCAGAAGATCCAAAGTGACAGATGGGACGGGCGCTGGCCAAGGTAAGCAGAGTTGTTTTCAGCAGACACCAAAGGCTGTCAAAAAACAGATGCAGTAATCGGCTTTCCCTTATTAGTTTTTCATCGTGGTCTCTACAAAGTACCCACACATTGTTCATATAGAAAGTGACTCTCAAATACTGTAAGAAAATATTGTTAGAAAAAGGCAAAATATGATTTTTATCATCAATGCAACCATCCTGACATGTTCTGTATGTCCGTGCCTTATCAGCGCCCGCTGCAGAGAACGAAGGTAGGAACCTTCAGAGAACTCACCACCATTCAACGTTTACTTTTTCCCCTCACTCCCGCTCACAAAGGCATGAAGCAATGCTATGCTAGAAATCACAGAATACCTTTTATCTGTAGATATGTAGCTGCCACACCACATTGGTGGCATGCAGGCAAGATAAATGTAGCGTGTGGTTTAAGGCCATACCCCAACGCAGACTGTATGTATTGAATTTAACTTGACATTCTAATATTTTTTGAATATTAGAATGTGTTACGGCATGCTTTAAAAAAGGGTGGCGAGTTGTTGGACGTAACAGTTTCCCCGTACCATGTTTATCTGGAATTGACTGATATTTGATGCCACGTTGGTTTCTCAGTGGGCTTCAGGATAAAATCGCGGGTGCCTGGAGTGATGATCACACAGTTTGTAGAGACACTGCCCGAGGGGAAGAGCCACCCGGACTTTACCCGCAAGCCCATTGCTTTGACTATCCAGGAGGGTAAAAACATTACAAATACTGCAATTCACCCAGCGTTTGTACGGTAAAATATGAATTGTCTTATTTCTTTTTCTACAGGAAAATTTGCCTTTTTCAAGGCCATTGTCACCGGCGACCCCAACCCCACTGTGACCTGGAGCAGGAATAACGGCGATGTCTCTGATACCTCAAAATATCAAAGCAAATATGACCCCAACTCCAATGAGCACACGTTTGAGGCAAGTGGAAACATTTTCTTAGGTGTAAACCAGTGGTTGTCAACCTTTTTTCACCAAGTACCAACATAATGACGGACAGTCAAATACAGTAGTGCAGTAGACCTAAGTATTCACCAAGTACCACCATCATGACCAACTTTAAAATACTAATTAACCATTAAAAACAAGGCAGATGTCTTATTTAACAGGTATATTCAAAATGTTTGGCCACTGCAACATTACACTCAATTTGAACAGTAACACTGCATGTGAATATTTCATGAAGAGATTCTTTGGCGCACCCAGTGGTGTGCCGTCAAGGCGAGCAAGGCCTTCTCTGCTGGCCTAACATAACCAGAAATCATGATCATAATTAAATATGAAAGTAATGTTTAATTGACTTTCCCTAAATACCTAAAATTATTCATATTCTCTTCATGTCATATTATTGGAGTTTTTATCCAATCAGAATTCAGCTGGCTTATGGTGCCATGCTGTACCAAATCTGCCTTCAGAATCAACAATGTGTGTGCACTGTAAGTGAACGGGCACATACAGTTGATAGACAATTGCCATAGCCAATCAGATCACGAGTTGTTGTCAGTAAGGCCTTTCTAGCTGGCCTCACCTTGAACGTAACATTTACGCCTCCTGGGATTGGATACTTATCGGGACTGCTAGCGGATGAATTTGAGAACACATACAGTTGATAGATAATTGCCATAGCCAATCAGATCACGAGTTGTTGTCAGTATGGCCTTCTAGCTGGCCCTGACATTTACGCCTCCTGGGATTGGATACTCACTCGGGAGTCCCAAGTGAGTATCCAATCACAAGTTGCGTAAACAGGAAGTGGCACCGGAGCCATAGAAAGCCACAAGAAACTCCCCGGTACTCACAAAGAAGGAGAGCAACACATTGATTAGGTGGCAGATATATACTTGCAAGGCCATTTTCAAGAATCAGAATCAGAAATACTTTATTAATCCCCGAGGGGAAATTTAAGTTTTCAGCACAATCCCATTCAAGATCAGACAAACATTACAGGGAGACAGAACAGGATCAAACATTACAGGGAGACAGAACAGGATCGCTGAAGGGTCTGCCAACTTCTGGCGCCCCTTACAAAAAAGGTGAGATACAGGTAAACAATTAAATCAGTCTAAGCCTTGGCCTCTGGAGAGGGGGTCCAGACTGAGGCCAAGGGAAAAAACAACTCATAGCCATAGCACACATCCTTCTTACATGTGTGTAAGAGGGAAACATCCAACATCAAAGAACACAAAGGACATTAAAAGAGTAGAGCTGATGCAACCAGCCACTTCTACATACAGCTATGAATAAAAAGTCAAAGAAACATATACACTGTGGTGGCTTCTGCGGTGTTCTACGCCATCGTCTGCTGGGGTGGAGGGAGACTGGCCATAGACAGGAGCAGACCCAACAAAGCAACAAGAGAGCTGACTCCACTCTCGGCCGCCCACTAATTCGACCAGTGTCCAGTCCGCATGGATGACAGAGGATGCGTCTAAGGAGACTGAAGTGTCCGATACCTGCTCTTTCAGCCAAGACACTTGTTCGTCCCGGCACTCAGCGCTAGCTGCGCAGCCCTGTCTCTTCATCCACATTTCCTCCAGTCTCTCCAAACTCTGCAGCCCTGTCTCTTCATCCGCATCTCCTCCAGTCTCTCCAAACTCTGCAGCCCTGTCTCTTCATCTGCATCTCCTCCAGTCGCTCCAAACTCTGCAGCCCTGTCTCTTCATCTGCATCTCCTCCAGTCTCTCCAAACTCTGCAGTCCTGTCTCTTCATCTGCAACTCCTCCAGTCTCTCCAAACTCTGCAGTCCTGTCTCTTCATCTGCATCTCCTCCAGTCTCTCCAAACTCTGCAGCCCTGTCTCTTCATCTGCATCTCCTCCAGTCTCTCCAAACTCTGCAGCCCTGTCTCTTCATCTGCATCTCCTCCAGTCTCTCCAAACTCTGCAGCCCTGTCTCTTCATCTGCATCTCCTCCAGTCTCTCCAAACTCTGCAGCCCTGTCTCTTCATCTGCATCTCCTCCAGTCTCTCCAAACTCCGCAGCCCTGTCTCTTCATCTGCATCTCCTCCAGTCTCTACAAACGGACTCTGGTGTGGCAGAGACCCAGCAGCTGGTCTACATGGCCAAGAGGCTCCCGGGAGGCAGATCCAGAGTCCACAAAAAAGCACCGCAGAAGTCACAAAAGTGCCCCCCCTTTTCACACAGTCGCAAAGAATGATGCTTAAGAGAAACTACATCCTGTGAGACCATGTTGGCCGACACCGGAAGCTGTCCCGGCGGTGAAATGATTTGCCCGCCACTTTCACACGAATCAAGCGACTACGACCAACTACCAACTACGAGCGGTACCACTGGCTTATACGCCGTCGAATGGGTTCTACAAATTGTCAGTTCAAATATTTTAGTTCTTAATTTTTCATGTTTCATTTGTTTTATACAATTATTCTAAAGTTGACAGTAGCACGTAAGATATATTTTAATTGCTGAAGCGGGTTTATTGAATGTTAAATGCGCAGAGAAATAGACCCCTGTGTACGCTGTTGTGGGGGTTCAATGCTCAGGAGTGTGAAATTGGGTTTCTGTATAGTATCTCCAGCCGTGTCCATGAGGTGACATCAATTTTGGTATTTTGAGAGGTGAAGTCAGACTAAGTAGGACATCACCGAAGGCCTAGGTGAGAAACACTGGGCGTACCACAGTTTGAGAACCTGTTTCAAATGTGTTTCCATTGGGAACTAGAGACGATACCACGCTGGGTGACTTATTGTATGTTCTGACTCTTCCAGATGGCCAATGTCAAAGCGGACCAAGCCGATACATACAAGTGTTTTGCCAAGAACGAGTTTGGACAAGCCTTTGTGACGGTTGTTCTGAATGTTATTGAAGGTAAAGACAACACAAAGACTACCAAAGTTTACTTTTTACCTGACTCTCTTTATTTGAAAAACTGCACATTTTACTCTTGGAGTCAATGATCATTACTCACAAATAAATGACTATATCAGGTGTGTTAAAGTGTGAGGACGTTTGAAAAGGGGAGGGAGTGGAAAGTAGTGATGGGTGATACCACTGATTTTTGATACTGAATATAATTTAGGCTGGAATCAAGGACACCGGTACTTTATGCAAATACACCATGTGTCTGTTCAAATTGAAAAAGTAGTGTATATCAAGTGTTGCTGCATTCGGGGAATAATCTTCAAACCATCACAGGGCGAAACAAATGATTGTGTCATTCTGCACTGAATGTGTTATCTTAAATGTTTTTATATTCAACTCTCTGTGTAGTGTCTTCAAATTGCCTACCATAAGAGTTATGTTTAATGTTTTATAATACTGAGGGTCTCATTTTAATTACCAGTAATTAGTTTAGTCTTTTTTTGAAGGGACAATGCACAGAGACATTAAACTCAAAGACAGATATGTTCTGCACCAGATTATAGCTAAATAGCTCATTTCCATCTGCAGTCCCTGGTTACCTAAATTAAAGATAGACAAATACATGCAATAGGATTATACTATAGCATGTAATGCAATTAAGAAAAATCTTTGAATGCTTTTTCATTGACACATACTTATACATTACAACCACCCCTCCTTTACATCATAACACACAGACAATACATGCTCTTGTTCACATCTGTCATCATTTGTAAAAACAACCAGGATTTTAACGGACACACCTCACAGCTTACAACAATATGTTCTCATGCATAAATATAATACACATAAGTTGACATGTCAAACATAGTGCCCACCTTAGTGACCGTGTGAGCAGCGTTGATTGCTCCAAAGCCACTTTTTTAACTTCAATTGTGAATGAAGAGTAATCTGTTAGACTTCTCAAGTTCGTTGTGATGTCGTTCCATTCCTTTAGTGCTTTATATGAAAAGGCTGATTGTGCAAAAGAGGTTTTACATCTGGGTTCGCTACGCTGCCCCCTGGTGGAGGCTCATGTGTTCTTAGGTGTCACAGCAGAAGTAAAGTGGACAAAGTGCTTAAGTGGCGCGGGTGCAGGGTTATTGTCTTAAATAACAAACGACAGACTGAATGACGGCGCGCAGCACAGTGTGCCGCTGCACTCGTCCATTACTCATCCAGGCGGAAGAAAAAGTAGTTCCCCCCCAATCATTTAGACAAGATCTCAGTGATTTAGTTACTTGACACTTTGTTCTTGTTAATGATATGTATGACACCAAATAAGTCAAGTACTAAAAGCATCGATATTTTGATTTGAGAATCGATATTAGAGCATAAAGATCTGTTATCGGTGGTATCGATATTTAATTATCCGGCTGTGCCTCACTAGTGGAAAGCTAGCAGTCTTTGAAAACTGTAGTTATGCCTGAAGCCCACCACATGGGCCTGAAGACCGGACGATGACCCACAGCTGGGGTGTAGTTTTCTGGGTTGCCATACCATGTAGATTGATGTTGAAAATCCCTGGGCTTATATTATTAAGACTGGCGCCTCCATCTCTCTCCAGTTGGCTTCAAAAAGAACAAAGCAGAGCAGCAAACTGCGCCAGAGACCATTAATGGGGATTTTAAGACAGTCCTAAGAAAAAGGTCGGTAGTGCGTTGATAGTTTTTTTTGTCTTATCAAGCGAACCCAACGAATCAGTGCCTCTGCTACTTTCTAGTAAAGTGCGTCCCAAAGCAGCGCAAAAGGATGGCGAGATAAATCCAAAGTTTTGGGAGCTCCTCCTGAGCGCTGACAAAAAAGACTATGAGAGAATATGTGCAGAGTACGGAGTGACGGACTTTCGCTGGATGCTGAAGAAACTCAATGAAATGAAGAAGGAACGAGAAGAAGAACAAGCTCAGGTTCAGTTCAAGTTTCATGTTGTTTTTCCCGACTATTTTAAGAGTGGATCAATGCGGATATTTAGGCTTAATTACTTGTGATGGTGTATTCTCTTGTTGACGCAGTTTGTCAAGAGCATATCAAACCTGCGGCCGATCCAGGTCAACGCAGATGGTACCGCATCCTTTGAGATTGACATGGACCTCATTGAACAGAGCAGGTCCATATACTTGTATAAGGTCAGTGCGAAAAAAAGGCTTCTTGTTATGTACAACTCTACGAACGTCATGAAGCAACCCAGATGAATACATCTAGTTGTATTGTAATCACTCACCCACTTTGTTATGGTATAAGCCAAGGGTCGGCAACCCAAAATGTTGAAAGAGCCATATTGGACCACAAATACAAAAAAGTAATCGGTCTGGAGCCGCAAATAATTAAAAGACTTCTAAAAGTGTTTCAAAATGGCGGCGCGTGTACATGCAGCGACCACTCTCTCTCCTGATAATGCGGTGTTTTCTTGTTTTACGTGTGTTTTTTCGTCTCGTGTGTGTAAGTGTTCGTCGCGTTTATCTGCCCCACGGCAAACATACAGCCGTGAGGGACTGCTCACCATAGGCAGCACCGGAGTTAAGGACTTAAACCCGGCGGACGTCGAGGTGCTACGAAGCCTCGGATTACTCCGGCGGCCCACCACAACACCGACCCCCACAGCTGCTCCGTGCCCGCAGAGGAGGCGCCGCAAGCGGTGTGCGAGAAGGCGGAAGCGCGGCAAGCGCGGAGGTATCCGAGCCAGGCTAGCGGCTAGCCCAAACAAGCCGGCTATTCCATCCATCCTCCTAGCCAACGTACGCTCCCTGGACAACAAACGGGACCACATACAGCTCATCCGATCCACACAGAAGACGGTGAGAGAGTGTTGTGCTTTTGTGTTCACCGAAACGTGGCTCCACGACGGCATCCCGGACTCCGCCATCCAGCTCGACCAGCTAACATGCTATCGGGCAGACAGGGCCCTCACTGCAGGAGGTAAGACCCGCGGTGGCGGGGTCTGTGTTTACATCAGTGATGCATGGTGTAAGGACACTGTTGTTACACAGAAGCACTGCTCAGCCCTGGTGGAGTTCATGTTTTTAAAGTGTCGGCCTTTCCACCTACCGAGGGAGTTTGCAGCCATTCTACTAGCTGCTGTTTATATTCCCCCCTGCTCTAACAACAAGGACAGAGACAGGGCACTATCTGAACTGAACTGTGCCATCACCGAACACCAGACAGCCCATCCAGACGGCTTCCTCATCGTGGCTGGTGATTTCAACCAGGCTAACCTCAAGTCAGTGTGTCCACAGCTACATCAACACATTGACTTTCCTACAAGAGGTAAAAACACACTGGACATGGTCTTCACCACTCAGAGAGGAGCTTACAAGGCGTCACCCCTCCCCCACCTGGGTGCTTCTGACCACCTCACTGTCATGCTAATGCCAGCATACAGGCCGAGGGCTAAAGTCACCAGACCAGTTCAGAAGCAAGTGAGGGTGTGGCCAGTGGATGCCTCCTCTGCTCTGCAGGACTGTTTTGACACCACAGACTGGGTCATTTTTAAGCAGGCAGCCACCTACAACCACCACATCGACATACAGGAATATACAGAGACTGTCACTGCATACATCACTAAATGCATCGATGATGTCACAGAGACCAGGACCATCACGGTACGGGAAAATCAGAAACCATGGCTGACGGGGGAAGTCCATAGGTTGCTGAGAGCCCGGAACACTGCCTTCAGAGCAGGAGATGAGGCTGGCCTGAGAACAGCCAGGGCCAACCTGAACCGTGGCATCAGAGATGCTAAGAGGCAGTACGGCAGCAGGATAGCCCACCGCTTCAGTGACAGCAGAGACACCAGGAGCCTGTGGCGGGGGATCCAGACCATCACGGACTGTAAACCCCGACCACAGACCTGTGACAGTGACACCGCTCTGCTGAACAGCCTGAACGAGTTCTTTGGACGCTTTGAGGCACAAAACAGCACGCCTGCACGGAAGACTCCACCCCCTCCGGATGACCAGGTGCTGTCCCTGTCTTCGGCCAGCGTGAGGCGTTCCCTCTCCAGAGTCAACGCACGCAAAGCTGGAGGCCCGGACAACATACCTGGTCGTGTGCTGAGAGACTGTGCAGCGGAGCTCACAGATGTCTTCACGGACATCTTCAACACCTCCCTGAGCCAAGCTGCTGTTCCCACGTGCCTCAAAGCCTCCACCATCATCCCGGTTCCCAAGAAGGCTTCCCCATCCAGCTACAACGATTACCGTCCCGTTGCACTGACGCCCATCATCACGAAGTGCTTCGAACGGCTAGTCTTGCAGCACATCAAGTCCATCCTCCCCCCCACCCTGGACCCCTACCAGTTTGCATATCGGGCCAACAGATCGACCGATGATGCAATCTCCACAGCCCTCCACTCAGCTCTCACCCACCTGGACACTAAAGACTCCTACGCCAGGATGCTGTTCATAGACTTCAGTTCAGCATTTAACACCATCATCCCACAGCAGCTGATTCACAAACTGGACCGGCTGGGGCTGAACACGTCGCTGTGCAACTGGCTGCTGGACTTCCTGACTGGGAGACCACAGGCAGTCCGGGTCGGCAGGTACACATCCAGCACCATCATCATGAACACAGGGGCCCCTCAAGGATGTGTGCTGAGCCCCCTTCTCTTCACCCTGCTGACCCACGACTGCACGCCGAAGCACAGCACCAACCTCTTCGTCAAGTTTGCGGACGACACAACTGTGGTAGGTCTCATCCACAATAACGATGAGACCAGCTACAGAGACGAGGTGAGCCGACTGGCCACATGGTGCGGTGACAACAATCTCTCTCTCAATGTAGAGAAAACAAGGGAGATTGTTGTGGACTTCAGGAGAGCGCACACCCAGCACCCTCCTCTGACCATCAACGGTGCGGTGGTGGAGAGAGTGAGCAGCACCAAATTCCTGGGTGTGCACATCACAGATGACCTCTCCTGGAAAACCAACACTGCATCACTGGCCAAGAGGGCTCAACAGCGCCTCTACTTCCTCCGCAAACTGCGAAGAGCAAAAGCCTCAGCCTCCATCATGCACTCCTTCTACCGGGGCGTCATCGAGAGCATCCTGACCAGCTGCATAACTGTGTGGTACGGAGGCTGCACGGCGTCCTGCCGCAGGACGCTGCAGCGCACAGTTAGGGCAGCTGAGAAGATCGTCGGTGTCCCCCTCCCCTCCCTCCAGGACATTTACAACACACGCCTGTCACGCAAAGCACTCCGCGTGGCAGGCGACATCACACACCCCTCACACGGCTTCTTCAGACTGCTGCCATCCGGCAGACGACTGAGAAGCCTCCGAGCTCGAAGCTGTAGGCTGAGAGACAGCTTCATCCATCAGGCTGTCAGGAAGCTGAACTCTCTCCCGCCCCCCCCCCCCCCCCCCCTTCTCACTCTGCCCTGCAATCTGATCTGAACTGAACTGTGAACTGAGACACTACACCCCACCCCCCCCCCCACTCACCCACACACACACACACACACACACACACACACACACACACACACACACACCATCTATCACTTAGCCACTTTACTCCGGACTCAAAATGCTGCTAACTGTTTTAACTGTTTACACTGTTTACATTGCACTTTGCACTCCCATCTGAATACTTAGATAGATATTATAGATATTCTGGTAATATCTTCTTCCCCTGTATATTTTTCCCCCCCCTCATGCGACTGTTTAAATTGTTGTCTTTTTTATTTTTCTTTTACACTTTATATTTATAGACACCGTGGATGTGAGAGGAACGCAATTTCGTCCACCTGTATGTCCTGTACAAACAGTTGTTTGACAATAAAGCTGACTTTGACTTTGACTTTGACTTTGACTTATAATGATGGCAACACATGATGTAAGTGGGTAATTAGCTATATTAGCCTACTATCAAAATGACTATGTGTCGGAGGCTGACGCAAATCTTTGTTGACAGAAATTTTTAAATGTAATATTTATTCTACACATTTTTACAACATTGGAAAACACTAGTAAAACTTCTTAGAGGGTGAATATAACTCTTGAAAATGACTGTCTTAGAGTGGCCAAAGGTATAGATGTGTGTGTCCAAGTGTGTACAATATTTGGCAAGCTAGGTAATGTTTGCTGTGGTCTGGAACAACATGGCACACAAACAACTATCTGAAATGCAGCCAATATTACATACAGATAACGTGTCATGAGACATGCAAATATAAACTAAAAACACAGAGGACATAAGTAAAGGAAATTGAATGAGCTCAAATATAGCTACAAACAAGGCATAATGTTGCAATATGTACATACAGCTAGCCTAAATAGCATGTTAGCATGGACTAGCTTGCAGTCATGCAGTCACATGCCTGATTAGCACTGCACACAAGTCAGTAACATCAACAAAGATCACCTTTGTGCATTCACACACAGTATAAAACGTTTGGTGGACAAAATGAGACAAAGAAGGATTGGCATAAAACGTGTCTTTCGGTGGCAGCGTCGGAGAAAGTTGTAGATGCAAACAAACTGTGGAATCTCAGTCCACGCAACGGTGAGTTCAAGCGCCGCTGAAATTAGTAGGACAAAACGGCGCTCACCAAATACAGTCATCAGCGAAGCATAAACACAAACATTAAACAGTGGGCTTTCTACAATTAGGAAGGTTTGTGTCGTGTTTGTCTTCCTACACAAACCAAATGACCACAATAAAACATATTTTCCAAATTCCCATACATTTTTTAAAAAGCTCCACGGAGCCACCAAGGCGCCGCTAAACAGCCGCAGGTGGCTCTAGAGCCGGGGTTGCTGACCCCCGGCTAAGCAATGTGACATTTTGTTGTATCATTTCTTCCCAGGATGGTGAAATGATTCCATACACAAAGGAACTGGGAGACACGATGAAGCACAGCCTCAGGAAAGTAGGGAGAAAGTATATTTTCAGTATAAGGGATCTCAACCCGGAAGACGGTGGATTCTACCAGTTGGATGTGGAAAATGTGAATATGTTTTCCACCGATTTTAAAAGTAGGTCAACAGGGCACATATCTAGTCTTAATTATTAACCCTTGTGTGGTGTTCGGCTCTGTGGGACCTGTTTTCCTTTTTTATTAAAAAAAAATTATACAATTAATTAATTTTTCAAACTGAGACTCCCTGACTTTGGCTCATTTTCTGTGAAGAACATATATCAGAATACATATTTAATGATCACACACCATACACCCCCCTACGCATTTCTATTACATATACGATGTCCGGGTCCACTGGACCCGGGGCTAATAGAAGTGTGGAAATTGATGTTTTGTGTACCACACACACACACACAGCAGGCCTAGACAGGAGGAGGACAGAGTGTAGGTACACAGAACATCAGAGGGTCAAATGTGCGAGAAAATGAGAGCAGACAGTGTTGACAAACAATGTTGCAACCTTGTGTGGGAACCGCAGGTGCAGAAACACAAAAGAAGAATCCCTGTGGGATACAGAAACTGGCAGAGAAATTTACCTTATCCCAATAAACAACTGTTCAGTATTTTAACATACAAGTGTTTGATTGTGAGGCATTAAAAGCCACAAAATGCAACGGGTCCATCAGACCCACAAATGCTGGCTGAGTAACAACAATATGAACGTTGCACAGAAAATTTCTCTGCCAGTTTCTGTATCCCACAGGGATTCTTCTTTTGTGTTTCTGCCCCTGCGGTTCCCACACAAGGTTGCAACATTGTTTGTCAACACTGTCTGCTCTCATTTTCTCGCACATTTGACCTTCTGATGTTCTGTGTACCTACACTCTGTCCTCCTCCTGTCTAGGCCTGCTGTGTGTGTTTGTGTTTGTGTGTGTGTGTGTGTGGTACACAAAACATCAATTTCCACACTTCTATTAGCCCCGGGTCCAGTGGACCCGGACATCGTATAATCAAAATCAAACACTTTTATGTTAAAATACTGAACAGATGTTTACCTTATCCCAATAAACATCTGTTCAGTATTTTAACATAAAAGTGTTTGATTGTGAGGCATTAAAAGCCACAAAATGCAACGGGTCCATCAGACCCACAAACGCTGGCTGAGTAACAACAATATGAACACACACAGTATAAAACGTTTGGTGGACAAAATGAGACAAAGAAGGATTGGCATAAAACGCGTATTTCGGTGGCAGCGTCGGAGAAAGTTGTAGATGTAAACAAACTGTGGAGTCACAGTCCACGTAACGCTGAACAGATGTTTATTGGGATAAGGTAAACATCTGTTCAATATTTTAACATAAAAATGTTTGATTGTGAGGCATTAAAAGCCACAAAATGCAACGGGTCCATCAGACCCACAAACGCTGGCTGAGTAACAACAATATGAACATTACACAAGGGTTAAAAAAGACACTTTTTATGAGACTATGCAACAGTTTTTGTCTTGACACTTTCTCTGGTATTTTATTCTGGTTTAGTTCCCATGGTGGATTTCCTAGTGAAAATTCAGGAAGTGAAGGCAATGGAGAGAGAGGACGCCGTTTTTGAGTGTGTCCTGTCTAAACCTCTTGCCAAGATTTCATGGCTTGGCAAGAATCTGCCCTTGGAGCAAGGAGATAAGTATGATATCGAGGTTTCTGAAGACAAGCTTATCCACAGGCTGGTGGTCAAAGACTGCATGGTGGTTGACAAAGGAATTTTTTCCGCATGTGCCGGAATAAAATCCTGCAATGCCTGGCTCGTTGTTGAAGGTAAGGGAATTTTGACTCAACAGGTGCTCTAATTCTTCCACCAACCTCCGGCAAAAAAATCCAAACTAAAGAACATGTTCTCTCTCTGTAGCTGATAAAGGTGCAGATCAGGGCAAGAAGTCTGTGAGGAAAACAACAAAGGCCGGAGGGTCTGGCATGGACCTCCAGAAGGTAGCCCAAGAGCAAAATGCAAAGTTGGAGAAACAGAAAGAGGAAGTGAAAGTTGCAAAAGAAGCGACACCGCCACCTGAACCCCCCAAAGTTGTGGCACCAGAACCAGGTAAGCAAAAGTTACATTTTAAAACTCTATATTGACAAAAACAAGGCTGCATTTCCAGGAAGTCAGTATATTTCCAAGAACATCTGACACTTAAACAAGTCGCTGCACCATTTTTAACCATTTTCTAAGACTACCGTATTTTTCGGACTATAAGGCGCACTTAAAATCCTTTCATTTTCTCAAAACTCGACAGTGCGCCTTAAAACCCGGTGCGCCTAATGTACGGGATAATTCTGGTTTTGCTTACCGACCTTGAAGCTATTTCATTTGGTACATGGTGAAATGATAAGTTTGACCAGTAGATGGCAGTCACACATAAGAGATACGTGTAGACTGCCATATGACTCGAGTAAACAACACCAACATTGTATATGTTCCATTGAAAATATGGAACATATCTATCGAAATGTTTTAGTAGGACTTTGGTAAACTATGAAGCCACACCGCTTGATGGATTGTACTGTGTTTCAACATAGGAGTATTATTATGGTGCGTGTATAAGGTAAGACATTATCTGGCGTTTTGTTTCACAATATTATGCAAAAGCAACTTTTCTTACCTTCTGGTACCTGCTGATCTGTATTTGGGATCTGTATAAGTCCTGAAAAACTGAGCGCGTCCGCCCTTGTAGTTAGTGCCGATGCCATAGTCGATAATCTTCTTCTTTTCTGTACATTCATCTTCCGCTGTTGCCATTTCTAATATAAAGTAGTGTAAAGTTCTTACTTATATCTGTCAGTAAACTCGCCATGAAAGCACTAAAACATACCGGTGTAGTGAGTTTACATTATTCACCCGAAGGAACTTTAGTTATTAGAGAGTTCCGGTCGGACGGTTTTTCACGGGACACATTTCCGGCAAAGGAGGAGATGCTGCTCTGTAATAATGGAGTAGCATCTCCTCATTCGATTGAAGTAAAGTCTGAATGTCATTAAAACAGTTAGCTCCATCTTTTGACACCTTGCACGCTACACCGCTACAACAAAAATGACGCTGTCAAAGTGGAGGCACGTAAATAAGACCGCCCACAAAACGGCGCATCCTGAAGCGACTGTCAGAAAGTGACTTGAAGATGATCTGTAAAACATCATCTATGCAACATTTTGAGCAAAGAACCACCATTACATGTTATGTAGACCACAAGGAAGTATTTTACATTTAGAAAATAGACCTGAATAGACCCGCTCATCTACAGTGCACCTTATAATCTGGTGCACCCTATAGTCCATAAAATACGGTGGTAGTAGTATTACTGCAAAATACTTTTATGTCTCACTATTATATTCAAAACAATAAACTATCACACTTTTACCCAAACAACTGTAAATAAAAAGTTCAGAAAAGTTAGCATTGGAAAAAAATGATTAGTCCGGCAAGAATTCAGAAATTGTACACTTGTAAACATCTTTGTTTATTACTGTTTATTACACTTTGCCTTGAAGGGGTCAAATTATGACTTGTTTTCTACATTTAAAACAGAGTATTATTATGGTGTGTGTATAAGGTAAGACATATTATCTGCCGTTTTGTTTCGCAATATTATGCAAAATCAACTTTTCTTACCTTCTGGTACTTGCTGACCTGTATTTGGGATCTGCATAAGTCCTGAAAAAACTGAGCGTGTCCGCCCTTGTAGTTTGTGCCGATGCCGTAGTCATAAGCTTCTTATCTGTACCTTCTTATGTGACATTCATCCTCCACTGTTGCCATTTCTAATATAAAGTAGTGTAAAGTTCTTACTTATATCTGTCAGTAAACTCACCATGAAAGCGCTAAAACATACCGGTGTAGTGAGTTTACATTATTCACCCAAGGAACTTTAGTTATAAGAGAGTTCCGGTCGGACGGTTTTTCACGGGACACATTTCGGGCGTTGTTGTTGCACTAGTGAGCCACGGATGAGGAGATGCTGTTCCGTTATTGATTGAAGTAAAGTCTGAATGTCATTAAAACAGTTAGCGCCATCTTTTGACACTTCTTCCACTCCCGTCCTTGCACGCTACACCGCTACAACAAAGAGGACGCTGTCAAAGTGAAGGCACGTAAATAAGACCGCCCACAAAACGCAGCATCCTGAAGCGACTGTCAGAAAGTGACTTAAAGATGATGTGTAAAACATCATCTATGCAACATTTTGACGAAAGAACCACCATTACAAGTTATGTAGACCAGTGTTTTTCAACCACTGTGTACAGTCTGGTGTGCCGTGGGAGATTATCTAATTTCACCTATCTGGGTTAAAAATATTTTTTGCAAAGCAGGAATAATAGTCTGCAAATGATGTGTTGTTGTTGAGTGCCGGTGTTGTCTAGAGCTTGGCAGAGTAACCGTGTAATACTCTTCCATATCAGTAGGTGGCAGCAGGTAGATGTCGGAAACAGCGGGAGGCAGTGTGCAGGTAAAAAAGGTGTCTAATGCTTAAACCAAAAATAAACAAAAGGTGAGTGCCCCTAAGAAAAGGCATTGAAGCTTAGGGAAGGCTATGCAGAACGAAACTAAAACTGAACTGGCTACAAAGTAAACAAAAACAGAACGCTGGACGACAGCAAAGACTTACTGTGGAGCAAAGACAATGTAGATCCGAACATGACATGACAATCAACAATGTCCCCACAAAAAAGGATAAAAACAACTGAAATATTCTTGATTGCTAAAACAAAGTAGCGGGAAGTATTGCTCAAAGGAAGACATGAAACTGCTACAGGAAAATACCAAAAAGACAAGAACTAAAACACTACACACAGGAAAACAGCAAAAAAGTCCAAATAAGTCAGGGTGTGATGTGACAGGTGGTGACAGTACACCTACTTTGAGACAAGAGCTATAGTGACGCATGCTTGGTTATGGTTTAAAGTCATATCCAACAATTGCGACAAAGGCTTTTTACTGTCAACTGAGTTTCGTTTTTTAATTATTTCTGCTGGTGGTGTGCCTCCGCATTTTTTCAACGCAAAACATGTGCCTTGGCTCAAAAAAGGTTGAAAAACACTGATGTAGACCACAAGAAAGTCTTTTGCATTTAGGGGAAAAAAATCATAATAATATAACTCCTTTAATGCGCCTTATAATCGATATGAAATATATGTAATATATGAAACAAGATTGAAAATAGACCATTCATTGGCAGTGCGCCCTATGGTCCGGAAAATATGGTATATATCACTGTGTAGGTGTGGTTTTTAAGGTATGCATCAAGATCAAAGCTCTTCTAGGGTGTAGTTGTGAAGAAGTTGATCAACCCAGTGGTGTTATGAAATTGTGTTGCTTTGTCTGTGTCACGCTGTTCATCAGCTTGCATTATGCCTGCAATGTGAAGTTGTTGACACAGCAGCTACTAACACTGGCGTTAAACAGGAAGTGATAAACCGGCAGACGTGGCCCCAGTTAGACCAGTTACGAAGGCACTAGGCGGCGGTAAGAAGTTCCTGTTGTCAGCGAGGCCAGGAGTGAATGAGTGAATTAATGTCATCATGTCATAGGAATTTTACAAGGTAAATATAAAATATAAATATATACAAGGTTGATAATGTACTAAGCATTTGCTATATTTTCAATTAAATGTATAACTATGATTTGGATCAGATTTTTGTTCTATTTTTGGGGTGATGTGTTTAACTTGTTGAACACATCAACAAGTTAATTGATGTGTTCAACATCAATTAACGACGTCTACATATGGTTTTTATCAAGAATCTTTTTTCAACGCTGTTCATCAAGTTGTGTTGTGTCTGCATTGATAAGTTGTTACTAACAATGATGTTTAACAGGAAGTGATAAACCGTCAGATGTGGCCCCAGCTAGACCAGTTGTGAAGGTGGAAAGCAAAGGTAAGAATAGGTTGTGGTGACGTCTACACGGTTTTATCTAGTTTATGAGTGATAGATTGTAGTCATTTATACCTTTTAGGGTTGTCCCAATTCCAATACTTCAGTATTGGTACCAAAATGTATTTCGCTACTTTTCTAAATAAAGGCGACCGAAAAATTTCATTATTGTCTTTATTGTAACACAAAATGTTAGTGTACATGAAACATATGTTTATTATTGTAATTAGTCCTTAAATTAAATAGTGAACATACTAGACAACTTGTCTTTTAGTAGTAAGTAAACAAACAAAGACTACTAATTAGTCTGCTGACGTATGCAGTAACATATTGTGTCATTTATACACCTATTATTTTGTACACATTACGAGGGACAAACTGTAAAAATTGATTATTCATCTACTTGTTCATTTACTGTTAATATCTGCTTATTTTCTGTTTCAACATGTTCTATCTACACTTCTGTTAAAATGTAATAATCACTTATTCTTCTCTTCTGTGGTACTTGACATTAGTTTTGGATGATACCACACATTTAGGTATCGATCCGATACCAAGTAGTTACAGGATCATACAATAAAATATAATACCTAATAAACCAATACTGATGAAGAAATACTGATGTAAAGGGCAGGTGTCGCGCTGTTTTCTGTTTTAACATGTTCTATCTACACTTCTGTTAAAATGTAATAATCGATTATTCTTCTCTTCTTTGATACTTTACATTAGTTTTGGATGATACCACACATTTAGGTATCGATCCGATACCAAGTAGTTACAGGATCATACATTGGTCATATTCAAAGTCCTCATGTGTCCAGGGACGTATTTACTGACTTCATAAACATAATATAAATTTACAAAAAGGAAAAAAAGATTTTGTGATGATAAAAAATATCGATGTAATCATAGTAGTATCAACTAGATACGCTCTTGTACTTGGTATCATTACAGTGGCTAGCTAGCCATGTCTTAAAGCAGCTCTTCCTGAGGGCGTTTCAGTGTTATAACTTCACCTTTATCTTTACTTTTTACACCAAAATGTGTCCATTCTCCCTTTTCGGTCTGCTTGTAAGTACTCTGTGTGTGTGCACTGCCGAACATGCTACTCTGCTCGTAAAACCAACAATGTCATGATGTGACGACGCGCCGTCATGCCTGAAAAAAAAAAACCCAGCTACTTTTCAAACAGAGTATAGTACCGTTTTTGATTCATTAGTACCGGTATACTATATTAGTACCGGTATACTGTACAACCCTACTACCTCTTATGCTGTTCATCAATTTTCAGTATGCCCGCATTGATAAATTGTTGACACAGCAGCTACTTACATAAATGTTTAACAGGAATTGATCAACCAGCGGACAATATCTATGAATACTTTTAAAAACTACTTTTTACTTCTAGTATTGATTGATTGATTGAGACTTTTATTAGTAGGTTGCACAGTGAAGTACATATTCCGTACAATTGACCACTAAATGGTAACACCCGAATAAGTTTTTCAACTTGTTTAAGTCGGGGTCCACTTAAATTGATTCATGATACAGATATATACTATCAGATATATACTATCATCATAATACAGTCATCACACAAGATAATCACATTGAATTATTTACATTATTTACAATCAGGGGTGTGGAGGGGGGGGGGGGGGGGGTAGGATATGGACAGCAAGTAGTGGACAGAGAGAGAGAGAGAGAGATAGAGAGAGAGAGAGAGAGAGAGATCAGAAGGCATAAGAAAAAGTATCTGCATTTGATTGTTTACATTTGATTATTAGCAATCCGGGGAGGGTGTTAGTTAAGGGTTGTAGCTGCCTGGAGGTGAACTTTTATTGCGGTTTTGAAGGAGGATAGAGATGCCCTTTCTTTTATACCTGTTGGGAGCGCATTCCACATTGATGTGGCATAGAAAGAGAATGAGTTAAGACCTTTGTTAGTTCGGAATCTGGGTTTAACGTGGTTAGTGGAGCTCCCCCTGGTGTTGTGGTTATGGCGGTCATTTACTTTAAGGAAGTAGTTTGACATGTACTTCGGTATCAGGGAGGTGTAGCGGATTTTATAGACTAGGCTCAGTGCAAGTTGTTTAACCCTGTCCTCCACCTTGAGCCAGCCCACTTTGGAGAAGTGGGTAGGAGTGAGGTGGGATCGGGGGTGGAGGTCTAGAAGTAATCTGACTAGCTTGTTCTGAGATGTTTGGAGTTTAGATTTGAGGGTTTTGGAGGTGCTAGGGTACCAGGAGGTGCATGCGTAATCGAAAAAGGGTTGAACGAGAGTTCCCGCTAGAATCCTCATGGTGCTTTTGTTGACCAGAGAGGAGATTCTGTAGAGAAATCTCGTTCGTTGGTTAGTACAAAGTAAGCATAATACTTCTGTCATCAGCTTAGTCATGTGGCAAGCGTCCACTTTAGACATCGTTCTGGGAATTTTCAATGACTGCATTAAAGAAAAAGAAAGTGAAGACCAAAACAAACAAACAGTGCTGTGGCATACATATTGAAGGATGAATTTCATTATTTATTCCTGTTTGCCTCCTCAGTTCAAGAGACAAAACCTGAACCACCAGCTGCAGCTCCAGTTAGTGGTAAGATACACAAGTATTATTATAGTTCAACAAGATATATTGATCATATCATGAACAAAAACATGGCTGAAAGCATCTTTTTCTTTAATGTTCCCAGAGCCTGTGATAATGTCTGGACTTGCTAATATGTTATGTCTGCGTGGGAAACCGGCGGAGTTAAAAGTCACCATGAACATGGACTGCGAAGGCTCCTGGTTTAAAGATGGAGAGCCGGTAACAAGCTCACTGATGATACATGTCTCCATTTGTCATTGCAGCTGGAAATGAAACCGTTTTTTAGGGGTTTTCAAAGGCAGGCCAGAAGGAGGCGTAGCAACTTGAGAAAAATAAAAAAAAAGATCTATTTAAAATGGTATTAATCTTTAATTCCTACAGAGGGCAAGTAAACAGAGTCTGAGGGGTGCAGAAACTCCACAAAATATGTTCCAGAATATACATAAGCCAAAAGCAGTGAAGTTGTCACATTGTGTAAATGGTAAATAAAAACAGAATACAATGATTTGCAAATCCTTTTCAACTTATATTCAATTGAATAGACTGCAAAGACAAGATATTTCATGTTCACACTGAGAAACGTTGTTATTGTTTGCAAATAATCATGAACTTAGAATACAATGGCAGCAACACATTGCAAAAAAGTTGTCAGAGGGGCATTTTTACCAGTGTGTTACATGGCCTTTCCTTTTAACAACACTCAGTAAAGGTTTGGGAACTGAGGAGACACCTTTTTGAAGTGGAATTCTTTCCCATTCTTGCTTGATGTACAGCTTAAGTTGTTCAACAGTCTCCCTTCTCATATTTTAGCCTCCACACATTTTCAATGTCTGGACTACAGGCAGGCCAGTCTAGTACCTGCACTCTTTTACTATGAAGCCACGCTGTTGGAACACCTGGCTTGGCATTGTCTTGCTGAAATAAGCAGGGGCGTCCATGGTAACGTTGCTTGGATGGCAACATATGTTGCTTCAAAAGCTGTATGTACCTTTCAGCATTAATGGTGCCTTCACAGATGTGTAAGTTACCCATGTCTTGGCCACTGATACACCCCCATACCATCACACATGCTGCCTTTTTACACTTTCACCCTAGAACAGTCCGAATGGTTCTTTTCCTCTTTAGTCCACAGTATACAAAAACAATTTGAAATGTGGACTCGTCAGACCACAGAATACTTTTCCACTTTGCATCAGTGCATCTTAGATGAGCTCGGGCCCAGCGAAGCATTTCTGAGCGTTGTTGATAAATGGCTTTGGCAGGTCTGGACTACAGGCAGGCCAGTAGACTAGTGTCTAGTGTCATTGGAGCCAATGTTTACAACTATGTTCACGTAGCTAGTGGTGCGATTAGCCTGTCGTATGTGTTTAGAAGGCCTGTTGCGAGTTAGCTCCCTACGATTAGCTTCAATGTCAGGTGCTCTGGCCCCGGGAATACACTTAATTGTGGCTGGTTTGCTAAGCTTTATGTTTCGGGTGATGGAGTCCCCTATGACTAAAGTGTGGTGCCCGGTAGACTGGGGTGTAGGACTGGCTAAAAGGCTAAATCTATTATGTGTCTCAACCGGGTCACCGTTGCTTATAGGCCGCTTAGGACTGCTATAAGCTGGGCTAGTTAGCACGCTACAGCTAACGCTAGCAGATGTGTCCGCAACGTCTAAAGTTAGGAGATTACGCTGCTCTAACTGGCGGACACGGCCCTCTAGCAGAGCCAGCCTATCCATGAGAACGGTGGACAAAGAGCAGGGAGCCATACTCACGGTATTTCTTTCACCGACTCAAGTTCTTGCTGCCTTCAGGGAAGTGGTTGCGACGTGTTGGAGCAGATTCCTTCAGACCGACACCGCCTTTCTCCGCGCTAGCTTCGTTAGCTCAGCAGCTAGCTGAGAGAGGGGTGGTGAGACAGAGATCGGGTGATTTGCAAGTTAAATAAGACTACTAAGTATGTTTGGGAAGTAGTAAAGAAAGCTGTAAAACAATTAGAAGCACACAGATAGAACGATACTTAACTTTTTCGCAACAGCGAGCAGTCACTCACGGAAAACCAGAACCGGAAGTGAATACACCCCCATACCATCACAGATGCTGGCTTTTCAACTTTGCAACTACACCAGTCCGGATGGTTATTTTCCTCTTTGGTCCGGAGGACACGACGTCCACAGTTTCCAAAAACAATTTTAAATGTGAACTAGTCAGACCACAGAACACTTTTCCACTTTGCATCAGTCCATCTTAGATGAGCTCGGGGCCAGCGAAGCGTTTCTGGGTGTTGTTGATAAATGGCTTTGGCTTTGCTTAGTAGAGTTTTAACTTGCACTTACAGATGTAGCGACCAACTGTAGTTACTGACAGTGGTTTTTTGAAGTGTTCCTGAGCCCATGTGGTGATATCCTTTACACCATGTTGTGGCTTTTTGATGCAGTACCGCCTGAGGGATCCAAGGTGCGTAATATCATGGCTTGCGTGCAGTGATTTCTCCAGTTTTTCTGAACCTTTTGATGATATTACGGAGCGTAGATGGTGAAATCCCTAAATTCCTTGCAATAGCTGCTTGAGAAATGTTGTTCTTAAACAATTTGCTCAGGCATTTGTTGACAAAGTGGTGACCCTCGCCCCGTTCTTGTTTGTGAATGACTGAGCATTTCATGGAAGCTGCTTTTATACCCAATCATGGCACCCACCTGTTCCCAATTAGCCTGTTCACCTGTGGGATGTTCCAAATAAGTCTTTGATGAGCATTCCTCAACTTTCTCACTCTTTTTTGCCACTTGTGCCAGCTTATTTCAAAACATGTTGCAGGCATCAAATTCCAAATGAGCTAATATTTGCAAAAAATAACAAAGTTTTCCAGTTCTAACGTTAAATATCTTGTCTTTGCAGTCTATTCAATTGAATATAAGTTTAAAAGGATTTGCAAATCATTGTATTCTCTTTTTATTTACCATTTACACAACGTGACAACTTCACTGCTTTTGGGGTTTGTATATTTTCAAGGAGTGGAGGAGCCTGCAACCATGTTATGTTCTGAGAGGGAGGCTCATGGTGCCACACTTTGATGCATCAATACGCTCTATGTTTGGTTGTTTTCATACCCTTTATATTTTATTAATACAAATTGCTTTTCCTTGTATCTATGATATTCCAGGTGAATGCAGGCGCTGGGATCAGCATAAGCAAAAAATCCACATTTCACACGCTGACTTTTCAAAACTGCAGAGATGACGACTCCGGTGTTTATGGCTTTGTGTGCAAAGACCAGAGTACCCAGGGAAAGGTCACAGTCGGAGGTATGATTGACGTAACTCTACTACCTAAGCTGGTCCATTCCGGTGCATCATGCTTAATTACACCTTGTGCTTCGTAGATGTACCTGAATTTGACCCCGACGACCTTCACAAGTTCTCCAAGCCCTTAACAGTAAGAGTGGGCCAGAACGCCACCTTCAAGATGCCCTTTGCGGCCCAGGAGTCTCTGACTGTTAACTGGTGTAAGAATGGCACTGAGGTCAAAGACGGAGGAGGAGTCAAGATAGTGAGGGAGCCCAATCACAGCCGACTGCTCGTCAAAGACTGCCTACAGACAGACGCAGGGACAATTAAAATCCAGCTCAAAAATGCGTTTGGAGCCGCCGAGGCCACATCTCAGCTTTTTGTGCTCGGTAGTAAACTCACAAGTAATCAATCCAATGAGAAATGTCACTACAAACCACTATGTTTGTCCACACAGATCGTCCCGGTCCACCAGAGGGTCCCGTTGAGATTCTAGAAACAACCTCGTCTCTGATCGAGATCAAATGGAACCCTCCCAAAGACGACGGTGGTTCGGCTGTCACCGGCTACATCGTGGAGCGGCAGCCGGAAGGCCACAGTCTGTGGACCAAGATTGGGGATGTCTCTGGTGACAAGACCTCACTCAGAGATAGGAATGTGACTCACGGGAAGAAGTACAGCTACCGCATCTACGCAGAGAACACTGAGGGCATGAGTGACTCGCTGCAGACCACTGACAGTATCATGGCTGGCATAATGAGTGAGCAGAACTCAAAGACCTTTCAAACATTGTGTTCTGGTTGCCAACATTGTTACTTGTTCCACAGTACTTTCCGGGCCACCTGGTGCTCCCAAAGTGGTTAGTACCTCAAAGACCTGTATTACGTTGATGTGGACCCCTCCTGAGGATGACAGAGGGGTGCCCGTCATTGGTTACCAACTGGAGAAACGCAAAAAAGACACAAATCTGTGGATTCCTCTCAATGCAGTCAATGAACCCATTGAAGGTTTGTCAGAAAAACACCAACGTATCCTGCGGTTACCACTAAAGATTCACGATTCATCGTGTTCTTTCTCTACAGATGTGAACTACGCCGTTAAAGATGTCACTGAGGGTTCAGAATATGAGTTCAGAGTTCTGGCAATTAATGAGTCAGGAGCAGGGGAGCCGAGCCCTCCCTCTGCAATGGTGTGTGCAAAGAATCCCAACAGTAAGTGCCTACTCTAAATATCTAAGATTCCACTCTACAGTTCAGAGGATGTATCTAAAATGTATGTGGTTTCCGTTCAGCGAGGCCTCATTTCAAAAACCCAGAGGACTTCATTGTCGTCAGAGCAGGCAATTCTGCACGTGTGAGAATTTGCTATGAGGTATGACTTTAGAAGCTGAACTATTTGATTCCTCAAAAGTTAGTCTTTAGTTAGCACTTTGCTGCTGTTTGACATGTATTTAAATGTCTCCAGGCTGAACCTCCACCTGAGATCACATGGCTCAAGGATGATGAACCATTACCCCCATGGATTCAAATCATCCACACCGAGGGAATGTCCCAGCTTGTCATTCCCTCATCCAAACGCTCAGACTCTGCCATCTACACCATTGTCGCCAAAAACTCTGTCGGGCAGGCCTGCTTTGACGTTGAGGTTAGAGTTACAGGTGAGAAGGATGGCGCCAACTGCTACAGTCTCATGTGTGAAATGCAGAAATTGTACCACACCTTTCAGAAACAAACACCAGTTATATTCTTGATCTGAAGTCCAAGCTCATTGGTCTGGAATGAAAGAGTAGTAGCTTCACAGAAGATATGCGTTCCATATTGAGGGACATATTTGTTTTTGACGCATACTTCTGCTGATAAAATATGAGACAATTTAGTTTGTATTTCCAATGGATGGTTGGCAAACCTGCATGTTGCACGTTCCTACACTCCGTCCCGACCCATCACCAAACTTCTTACATAATAAAATGGATTTTTCAAGATTGAGTTTAGGGCTCCCACTGCAATTTCACAATTTAACAGGTGGTTACTAACAACATTCTGTATTACCTTCTAGAAATGTATGAGTTCCCAGGGCATCATAAAGGTTTAAGAACCATCTGACCATTTTTCATTGCTTTTCCATTTCTAACGCCAAGTTTGCAGTTGCTGACCACTGATTAAAATATATATATATATTAAATATGGACAGTACAGAGTAGTGTACCAACTCGATACCAATATTTTGGTACTGGTACCGATACCAAAATGTATTTTGATACTTTTCTAAATAAAGGGCACCACAAAAAATTGCATTATTGGCTTTATTTTAACCAAAAAATTTACGGTACATGAAACATATGTTTCTTATTGCAAGTTTGTCCTTAAATAAAATAGTGAACGTACTAGACAACTTGTCTTTTAGTAGTAAGTAAACAAACACAGACTCCTAATTAGTCTGCTGATGTATGCAGTAACATATTGTGTCATTTATACACCTATTATTTTGTCTATATTATGAGGGACAAACTGTAAAAATGGATAATTAATCTACTTGTTCATTTACTGTTAATATCTGCTTATTTTCTGTTTTAACATGTTCTATCTACACTTCTGTTAAAATGTAATAATCACTTATTCTTCTCTTCTTTGATACTTGACATTAGTTTTGGATGATACCACAAATGTTGGTCATATGGATGGTCATATGCAAAGTCCTCATGTGTTCAGGGACATATTTCCTGAAAAACGAAAGGAGATGTGATGCCAAAAAATATCGATGTAATCATAGTAGTATCGACGAGATACGCTCCTGTACTTGGTATCATTACAGTGGATGTCAGGTGTAGATCCACCCATGGCATTTGTTTACATTGTGACGCCGGTGAGCTATTGTATCCTCCTACGGTGTGTAGTGAAGCATGTTTAGCTATTTCTCGTCCTGCAGTGATAATGCTACTTGTAAGAAACTTACTTTATTTGTCGCCATGGAGGCCAGGACTAGTGAATCAGAAGTAGCTACAACACTGCAGACTGCGGATGGATGTTAGCTGCTAGCTAAACCATTCTGTTATTTACATATGCGGTCCTCTCCAAGGTTTCTCATAGTCATTCACATTGACGTCCCACTGGGGTGAGTTTTTCCTTGCCCGTATGTGGGCTCTGTACCGAGGATGTCGTTGTGGCTTGTGCAGCCCTTTGAGACACTTGTGATTTAGGGCTATATAAATAAACATTGATTGATTGATTGATTGATTGATTGATTGATTGATTTAGACTATATCATCTTTGAACTGTATCGTAACTCATCAATGTATGGAGATGTGTAACAACTAGGGATGTCCGATAATGGCTTTTTGCCGATATCCGATATTCCGATATTGTCCAACTCTTAATTACCGATACCGATATCAACCGATACCGATATATACAGTCGTGGAATTAACACATTATTATGCCTAATTTGGACAACCAGGTATGGTGAAGTTAAGTTCCTTTTTAAAAAAAATTAATAAAATAAGATAAATAGGGTTTCCCTGCTTAGGCTGCTGCCCCCGCGACCCGACCTCAGATAAGCGGAAGAAGATGGATGGATGGATGGATGGAAGATAAATAAATTAAAAACATTTTCTTGACTAAAAAAGAAAGTAAAACAATATAAAAACAGTTACATAGAAACTAATAATTAATGAAAATGAGTAAAATTAACTGTTAAAGGTTAGTACTATTAGTGGACCAGCAGCACGCACAATCATGTGTGCTTACGGACTGTATGCCTTGCAGACTGTATTGATATACACTACTGTTCAAAAGTTTGGGGTCACCCAAACAATTTTGTGGAATAGCCTTAATTTCTAAGAACAAGAATAGACTGTCGAGTTTCAGATGAAAGTTCTCTTTTTCTGGCCATTTTGAGCGTTTAATTGACCCCACAAATGTGATGCTCCAGAAACTCAATCTGCTCAAAGGAAGTTCAGTTTTGTAGCTTTTGTAACGAGCTAAACTGTTTTCAGATGTGTGAACATGATTGCACAAGGGTTTTCTAATCATCAATTAGCCTTCTGAGCCAATGAGCAAACACATTGTACCATTAGAACACTGGAGTGATAGTTGCTGGAAATGGGCCTCTATACACCTATGTAGATATTGCACCAAAAACCGGACATTTGCAGCTAGAATAGTCATTTACCACATTAGCAATGTATAGAGTGTATTTCTTTAAAGTTAAGACTAGTTTAAAGTTATCTTCATTGAAAAGTACAGTGCTTTTCCTTCAAAAATAAGGACATTTCAATGTGACCCCAAACTTTTGAACGGTAGTGTATATTGATATATAATGTAGGAACCAGAATATTAATAACAGAAAGAAACAACTCTTTTGTGTGAATGAGTGTAAATGGGGGAGGGAGGTTTTTTGGGTTGGTGCACTAATTGTAAGTGTATCTTGTGTTTTTTATGTTGATTTAATATAAAAAAAACAACAACAAAAAAACGATACCGATAATTTCCGATATTATATTTTAAAGCATTTATCGGCCGAGAATATCAACAACATGTCCGTGACAGAGATGTACAACCCGAATTACCAGCGAGGCCAAACATCAATTAAAAGTTACATCATCAGTTAACCTCCTGATACAAAATTGTCCATTACAGAGGACGATGCTTCTTATGACGTTAAAAAAACACTAAAAATAAACATTATTGTTTTACACTTACTAAACCGGATGTCAGTTTAGAGACACTCAACTATAAGTGCTGGAAGCATTTTATGTTCCAGCACTGTTGTTTGTGCCTAAAATACACGTTTTTAGTGATCGATATGATTAGAACATTTGAAGATTTAAAGTTCAATTACAGTAAGTGTGTTTATCCATTATTTTATATACTGTAGTGTTTTTAACGTACTACCCTATTACCTTGACAATTTTGTACTGTGAGGCATTTGAGTTTTCCGTCTATAGTCGTAAATCCGTCTTTTTTATCCCTGTAAAAATGTAAACAATATTTTCAGTTGTGTGTTAAAATCTTGATCCGTCTCTTTGCCATACCTGCCAATAACTACGGTTTTCCCGTAATGAATACTGTTTTTGATCATCCAGTGGTAAAAACTACGGTTTTCTATTAAAAATGATGAATTTAAAAATGGAAGCTATGTAGCGAAGCAACTCCAGGGGCAGGGCACAAACTATACATCAATGATGATTGGTTGGTTTACGTATAAGAACATCCATGATTGGTTGGTTGTTTACTATGATGAGTCAAGATTGGTTAATATTAGGGCAGAACTTTACAAACAGGCCAATCAGAGGCAAGATAGGGCGGGTCATGGAACCAGGAAGTGAAATCACAACAGACATCCCAAATGACGAGGAGAGAGTTGGAGAAGAGAAGAGGGAATATTCAAGATTTATATATTAAAAATACTAATATCCAGAAGAAGATCCAGGAAACCCACAATACGTCCACTTGGCCCCCTTGTCCCCCCACCAGGGCACCGCCCTGGACCTGGCTGGGGACCTGCAGCCCACAGATCCCCGGCTTATTTTCAGTCTTTTTCATTAAGTTCAAATCACATGCCTGGTACATGTTTAGTTCTAACTGTAGATATAGTCCAAATTACAATCATATTTACCATTTTGTGTGGTCACAAATGTAATTCCCTCTGAACCAGGCTTTGAAACGGCATATAAATGTTTCAAAGCTTGAGAATTCCTCTTCTCTGGGTAGTAAACCTTTCCACGGTAAGCATCCATTGTAAGACAAAACATTTTGACTAGAGGAGGAATTAAAACAAGAAGCTGAGAGAGAGCTGAGCCAGAAGGCAAAGCTCTCGATCTACCGAGCTATCTACATTCCTACTCTCACCTATGGTCATGAAGTGTGGGTCATGACCGAAAGAATAAGATTGTGGATACAAGTGGCCGAAATGAGTTTCCTCAAAAGGGTGGCTGGCATCTCCCTTAGAAATAGGGTGAGAAGTTCAGTCACCCGAGAGAGACTCGGAGTAGAGCCGCTGCTCCTTCGCTTGGAAAGGAACCAGCTTAGGTGGTTCGGGCATCTCGTGCGAATGCCTCACGAGCATCTCCCTAGGGAGGTCCTCGTTGCACGTCCCACTGGGAGGAAACCCCGCGGCAGGCCAAGGACCAAATGGGGGGATAACATCTCCTCTCTGGCCTGGGAACGCCTCGGGATTCCCCAGGAGGAAGTTGCTAATGTTGCTCTGGAGAGGGAAGTCTGGGGGTCTCTGCTAGAGCTGTTGTCCCCATGACCCGATTCCGGATAAGCGGTTGAAGATGGATGGATGGATGAAGCTGAGAGAGGGGTATGAAGTCAATATGTTTCTTCCTCACAACCAGATGAACCCAAAAGCCCAGGGCCAGTAGAGCTGGAACAGACCGTCCAGGGCAAAGTGGTGATATCGTGGGCTCCCTCCCCAGACCAGGAACTGGATGACAGAATTTACTACGTGGTAGCTCAACGCGACTCCAACACCAGGATATGGAAGACTGTGTCAGACCGCCTCTTTACTAACACGTACACTGCCAACAACATTCTTCCTGGGATCGAATACCATTTCAGGGTCTACGCCAAGAATGACATGGGCCTCTCAGATCCATCTCAGTCACCGACGTGGGGAGCCAATAGTAACAGAGGTATGCGACTATTTCCCGCTGAACATAACACTCCACATTTGACAGAATCCTAAATGTCAACACATTCTCATCTTTTTCTTTCCGGCGTCGTCATTTAGTCCCGTTTTTCGCAAACGCAATCAACTCGTCGCATGTTAGCTTCGAGAGGCCCCCGTCCATCTTGGTGCCCCTGAAGGTCCATGCTCCGCCAAGAGGCTACCAGGTCTACATGACGTGCGCCGTGCGAGGATTCCCGACTCCCACCGTGTCCTGGTTCCTCAACGAGCAGTGCATCAACTCGGACAGCAACTACTACATCACCAACTCCTTTGGCGTCTGCTCCATGTATATTCTCAGAGTGCGCCCCAAGGACAGTGGGGAGTACAAAGTCATGGCAGTCAACTCCTTTGGCAAGGCCGAGTGTTCCACCAAACTCATTGTTCGAGGTAAGACCCATCCTCAGGATTAATGAGAACTCTGATGTTCATTTCACTTGTTTCTCCTCAGAATGAAAGAGCCCAGGCCTCGTGTGACCGCACTTTTAGATCTGCAAGGTATAAAATATGAACGTATTTCTTTCAACTTCTACTAATGGATTTTAGAACTATAGGATCCAGCAAACCCCCGCCACCCGGACGGGACAAGTGGTAGAAAATGGATGGATTTCAGAACTCATTACCCTGCATCTACAATAAATCACCAAACTGTCAGGTGTGTGTGTTTTATTCTGCTTTTATACATTTATTTACTTTTTCAATGCAATAGAACCCCGGGAATCAAACAATCCACAGAAGATGCTGAGGATTTGTTCAGATGTAAAACAAATACTCTCAAAAAAAATACTGTAGAATACTTTGGTCACACATTGTCTATAGGGGACCTTTGATTATTCTAGTGTACATTTCCTTGAGGTCTAGATCCTATTAATTGAATATGCTTTGGTGTAAATTTTGTTCCACAGTCAGATATATATTATGTGTATGTCTACAAACGGTTCATGTAGAAGAGTTTTCTTTAGAATAGAATAGAAAGTACTTTATTGATCCCAGGGGGAAATTCAGCACCACAGTTCGCTTACAATAGACAATAAATACTATACAGCATTATTCACATGTGAATAATATAAATATATTATACATATACTCTACATTTAAGTACAAGTACTTTAGCTTGCAAATGAAGCCCCACCCTCCAAATTTTTCCTAGGAAATTGTTCATTGTTAAATCAAATGCATGAACCTTAATATATATATATATATATATATATATATATATATATATCTATATCTATATATATATATATATATATATATATATATATATGTATATATATATATAGATATAGATATATATATATATATATATATATATATATATATATATATATATATATATATATATATATATATATATATATATATATATATATTTTGAGTTTTCCTTTGCGGGTTTAGGTCAAGGGATGCCGTGAGTTTGTGAAGCCCTTTGAGAGACTTGTGATGGAGAGCAATATAAACAAATTTTGATTGATTGATTGATCTTTGCTAAAGCTACATGGTCAACTTCTGAGAACTGAGCAAAAGGAGGACAACATTTGCAGTACTACAGGGAGTGCAGGCAGATCGATTACCTAAAAAGAAATATGAGCTTTCATGGTCGTATTTAAGGATTTTTACGAGAGTTGGATGGACTTCAAGGCGTTTTAAGGCCTTACAGTTATTTCGAATGATTGGATTTTAGACTTTTTAAGACCCGGCGGATACTCTTGTTTATGGACTTTTACATATTTCCTGATCTTTTCTGCTCTGTCATCAATAAGAGAATAAAATAGCCCAATTCATCAATTCTTCTGGCAATCTCGATGGTGTAACAGTACACACTTGCACTTGTTGTGATAGAAGGGGTGTGTTTGATCCCCGGCCAATGTTGCGTCAGGAGGGCTAACCAGTGTAAACATTATCATGCAGTTCTCTCGCTATGTCAGACTTGGGCAATTATTTTGACTTGAGGGCCACATTGATAGAAACAAATGTTTGGCGGGGGCCGGTGTGTGTTGTTGCGCGACCAGTCTTTCTCTCAGGGAATAAATAAATGATAAATGGGTTATACTTGTTGAGCGCTTTTCTACCTTCAAGGTACTCAAAGCGCTTTGACAGCATTTCCACATTCACCCATTCACACACACATTCACACACTGATGGCGAGAGCTGCCATGCAAGGCGCTAACCAGCAGCAATCAGGAGCAAGGGTGAAGTGTCTTGCCCAAGGACACAACGGACATGACTAGGATGGTAGAAGGTGGGGATTGAACCCCAGTAACCAGCAACCCTCCGATTGCTGGCACGGCCACTCTACCAACTTCGCCACGCCGTCCCTAATAAAACACACTGGTCAATCCCAAGTCCTTTTGGATGACATATATGTTGAGTAAAAGAGACGACCAGAACAGAATAGTACTTGGCCAAGTTTTACTAAAGCTTTAAGAGACCAGCTCCTACAACGCAACCATGGTATCGCCAAGAGAGGTCTGGAAGTAAGACAAAAGGAATTAACTCTTATAGTGAGAAGGCAGCCCCCTCCCTCCCTTACAGAGAGAGATGCACCTGCTGATAAGAAGAGGGACCGTGTCCTTCACGGAACAGAACTGGCTCAAAACTCTCTTTTGAGGAGAGATTCATCATGTTTGTGCAAGACACTGGGCGCTCGAGGACCAAATATGGAAATCAACAACAGATAATAAGGCAACAGAAGTATATCGGCCGCACGAACATCTTCAGATTGGAAAAGTACCAGTAGCATGATCACACAATACAATGTTATACTAAAGCATCAAAGTATATATATATACATATACACACACACACATATATATATATATATATATATATATATATATATATATATATATATATATATATATACACACACACACACATGTGCACACCGTGGAAATTGCATATATATTTGATATACTTTGATGCTTTAGTATAACATTGTATTGTGTGATCATGCTACTGGTACTTTTCCACTCTGGAGATGTTCGTGCGGCCGATATACTTCTGTTGCTTTATTATCTGATGTTGATTTCCATATTTGGTCCTCAAGTGCCCAGTGTCTTGCACAAACATGATGAATCTCTCCTCAAAAGGGAGTTTTGAGCCAGTTCTGTTCCGTGAAGGACATGGTCTCTCTTCTTATCAGCAGGTGCATCTCTCTCTGTAAGGCGGGGGCTGCCTTCTCACTATAAGAGTTAATTCCTTTTGTCTTACTTCCAGACCTTTCTTGGTGATGCCATGGTTGCGTTGTAGGAGCTGGTCTCCTAAAGCTTTAGTAAAACTTGGCCAAGTACTGTTCTGTCTCTGTGTTCTCTTTTACTCAACGTATATGTCATCCAAAAGAACTTGGGATTGACCAGTGTGTTTTATTCCCTGAGAGAAATACTGGTCGCGCAACAACACACACCGGCCCCCCAGACATTTGTTTCCATCAATGTGGCCCAAGTCTGACATAGCGAGAGAACTGCATGATAATGTTTACAGCCTTCCTGACGCAACATTGGCCGGGGATAAAACACACCCCTTCTATCACAACAAGTGCAAGTGTGTACTTTTACACCATCAGAGATCACCAGAAGAATTGATGAATTGGGCTAATTTGTTCTCTTATTGGCGACAGAGCAGAAAAGATCAGGAAACATGTAAAAGTCCATAAACAGAGTATCCGCCGGGTCTTAAAAAGTCTAAAATCCAATAATTTGAATTTACTGTAAGGCCTTAAAACACCTTGAAGTCCATCCAACTCTCGTAAAAATCCTTAAATAGGACCGTGAAAGCTCATATTTCTTTTTAGGTAATCGATCCGCCTGCACTCCCTGTAGTACTGCAAATGTTGTCCTCCTTTTGCTCAGTTCTCAGAAGTTGACCATGTAGCTTTAGCAAAGATCAATCAATCAATCAAAATGTGTTTATATTGCACTTCATCACAAGTGTCTCAAAGGGCTTCACAAACTCACGACATCCCCTGACCTAAACCCACATCCGGGCAAAGGATAACTCAAAAGACCCCAGTTGGGGAAGAGAAGAGGCCACAGATGTTGAGTGAGTATAAATAAATGAATAGATAGTGTGGGAGTACTATCCACCGGGAAGTCATGGGAGGTAGAGATGCTAACAGTCACTTTCACATAGTCCACTTTATCATTTATATATTTACAATTCTCTCCGGGCCTCTGATTTTTCTTCATGTCTTTGTACTTTTTTGACAGTATTGATGTGAAATGGTCCTAATAGTATTCATTGTGGTCTTAAAAAAGTCTTGAAAAGACTTCAACTTGACGGAGACCCTAATAAAGCACTCTGTCATTCACTAATTCCATTGACATTTTTTAACATTATTGTTGTTTCTCACTGTAATATTGGACATAATGTATTTGTCCATACGGAACACATACTTTTGTTTATAAAATATGGGACCATTAAAAAATATATATTTAAAGGCCTACTGAAACCCACTACTACCGACCACGCAGTCTGATAGTTTATATATCAATGAGGAAATCTTAACATTGCAACACATGCCAATACGGCCGGGTTAGCTTACTAAACTGCAATTTTAAATTTTGCGCCGAAATATCCTGCTGAAAACGTTTCGGTATGATGACACCTGCGCGTGACGTCACGGATTGTAGAGGACATTTTGGGACAGCATGGTGGCCAGCTATTGAGTCGTCTGTTTTCATCGCAAAATTCCACAGTATTCTGGACATCTGTGTTGGTGAATCTTTTGCAATTTGTTCAATGAACAATGGAGACAGCAAAGAAGAAAGCTGTAGGTGGGAAGCGGTGTATTGCGGCCAGCTGCAGCAACACAAACACAGCCGGTGTTTCATTGTTTACATTCCCAAAAGATGACAGTCAAGCTTTACTATGGAACAGAGAGGTCAAGCGAACACAGTTGGATTGGACCACACACACAAAGTACAGTGTATTATGCAGCGATCATTTCGAAAGATCGTGTTTCGAAGAGGGTCCCTTGCGAAGGGCAGAGATGGGCATCGCCACCACCCGTCGACTGGTGCTGAAGAAAGGTGCGGGGCCAACTATTTTGAATTATTAAAGCAATAATTAACTCAAGGTTTTTCCACCCGTTTTTTTTTTATTTTAGCCACGTTACACAATGGCGACCCTCTTCAAGGATTTATGCAGGCACTAATTACCAAGCCATGCCCTTATGAAAAAGCATCTTCCCTATCTGAATTGCTCCCACTGCCCTCTAGTCCTTCACTCTCACTTTCCTCATCCACAAATCTTTCATCCTCGCTCAAAATAATGGGGAAATTGTCGCTTTCTCGGTCCGAATCGCTCTCGCTGCTGGTGGCCATGATTGTAAACAATGTGCAGATGTGAGGAGCTCCACAACCGGTGACGTCACGTGCATATTGTCTGCTACTTTCGGTACAGGCAAGGGTTTTTTATCAGCGACCAAAAGTTGCGAACTTTATCGTCGATATTCTCTACTAAATCCTTTCAGCAAAAATATGGCAATATCGCGAAATGATCAAGTACGACACATAGAATGGACCTGCTATCCCCGATTAAATAAGAAAATCGCATTTCAGTAGGTCTTTAAGGGACAGTTGGCAAACCTTCATGTCTCATTGTTCTACACTTAGTCCCAGTTCCAAATAAGCTGCTTTGACAAAACATTCTAAAGCTACCTTGTCCAAAAATGGTACCTTAAGTTACACTGATTTTGATATCAAATAACGAGGAGAAGGTGGTCAGCAGACCACAGTGACCTGACAGGACGGTGAAAGGACAACAGGTCTACCAAGCAGGCATGTGATTTCAACTTAATGAAAAAGACTGAAAATAAACCGAGGGTCTGGGGGCCGCAGGTCCAGGGTGGGGCCCTGGTGGGGAAATTAAATTTCTGTCTCTTCGACTCCCTCTCCACATCTAACCACAAGGCCACCGAGCAGGTCTAAAGCCACTGAGCAGGTGTAGAAGAAGACCTGAAGAGTGGTACTTTTTAACTTTTAACTGTTCCAAATGCAAAAATCATAAAGAGTACAAACAATGGTCATTATATTAGCGAACTTCCTTCATCTGAATAGCCATTTGTGATTTATAGCATGAAGTAACACATATCTTGTTGTTTATGTTTCAAAATGATTCAACTATTCAATGTCAAAATATAAACAGTAGAAATAATGAACAAAATGTCAGCTACTGTCTTGTTGTAAAACAGCAATGAAAATGAAAGTTAGCATTTCGACAGTAGCAAACATGTCTGCCACAATCATGTGTTCTTAAATGTGTATTCCACCTCTTCCAGTTTGGATTTAGGCTTACATGGTAAACAAGTCAAATGAATGTTTTATGCAGACGCATGCAATTGTCCAAATGTGGCCAAATAGACACATTGTGGATTTCCTACATCACTAAAAGAAACATCTAAGGAAGAGAATCCCTCTGCCATCTTCCACTAGTTTGTTTAATGTATAAATCTAGAATATTCCCTCTTCTCTTCTCAGACTCTCTCGTCGTCATTTAGGATGTCTGTTGTGATTTCCCTTCCTGGTTCCATGACCCGCCCTATCTTGCCTCTGATTGGCCTGTTAATGTTTTGCCCTAATCTTAACCAATGGTGACTCATCATAGTAAACCAGCCAACCAATCATGGATGTTCTTACACGTAAACCAACCAATCATCATTGATGTTTCCCGTATAGTTTGTGGAGTTGCTTCGCTACGTAGCTTCCATTTTTAACTTCGTCATTTTTAATGGAAAACCGTAGTTTTTACCACTGAATGATCAAAAACTGTACTCATTATGGGAAAACCGTAGCTGTTGGCAAAGAGACGGATCGAGATTTTCACACACATTGTAGGTCGGAAAAAACGAAGAAAAGTGGGGGGAAAAAAAAGTTATATTTTTACAGAGATAAAAAATACGGATTTCCGACTATAGACAGAAAAATCACATGCCTGACTAAGTAAGTAAGCAGGCCATTCAGCACCTGGTAAGTAATACATAATATTGTGTATTGCATCCTGAAATTAGTAAAGCACGGTGGAACAGGGGTTAGTGCATGTGCCTCACAATATGAAGGTCCTGAGTAGTCCTGGGTTCAATCCCGGGCTCGGGATCTTTCTGTGTGAAGTTTGCATGTTCTCCCCGTGACTGCGGGGGTTCCCTCCGGGTACCCTGGCTTCCTCCCACCTCCAAAGACATGCACCTGGGGATAGGTTGATTGGCAACACTAAATGGTCCCTAGTGTGTGAATGTGAGTGTGAATGTTGTCTGTCTATCTGTGTTGGCCCTGCGATGAGGAGGCGACTTGTCCAGGGTGTAGAACGCCTTCCACCCGAATGCAGCTGAGATAGGCTCCAGCACCGCCCGCGACCCCAAAAGGGACAAGCGGTAGAAAATGGATGGATGGATGTTATCCAGAAATCAACAGGTAGCCAGTGCAAGGACGCCAAAACGGGAGTAATATGACTCAATTCATGACACCTCGACAAGAGCCGAGTGGCAGATTGCAGGCGATCCATAGATATGTTGTTGAGACAGGTGAAGAGCGAGTTCCAATCGTCCATACGTGAAGAAACAAGAACACGAATGATAATGTCTAGTTCAGAATAAGATACTGTGGACCTGAGTTAGGAAACTTTGCTGTGGTGGAAAAAGCAGGAGCGGATTATATTTGATGTGCTCATCAAGAAGCATGGAGTGGTTAAATGTGACCGCAAGATGTCTCCGACTGGGCACCGAGGGACCCTAAGCAGCTTTTGAAGTGTCAGGGGCAATAATTAACACTTCTGTCTTGGCACCATTCAGCTGAAGAGCATTACTGGTATTATATCCAGCCTTTAACTTCAGGCAGACAATCATTTAGCGTGTTCATTTAATGTGTCCTCTCAGGGTTAACAGAAAAATATAACTAAAGGTAATCGGTGTGCATATGGCATGACATACCATCGACATTCCTATTGACATCCCTGAGTAGAAGGCTAGAGAGGAGAGACCCCAAAGCTGAAATGCACAAGGGGGGGCAGATTCAGACTTATGATGGCCAGCAGTCACAGAGAAGGATCTACCTGCCAAGTCTGCTTTAAACCATTGGGGGGGCTGTCCCTAAAAAACCCACCCCAGCCGGTCTACAAGGGTTTGATGATCCACATTGTCAGTTTGCCCATTTACCAGCATCAGAAGCCATCATGTCATCGGAAACCCTGAGAAGAGCGGGTTCTGTGGAATGCAACTGACGTTAATCTGACTGAAATCTGGGATAGGCCGCATTCCTATTGACATCCCTGAGTAGAAGGCTAGAGAGGATAGACCCCAAAGCTGAAACGCAGACAGACTCAGATTTATGATGGCCAGCAGCCACAGAGAAGGATCTACCTGCCAAATTTGATTTAAACCATTGGGGGGGGGGCTGTCCCTGAAAAACCCACCCAGTCCCCCAGCCGATCTACAAGGGTTTGATGATCCACATTGTCAAAGGCTGCGCTGAGATCCAGCAGAACCAGTTCGCACTTTTACCAGCATCAGAAGCCATCATGTCATCTGAGACCCTGAAAAGAGCGGATTCTGTGGAATGCAACTGACGATAATCTGACTGAAATCTGGGATAGGCTCCGGGCCCCCTGCGACTCCGAGAGGAAGAAGCGGTCAAATGGATGAATGGGTATTGTGTTTGTTTAAAGCGGAGACTAAGTGGTTTGCCACATTTTTTTCTCCAATTTTGGACACAAAGGGCATCTTGGAGAAGGGCCGATAGTTGCTAAGAACGGAGGAATCTAGGAAGAGACTGAACAACTGCCGCCTTGAAGTGGGACGGGATCCAACCGGAAAGCAGTGAGCGATTAATTACGGGGCGCAGTGATGGACTAATAGTTCTTAAAAAAACATTTTTAACAAAGATGTGGGCAATATGTCGAATGGACTAAAAAAGATCTTCATTGTACGCACAAGATTTGCTAAGTCCTGTAAGGAAACAGGTGAGAGATGATCCGAAAAGGTCTGTTAGGGAAGAGCAGGATGGGAAAAGATGGACGGTGGTATAATATTGGCCTCAACACAACTTTATTTACAGGAAACATCAAAACGTTTCTGCAGTCCTGAGCAGAAGACATGGGTTGAACCAGTAATGTAGTTTGTGGTGTCGAAAATACCATCCATCCATCCATTTTCTACCGCTTGGCCCTTACGGGGTCCTTAAATGTATTTTATTGGAGGTGACAAATGTTTGCAAAATAATCTCAACAATAGAATTGAATTCAAAGAACCATTCTTTTGGATGGAGACCATGGACAAGAAGTTCCGTTGACTCCCACAAGCGCTCAGCGTTCTGACATTTGTAAGGAATATCATCGTTTAATTCGGGAGTGGGGTTCACGGCTTTAGTGGAGCAATCTTATCAAGAATGTTTTGAACGATCGAAAATGCCCAAATTAAAAACCATGCACTTACGATCATTGATGGGCAGATCCTCCTAAGCAAAACAATCAACAGCCAATCCAGGTTTAAAACCAGGTCCGGTGTATTTGTCCTAGTGTGTGTTGGGCCATTGACAAATTAAAACAATTATCTGTGAGATTAAAAAAATTGTCATTTACAGACTCTATAAAATCAGCCAACATTAACATTCGCTCACATTTGGTGATTGAAACTAGCTAAGAAGTCACGAGAATCTGCCACAAAAGCTCATTTTAACGGGTAGCTCTTTGCCTTTGTCTATAAAAAACTCCAGAATGCCATCTATTAAGTTTTCACTTGAATTTATTCAGGACAAGATGTATTTTGTTGATGTGAATGTAGTTATCAAGTCAATGTAGTTTTAACGGAGAATGGCGCGGTTGGGAGAGTGGCCGTGCCAGCAACCTGAGTGGTTCCTGGTTCGATCCCCACCTTCTACCAACCTCGTCACGTCTGTCCTGTCCTCGAGCAAGACACTTCACCCTTGCTCTCGATGGGTGGTGGTTAGCGCCTTGCATGGCAGCTCCCGCCATCAGTGTGTGAATGGGTGAATGTGGAAATAGTGTCGAAGCGCATTGAGTACCTTGAAGGTAGAATAACCCATTACCATTACATTAAAATTGAACACGTTTTTTAGACTATTGCAGTTTTCAGTCACCTGCTCTGAGGAAAGGTCTCACACTATTATGTTAGATCCACTATGGACTAGACCAGGGGTCGGCAACCCGCGGCTCCGGAGCCGCATGCGGCTCCTTGACCACTCTGATGCGGCTCAGCTACATACATGCCGACACCCCCGATTTTCCCAGGAGATTTATGGATCTCAGTGTCCCTTATAGATTACTCCCAGGGAAAGAATAATACTTTTTACACTCTAATTATTAAATTAAAGGCATGCCCTAATTGCACTGCAGTAATTGCCCTCTATAGCACTTACATACAGCGTGCCAGTCCAGCCACATGTTGCATGTTGTTATTACTTGCACACACAGGAGACAGCAAAGCATACTTACTCATCAGCCACACAGCTTACACTGACGGTAGCCGTATCAAACAACTTTAACATTGTTACGTTACAAATATGCGCCACACTGTGAACCTACACCAAAAAAGAATGAAAAACACATTTCTGGAGAACATCCCACCGTAACACAACATAAACACAACACAACCATTACCCAGAATCCCATGCAACCCTAACTCTTCCGGTCTACATTATACACCCCCGCTACCACCAAATCCCCCCACACATCAACCCCCCCCCCCCCCCCCCTCTCTCCGTGCGTTGGTTGAGCGGAAGAGTTAGGGCTGCATGGGATTCTGGGTATTGGTACCGTCAGTGTAAGATGTGTGCCTGCTGAGTTAGTACGCCTTGCTGTCACTCATGTGATTAAGCTGAAATTACTTTCTACGTGTGGTCGAGCAGGTACACTGTTAGGGCAGACTGTAGAGGGCGCCAGATGCAGTGTCATCACGCCCTGATATTCGGGAGTCTCCCGGGAAAAATGAGAGGGTTGGCAAGTATGACGCTATCAAGCGCCATTCATTCAAAACTCGCGGGCTGCACTAACATATAATTTCCACATTAAAGTGCGTGCCGGTGCCGGTAACATAGCACAAAGCGTTTAAGCTTTGTATGCGGTGTTTTTCATTTTAAATTAATTTTTTTTTTTTGTGGCTCCCATTACTTTCTTTAATTTGTGAAACTTGCCAAAATGGCTCTTTGAGTGGTAAAGGTTGCCGACCCCTGGACTAGACTCTCACTATTATGTTATATCCACTATGGGCTGGACTATCACACTATTATGTTAGATCCACTATGGACTGGACTCTCACACTATTATGTTAGATCCACTATGGACTGGACTCTCACACTATTATGTTATATCCACTATGGACTGGACTATCACACTATTATGTTAGATCCACTATGGACTGGACTCTCACACTATTATGTTAGATCCACTATGGACTAGACTCTCACTATTATGTTAGATCCACTATGGACTGGACTTTCACACTATTATGTTAGATCCACTACGGACTAGACTCTCACAATACTATGCTAGATCCACTATGGACTGGACTCTCACACTATTATGTTAGATCCACTATGGACTGGACTCTCACACTATTATGTTAGATCCACTATGGACTGGACTCTCACACTATTATGTTAGATCCACCATGGACTGGACTCTCACAATATTATGTTAGATCCACTATGGACTGGACTCTCACACTATTATGTTAGATCCACTATGGACTGGACTCTCACACTATTATGTTAGATCCACTATGGACTGGACTCTCACACTATTATGTTAGATCCACTATGGACTGGACTCTCACATTATTATGTTAGATCCACTATGGACTAGACTCTCACCATATTATGCTAAATCCACTATGGACTGGACTCTCACACTATTATGTTAGATCCACTATGGACTGGACTCTCACACTATTATGTTAGATCCACTATGGACTGGACTCTCACACTATTATGTTAGATCCACTATGGACTGGACTCTCACACTATTATGTTAGATCCACTATGGACTGGACTCTCACACTATTATGTTAGATCCACTATGGACTGGACTCTCACACTATTATGTTAGATCCACTATGGACTGGACTCTCACACTATTATGTTAGATCCACTATGGAACTGGACTCTCACACTATTATGTTAGATCCACTATGGACTGGACTCTCACAATATTATGCTAGATCCACTCGACGTCCATTGCACCGGTTGCCCAGGGACGTGGTCCCCACATCTGCGGTCCCCTCCAAGATTTCTCATTGTTCCCATTGGGTTGAGTTTTTTCTTGCCCTGATGTGGGATCTGAGCCAAGGATGTCGTTGTGGCTTGTGCAGCCCTTTGAGACACTCGTGATTTAGGGCTATATAAGTAAACATTGATTGATTGATTGATGATTGATAGAGTGAATGATTGGGAGTCTGGAGGATCTGTAACACTCACATTGCTTTTGAGGAACAAGCTGGGGAACTTTGGAATGGCGAAAGGATTTGATAGAAAAAGTCTTGATCAATATTTGATCAAGGTGAAGAATATTGATAGGGAGTCTTTATTAAAATGGAGTGTTTGTTCTTCCAAGTCCCCAGGGCTTAGTGTGTGCTACTACCTTTTCTAATATTCCTGGGGATCTAAAGGATTGCGTTAAGAGACACTGGTACGTTTTTTAAGAGCCATCCTAACATAGGTCAAGTATTTCTGGAGTTCCTACGTTCATGAACGTGCTCCTAATTTAAGAGACTGATTAGTCAGAGCAGATTGTCTTAACATCAACTCTCACCAATGGTCATGTCTCGTGTCATACCTGTGTTCAATGTATAATCATACATTATACAGGTGAATCATACATTGAAAGGTGAATATTTCTCCCGTCCTCATACAGGTGGTAAATTCCCTATAAAAAGCAGAATTTCCCGTAGAACTAAATGTGTTGTGTATCTTCTCAAGTGTCCATGTGGCCTTTGTGGTGTTGGAAAGACTAAGAGAGAGCTCAAAATATGACTATATCAGAATGAACAAGTAGCATTAGGACTCCTCTGTAGAAGACACTTTCACAAGTTTTACTGCAACGTGAAGTATTTTGGATACAAAGTGAGTACCCTGAAGGGCTGAACCAGGAGTTGCTTTTGGGATGTTTTCTAAAATGGTTTTCCATGAAGTTTTGTATATGCATATCATGTGTTTCATGTAGATTTGATAGGCTTGATGTAATGCTTCATTTTGGTACTTTATTAGTATTATGTTATATATAGAGTAGGGTTGTAGTATAGTACCGCGATAATAATGAATCATATTCGGTACTACACCGCCTCTAAAAAGTACTGGTTCCCCGTCATGTGGTGACATTGCTGGTTTTAGGAGCAGAGGAGCATGTTGGGCAGCGCACACACACAGAGTACTTACAAGCAGACACAGTGTGTAGACAGAAAAGGGAGAATGGACGCATTATGGTGTAAAAAGTAAAGATAAAGGTGAAGTTATAACACTGAAACACCCTCAGGAAGAGGTGCTTTAAGACATGGCTAGCCAGCTAGCAGCTAACGTCCATCCACAGTGTTTTAGCTACTTCTAAATCACTAATCCTGGCCTCCAAATAAAGTGAGTTTCTTACGAGGAATAGCTAAACATGCTTCACTACACACCGTAGGAGGATACAATAGCTCACCGCCGTCACAATGTAAACAAATGCCATGGGTGGATCTACACCTGACATCTACTGTAATGATACCAAGTACAGGAGCGCATCTAGTCGATACTACTATGATTACATCAATATTTCATTTAGCATTTTAACAGAAGTGTAGATAGAACATGTTAAAAGAGAAAATAAGCAGATATTAACAGTAAACAAACAAGTGGATTTATAATCAATTTTTACAGTTTGTCCCTCATGCGTTTCCCGCAGCACCCAGTAATTTCAAACCGCTTGTGACACCTGACATCCACTGTAATGATACCAAGTACAAGAGTGTATCTAGTCGATACTACTATGATTACATCAATATTCTTTATCGTCACAAAATATTTTTCCCTTTTTTTAAAATGTATACTATGTATATAAAGTCACTAAATATGTCCCTGGACACATGAGTACTTTGAATATGACCAATGTATGATCCTGTAACTACTTGGTATCAGATTGATACCTAAATATGTGGTATCATCCAAAACTAATGTCAAGTATCAAAGAAGAGAAGAATAAGTGATTATTACATTTTAACAGAAGTGTAGATAGAACATGTTAAAACAGAAAACAGGGTGACACCTACCCTTTACATCAGTATTTCTTAACCATATTATTATTGGTTTATTAGGTATTATATTTTCTTGTATGATCCTGTAACTACTTGGTATCGGATCGATACCTAAATGTGTGGTATCATCCAAAACTAATGTCAAGTACCACAGAAGAGAAGAATAAGTGATTATTACATTTTAACAGAAATGTAGATAGAACATGTTAAAACAGAAAATAAACAGATATTAACAGTAAATGAACAAGTAGGTGAATAATCAATTTTTACAGTTTGTCCCTCATAATGTGTACAAAATAATAGGTGTATAAATGACACAATATGTTACAGCATACATCAGCAGACTAATTAGGAGTCTTTGTTTGTTTACTTACTACTAAAAGACAAGTTGTCTAGTATGTTCACTTTTTTATTTAAGGACTAAATGACAATAATAAACATATGTTTCATGTAAGATTTGTTGTTACAATAAAGACAATAATTACATTTTTTGTGGTCTCCTTTTTGTTTTAAATTATCGAAATGCATTTTGGTACCGGTACCAAAATATAACACTAATATAGAGGGTGCTATAGCTATTCTAGCGCTATATTTATTTGTTTCACTGTGCTGATGAGCTGTGTCTCCTTTTATTATAATGGTTGTCCACACGTTTGTTTATTTCTTTTCCTCTGATACTGTACTGAGTCTTTATTTATTTTGCACAATTTTACATTTTGTCTATTATTTGTGCTTTTTCATTGTTGATTGATCATTATATCAATGGATTGACCACAGCTCGGACTATTTAAGGGCATCACTTCCTGTTGAAAATTGCACACTGATTTGGTAGTTTGTAATAATCTATTAGAAGGACACAGGTGTTGACAGAACACGTCCTACAATACCAACATCATTTTGTCCAATATTGGAATTTGAGGGTTCTTCCGTGTTTTTCCCCATGAAACAGGTGCTTAGTGGTATGGTCACATGACACCGTGTATCTCCCAGGTCATCAAGGCTTAAGGACCAGTTTTCATTGCCTCTCCATATTTACCGCCAGTAAAGTGACCACTGGACCGTCTTTGGTTACAACCTCTGAATGTTTGTCAAACACCATCTTCCATAAAACCCTTAAAAGTAGACATTCTAGGCAACACTTTCATTCCAACACCGGGTAAGAATGCAGAACTGATATTAAAAACCGTTGTTGGTCCTCCAGTCCCATTAGTAATCTCATTTGCTGACCATTCAGACTCCGTTGACCTCTGACAGTATGAACGCTCCAAGGCGGACATGATTAGCCGCTATCTTTTTATAACCGCCATGAGATTTTCCAGTTTCCAAGGCTCCTGTGTTTAAAGTTGACCAACTGGTGGAGTGTTTAGAGGAATGATCCTATTTCAAAGATGCTGCCAGTCAGGACAGTGTAGACCTTTTAGAACTGACATCAGAGAATAATCCGTCTGTAATGCACCAATGCTGCATTGCCATGGACCATCAATCTCTGGACTAAATCACGGACTCTGTGTCATCGGCGGTCTCATATTGTCATCGGTACTGGTCTACATGGTTGGTTTGGACCCGTCTGATAGCAGTTGAAGTGTTGCCCAGTCCAACTGTAAGGCTATCACTTTCAGGAGGATTTTGGAAAAGAAGCTACCGTCGTCCCGTGGCTTTCTACCAAACACACTGTCGCCATGTAAGGCCACTACATTCTACGGCCCAACAAAAAGGGGCGCCATCAGCCGCCGCCATGTTAGACTTTAGCCATATCCAGAGACCAGTCCACCGGCTGAGGACGCGCGACTGACCAACGACCAGCCAAAGGCGTTGAAAGTAAGTCTATTCTTTCTTAGCATGCTGTAATGAACGGATCAGTTCTTAACTGTGGAGGTTTGTCTTTTACATGAACTATGGCAGACCGGGCTTTCTGCTCCGCCGCTCCCAGTCTGTGGAACTCTCTCCCTGACCACATGAGGGTACCACAGACTGTGGATTACTTTAAAAAAGGCTTGAAAACCCTTCTTTTTTTGTGCTAGTTCTAGCTATTAGGCTGTTCTAGTTTTTATTGTGTTAACTATTTATTTTAGTTGTTGGGGGCAACTATTTGTGGTTTTAGCGTTGTTGTTTTGTTTTTGTGGTTTTTTTAAATGCACTGTAGCACTGACTGATTGACAGCTTTTTGTGAATGTTGGGTTGTAGTCAAAGCGTTGCTTTCTTCTTACGAGGCCAGTAAATGAAATGTAGAATGCCACTGGGGTGCAATTATGATAGGTACTTAGTAGGGTTGTACGGTATACCGGTACTAGTGTAGTATTGCTCTACTAATTCATCAAAAACGGTGTTATAGACTGTTTGAAAAGTATTGATTCCCCATGTTTTTAAAACAATTTTTTTTTACGGGCGTCACGTGGATGACATTGCTGGTTTTAGGAGCAGAGGAGCATGTTGGGCAGCGCACACACACAGAGTACTTACAAGCAGACACAGTGTGTAAACAGAAAAGGGAGAATGGACACATTTTGGTGTACAAAGTAAAGATAAAGGTGAAGTTATAACACTGAAACACCCTCCGCTTTAAGACATGGCTAGCTAGCTAGCGGCTAACGTCCATCCGCAGTGTTTTAGCTACTTCTAAATCACTAATCTTACAACTAACATTATCACTGGAGGACGAGGAATAGCTAAACATGCTTCACGACACACCGTAGGAGGATACAATAGCTCACCGCCGTCACAATGTAAACAAATGCCATGGGTGGATCTACACCTGACATCTACTGTAATGATACCAAGTACAACAGTGTATCGAATCGATACTACTATGATTACATCGATATTTTTATCGTCACAAAATATTTTTTCCTTTTTTAAAATTCATATTATGTTTACAAAGTCAGTAAATACGTCCCTGGACACATGAGGACTTTGAATATGACCAATGTATGATCCTGTAACTACTTGGTATCGGATCGATACCTAAATGTGTGGTATCATCCAAAACTAATGTCAAGTATCAAAGAAGAGAAGAATAAGTGATTATTACATTTGAACAGAAGGGTAGATAGAACATTTTAAAACAGAAAACAGAGTGACACCTACCCTTTACATCAGTATTTCTTCATCAGTATTGGTTTATTAGGTATTATATTTTATTGTAGGATCCTGTAACTACTTGGTATCGGATCCACACCTAAATGTGTGGTATCATCCAAAACTAATGTCAAGTATCAAAGAAGAGAAGAATAAGTGATTATTACATTTTAACAGAAGTGTAGATAGAACATGTTAAAACATGAAATAAGCAGATATTAACAGTAAATGAACAAGTAGATGAATAATCCATTTTTTTACAGTTTGTCCCTCATAATGTGTACAAAATAATAGGTGTATAAATGACACAATATGTTACTGCATACGTCAGCAGACTAATTAGGAGTCTTTGTTTGTTTACTTACTACTAAAAGACAAGTTGTTTAGTATGTTGATTATTTTATTTAAGGACTAAATTAGTTTGAACAAGTTTCTAATAAAAAGTCATTACTAACGTCTAAAATGACTCAAATGTCTGACTGGTGCGACCATGAGAGAAATTAAGCTATGTTTGGCTTGCCAGTCGCCACTGGACTCCACATGCGAGGTGGGGTTTCACATTCCTCCTTTACGGCGTGCCAGCGTGAGTCCAGCACGCAGGGTTGCAGGCATCCCCACTCCGACACGATGACGTCATGCTGACACGCCAGGAGAGAAACTGAGAGGCTCACAACCTTGTGTGGCCCTCTACCCCGTGGTTAGGTCTCACCAACGTTCCCTCTAAGGTGTGCGTAACACTTTCCAGCGTAACTGACAACCACAACTGAGAAAACAGTTTTCGTCATGACTGACTTCTGTCCAGACGCTTTAAGGAGGACATGAATTCCATCCATCACTTTATTGAGCAAAACTCTTTATGAACACATGACCAAAACATTGGTAAACTATTTCTATCTGGCAAAACTGCTCATTATCTGCCGTACAAACCAGACCAAAGCCAACTTTGTCATCTGTCGTATCAACAGCACCCGCTCGCTCTTTCTCACTTGAATACAACATACTTAGCCAGTGATGCGTTTACAGACACACAAAAAGTGGGACAACTCCAACATCACACATAAAGTGTAATTCCAGGTGGTTACACTATGATTTACCAATCAAATTTATTATATTATTATATTATTTTATTAATAATGTTAATTTATAAATATTAATCATGAAATACTGTTAATACATTAAAGAAATGCTAATAAAAATATATATTTTACAAACAAAAAATTACAGGATTGTACACATGATCCCATGTTTACATCTCATTGTGCAACATGTGAATGTTTTAACGTGAACTAAATGCGATATCTGAAATGTGTACAGATTATTTCCAAAGCTGGTTGTTGTATTTGTACTATGTTGCATTTGTACTATGTTGCATTTGTACTATGTTGCACTTGTACTATGTTGTATTTGTACTATGTTGTATTTGTACTATGTTGCATTTCTACTATGTTGCATTTGTACTATGTTGCATTTGTACTATGTTGTATTTGTACTATGTTGCATTTGTACTATGTTGTATTTGTACTATGTTACATTTGTACTGTGTTGTATTTGTACTATGTTGCATTTGTACTATGATGCATTTGTACTATGTTGTATTTGTACTATGTTGCATTTGTACTATGTTGTATTTGTACTATGTTGCATTTGTACTATGTTGCATTTGTACTATGTTGTATTTGTACTATGTTGCATTTGTACTATGTTGCATTTGCCGCTCACTTTTTCTCACCTGCGCCAACACATACGGCACTTAGCCAGTGATGCGTTTACAGACACACAAAAAGTGGGACAACTCCAACACCGCACATGAAATGTAATTCCAGGTGGTTACACTATGATTTACCAATCAAATGTGTGTCATTTATTAAGAAGGTTAATTCATAAAAATTAATCATGAAATGCTGTTAATATATTAAATAAATGCTAATAAAAATAAATATTTTACAAACAGAAAGTTACAGGAATGTACACATGATCCCATGTTTACATCTCATTGTGCAACATGTGAATGTTTTAACGTGAACTAAATGCAATATTTGAAATTTGTACAAATTATTTCCAAAGCTGGTTGTTGCATTTGTACTATGTTGTATTTGTACTATGTTGCATTTGTACTATGTTGTATTTGTACTATGTCACATTTGTACTATGTTGTATTTGTACTATGTTGCATTTGTACTATGTTGCATTTGTACTATGTTGTATTTGTACTATGTTGCATTTGTACTATGTTGTGTTTGTATTATGTTGCATTTGCCGCCTGCTCTTTCTCACTTGCACCAACACATATGCCACTTAGCCAGTGTTGCGTTTACAGCCACACAAATAGTCGGACAACTCCAACACCACACACAATGTGTCATTCCAGGTGGTTACACGATGATTTACCAATCAAATATGTGCTTATTTTAATGTAATCTATCAATAATGTTAATCTATAAATATTAATCATGAAATCCTGTTATTAAATTAAAGAAATACTAGTAAAAATATAGATTTTACAAACAGAAAGTTACAGGAATGTACACATGATCCCATGTTTACATCTCATTGTGCAACATGTGAATGTTTTATCCATCCATCCATTCATTTTCTACCACTGTTTTTAATGGGAACTAAATTTGATGACTGAAAGGGGTACAAATTATTTCCAAAGCCGGACCCCCACCCAGACATAAAATACTAGTCTACACTATGATGTACTAATCAAATGTGTGCTTATTCCACTGTCATTTATTAGGAATGGTAATTTATAAATATTAATCGCGAAATGCTGTTTTTATCTTAAAGAAATGCTAATAAAAATATATATTTTATAAACAGAATTGTACACATGATCCCATGTTTACATCTCATTGTGCAAAATGTGAACGTTTAAATGAGAACTAAATGTGATCTCTGAAAGGGGAACACATTATTTCCAAAGTAGGACCCCCACCCAGACACACAATACTAGTCCACAGATCATGAAAAACTATATTTTTTTGTTATTGTCATTACATTTTTTATCTCATCAATACATCTTGACGTTTGTAAATGTAGCTGGTTAGATGGAGCTTCAAATATCACAGCTTCATTACATTGCCCATTTTGAAAAAACTTTAAAAAAAACCAAAAAACGATCGTAGCGGTGACTGTTAGCCAACACGCCGGCTGTTTCAGCACATGAAAATTTCTAACTTAGAATAATTGCCCAATGTATTTCCATGTCATAGCCGTGTTTTAGTGGCCGGGTGACTTTCATCTCCAGTAGAAGGCACTCAAGGCTACTATGTTGGGTGAAACAAGGACATAGATGGCTGTTATTTCACATTTAGAGGGATCTAATCATTTAAAAAAAACATATTTTGTAATATTTTTTTAATGTATTGACTATGCAAATATGCGATGTATTATTTATAATCCTACTTTGCTGGAAATTAAATGAGATGAACGAGGGACGACTGCAATTAAAATATGAATATATGTGTTACAAATTGATGCAATTTAGTTACTAAAATGTTGAAATACGACCTGAAACAATTGAAAGTATTTTTCAAATAATGTCCAGATCGAGTTATGGGTACTTCTTTCTTGGTGTTGACATTTATTTAACATAATATTTGTTTAAAGAATGTCAGGTTCAAACACCGATGACATCTATTAGACAAGACAAGAAGCAAAGGAAATCAAACAGAGACAGGATTCAATTGAGCTCATGAGGAGAGCGCCTGTGTGCCTGCACCCTCGCACAGCGTCACCACACCGCTCTGACGAGGGAGTTTCACGCATCCTCTTTTATTTGAGCCTTTTCTGATTACATAGCTACATTACATTACATTACGCAGCTGCTCCTAAGGGGAGGTGGTCATAAACAGCTGTTGCACTCGGTCATAAACAGTTCAAAGAAAAGGCTGTCAATAGATCTAAGAAACCAACACCTCCATGTCGCATCCCATGGCACACAGTGGAGTTTTACAAGCCGTTTGCTTGATAAGATGAAAGACAGCCTGTGTCTTCTCACAGGGGACCTGAACTCAATGGAACACAAAGTTGTGTGATAACTTAGATGTTAATAATGATGTCATCAAGAGGTTAATAATGATGTCATCAAGATGTGATAATTTGCTGAGTTCTTCTCTGAAAATGTATTCTATTGTTCTCTTTCAGAGCAGCCATGAGTTTAAAAGGCAACGAGCAGCCGAAAGGTAAGATTGTGTGACAGTGTTGGATACTGTTTGTCTTTTTTATGCTCATTTACCAATTCAATGTTGGGATTTATGTGACCACTTAAATAATGTTGTTGTCAATAAAATAACTAGTAGAACTTCTAAGCCCAACATCAGAATGACCGAGTGACATAAACAAGAGACGACTGAAATACGCTGATTTTCAAGGCAAAAGTTTGATTTCCAAGGTAAAGGCTGATTTTCAAAGTAAAAGCTGATTTTCAAGTCAAAAGCTGATTTTCTAGACAAAAGCTGATTTTCAAGATAAAAGTTGGTTTTCAAGGCAATAGCTGATTTTCAAGGCAAAAGCTAATTTTTATGGCAAAAAAATAATTTTCAAGGCAAAAGCTGGTTTTCAAGATAAAAGCTGATTTTCAAGACAAAAGCTAATTTTTAAGGCAAAAAAATAATTTTCAAGGTAATAGCTGTTTTTCAAGATAAAAGCTGATTTTCAAAGTCAAAGCTGATTTTCAAGGTAAAAGCTGATTTTCAAAGCAAAAGATGATTTTCAAGGTAAAAGCTGATTTTTAAGGCAAAAACTAATTTTCAAGACAAACGTTGATTTTCAAGATAAAAGCTGTTTTTCAAGGCAAAAGTAGATTTTCAAGGTAAAAGCTGATTTTCAAGACAAAAGCTGTTTATCAAGGCAAAAGCTGATTTTCAAGGCAAAAGCTGTTTTTCAAGGTAAAAGCTGATTTTCAAGGTAAAAGCTGATTTTCAAGACAAAAGCTGTTTTTCAAGGCAAAAGCTGATTTTCAAGGCAAAAGCTGTTTTTCAAGGTAAAAGCTGATTTTCAAGGTAAAAGCTGATTTTCAAGACAAAAGCTGTTTTTCAAGGCAAAAGCTGATTTTCAAGGCAAAAGCTGTTTTTCAAGGTAAAAGCTGATTTTCAAGGCAAAAGCTATTTTTCAAGATAAAAGCTGATTTTCAAAGTCAAAGCTGATTTTCAAGGTAAAAGCTGATTTTCAAGGCAAAAGATGATTTTCAAGGTAAAAGCTGATTTTTAAGGCAAAAACTAATTTTCAAGACAAACGTTGATTTTCAAGATAAAAGCTGTTTTTCAAGGCAAAAGTAGATTTTCAAGGTAAAAGCTGATTTTCAAGACAAAAGCTGTTTTTCAAGGCAAAAGCTGATTTTCAAGGCAAAAGCTGTTTTTCAAGGTTAAGGCTGATTTTCAAGGCAAAAGCTGATTTTGAAGGTAAAAGCTGATTTTCTTTTTGGCGACCCAAACCGACGTCGAGTTAACTTTTTTCTCTACAACAGCCTCGTCTTCGTCAGTTTACTCCAATTCACATCTGACCTTCAACTCTCTGCCTTCATCTGCGAGCTAAGCTCCGAGGTCGCTTTACTTCTGCGGCATCTTAAAACAGGAAGTGCAGCGGGACAAGGTCAACTCTGATTGGCTGTTGTCATGGACATTTCTGCCATGCTTGCACGAGTTACTATGCTAACCGCTAATTAATACATAAAACACTGTATTTGTCTGGACTATAGAGTGCACCAGTGTACGGTATAAGCCACACCCACTAAATTGTAGAGTTTCATATGCCGGACTAAACAATATAGTTTGGCTGAAAAGCTGGACAAGACTTTTTGGTTTTCCTCTTTGACTTGTGACGTCCTACAGGCCAGATTGTGGACTCTGGCGGGACACATCCGGCCCACGGGCCAAAGTTAGGGGCCCCCAGGTAGATCTGGTAGGACTTCAGCCAAATGAAGACAGCTTTCAAGCTCCAGAGCCTTTCCGAACTAAATTGCACCCCCCAAACTTCCGCTAATCATCTCCGTGTTGCCCTTCCCGCTGGAGGAAAATGAGCATCCATTTGAAAACTCAACCTGGAGACGGAGAAGCAAGGACTCTGGATGCCCGCATGACCAGGCTATCAGCCCGATACAGCCGTCAAGTTCTCACACGGCTCCCCGAGAAGTCTGCTGGAAGTCCAAATGAAAGAATAACGATTGGTATGCAGAACTAAAGGAGCCGCTGCTGTCCTTGCAGACGTGGATTAGCGTGAATCATCGCTGGAGGAACTGGTGAGCACAAGTCCTGCCTGCATGCGGGTGATATAAGAGCAACCCCCAGGAACCATGAATATTCAAGAACCTCTGACGGGCTTCCCAAAAACTGATGATGGTCTTGCAGCGCCTCCCACTCGTGACGCTGAAAGAAAAGACAAGCTTGCCATGTGGGCGCAAAGAAAGGAAGAAGAGGCTCCGGTTCACTTTGATGTTGGCTTTGTCGTCTTCTTCTTCACCTTGTCAAAGCAATTTCTCACGTTTGACAAAGGGATGTTTTTTCTCCTCGCTCTCATGTCCACCTTGAACTTCAGCATCCTTCCTGCTAACCTTGGACAACTGAATGGGCTCCATCCATTTTCTACTGCTTGGCCCTATCTGGAGCCTATCCCAGCTGCATTCGGGCGGAAAGCGGGGTACACCCTAGACAAGGAAGGAGGGGCACCCTGGACAAGAAAGGACGGGGTTCACCCTGAACAAGGAAGGCGGGGTACACCCTGGACAAGGAATCCTGGGTACATCCTGGACAAGGAAGGGCGGGGTACACCCTGAACAAGGAAGGGTGGGGTTCACCCCGGACAAGGAAGGGCGGGGTTCACCCTGGACAAGGAAGGGGGGTACACCTTCGACAAGGAAGGCGGAGTACACCCTCGACAAGGAAGGCGGTGTACACCCTCGACAAGGAAGGCGGAGTACATCCTGGACAAGGAAGGCAGGGTATACCCTGAACAAGGAAGGCGGTGTACACCCTGGACAAGGAAGGGAGGGGTACACCCTGAACAAGGAAGGGCGGGGTTCACCCCGGACAAGAAAGGGCGGAGTTGACCCTGGACAAGGACGGCAGGGTACACCCTCGACAAGGAAGGCGGGGTACACCCTTGACAAGGAAGGCGGAGTACATCCTGGACAAGGAAAGCAGTGTATACCCTGGACAAGGAAGAGCGGGGTGCACCCTGGACAAGGAAGGAGGGGTTCACCCTGGACAAGGAAAGGCGGGGTACACCCTGAACAAGTAGGAAGGATGGGTTCACCCTGGACAAGGAAGGGCGGGGTACACCCTGAACAAGAAAGATGGGGTACACCCTGTACAAGGAAGGGCACGGTTCACCCTGGACAAGGAAGGCGGGGTACACCCTTGACAACTAAGAGTGGGGTACACCCTGGATAAGGAAGGGTGGGGTACACCCTGGACAAGAAAGGGCGGGGTACACCCTGGACAAGGAAGGCAGGGTATACCCTGTACAAGGAAGAGCGGGGTACACCCTTGACAACTAAGAGTGGGGTACACCCTGGATAAGGAAGGGCGGGGTACACCCTGGACAAGAAAGGGCGGGGTACAACCTGGACAAGGAAGGCAGGGTATACCCTGTACAAGGAAGAGCGGGGTACACCCTGGACAAGGAAGGCGGGGTACAACCTCAACAAGGAAGGAGGGGTACACCCTGGACAAGGAAGGAGGGGTACACCCTGGACAAGGAAGGATAGGTACACCCTGGTAAAGGAAGAGCAAGGTACACCCGGGACAAGGAAGGCGGGGTACAGCCTGGACAAGGAAGGATAGGTACACCCTGGACAAGGAAGGAGAGGTACACCCTGGACAAGGAAGGATAGGTACACCCTGGACAAGGAAGACGGGGTAGACCCTTGACAAGTGGCCACCTCATGGCAGGGCCCCCACACACAACATCCACACACTAGGGACCATTTCGTGTTGCCAATCAACCTATCAGGTGCATGTCTTTGGAGGTGGGAGGGGCCTATCCCCAGGTGCATGTGCTGATGAGCTGAAAGTAGAACAGGGGCCAGCATATCACGGGAGACTTCAGCTCAGTGAGTGTCCTAAGGAAGGACTTCACTAACAAACTTGTTATCTGCGATGTTTTCTGGCTGTGTCACTGCAGAATGGTTACAACCTTAACCCTAATGAATACAGGGTCCTCGCTAGCAGGCTAATGGCTAATAAGGGTTTTGACAAAATAATTGGACAATAAATGACACAATGTGGAAAATTAGGAGGAGCCTTTATAATCCGTTTCCAAATGGTTCTATCATCCTATGCCAGATAACATAGTGTGAAAGAGAGTGATCTCTGTCCTGGCTGCTCGGTATTAAAGATGCATTATATATATTTTTGACTATTTTGAACACAAAAAAAAGACTGCAAAGTCTGTGATGTGTTGAATATGTATGCTGTGTATAGATATGAGCATCACCAAGCCACTGGCAGTGAATGGAAGCAGCTATGAGTCACCATTATGAACTATGACGCGTTTACTAAAACAACAACAGATGGCGAGTTGGAGGTAGCAACTTCCACACCTGCTGCATGAAGAAGCTGCTGTTGTCATCGTCATGGTTCCCCTTTCACTCCTCTCATCTCCAACGACGGAAAAACGTCATGTTTCTGTCAGTCATTCTGGAAAGAAACAATAATGTCATGTCAAATTCACACATGGATTCTGTTTTACTTGGTTACACCTCAAATAGGAAAGTCATTTGCAGTATTCCATTAAAGGCATCCAGTCCCTGCCATGCTGTTCCTGCTGTACTCTACAAGAAAGAGAGGGGGAGGAGTGCCCTCAAGTGGCATTCTGGTAGAACTGCAGGCAGTGTTCTAATATCTGCTCTGAGGCGGATTGTCAAGACTCAACTACAAAGTCACCATTTAGTCCTACACAAAATATTAGGACTATTAAGGCAAAAGTGACACTGGCAGATTGTAACCAGACAGAAAGTCGCACATTATAATAAACTAGATGAGGCAATTCCTGAAGGAATTGTGTGTGAACGCTCCAATGCCGAAGTTGAACTGAAATCCTGGAATTTTTTTTTAGTTGTTGAAGAAGAGCACACAATTCCCAAACAGGCTGAATATTTTGAAGTTTAAACAGTTTGAATCAGATGAAAAATGTGGAACTTTGAAGAATGTCCCATTGATTTCAATGGGAATTCCGGGAAAAGCAGTGGGGGTTTTTTTAATGGTTAAAAAAAAAAGGCTTGAATGGTCTGAATGAGTTGAAATGGTTGGTGTTGGAATTTTTCAAATCGGTCGAGAAATGTTGAAGTAGTAACAAGTTGAATTGAGAAATGGTATTACGGAATTTCGGGAAAACCGGGAATTTTTCCAGTTCAAAAAAGCAACTTTGTTTTTTTGTCCAGATTAAGAGGAATGATTTGACGGTAGAACGGTAGACGTGGGTTGAAAAATGTGGGAGGTGTAGTCGCCCGAATAAAGGGTGGAAATAGGGCTTTGGAAAACAAAGAATTCTTGGAAAAAAGGTAATTTGAATTGCCAGGATGGTGGAATGTGTTGAAGGTGAAATGGTTTGAATCGGTTGAAAAATGTGGAAATGGTGAAAGATTGAAAAATGGCTCATTAATTTTAAGTGGAAAAAAATGTCCCGGAAAACCTGGAATTCTAGGAAATCTGGAAAATTTTGGGAATTTTTCAAGGGAAAGCCCGCGATTCCCGAATAGCCTGAACAGTTTGAAGTTGGAACGCTTTCAATCGGATGAAAAATGTGGAAGGTAGAGCGCGCCAAAATCTGGAGAAGAAGAAGAAGTTTAATAAATAGATTAATTTTGGTGTAGAAAACCATATGTGTGAATGTTTGGAGCATTCACACAATAATATGCTACTTATTTAATAAATACATAATAAATAAATAATAAATACAAAGAGACACAAAATAGAAAGTCTGAGTTTTGGACAACTGCCTTTAAACTGATGGACAGTTTAAGTCCATAGGCCTAAAAAGTCACAATCTGCAGGATAATGTTCACAAAAATCTGTTATTTTCTCTCAGACTTCAAAGTTTATAGCTGCAGTACATGAATCTTGTGGCAGAATTTCAAACTTTAAGTCCCGCCCCCCACTCTGCACACCTGGCTGATGGCCATTGTTGTATACTTGATGGTGGTGTCACTCTCCCAGGACAGAGTGACTGTGTGATGCGGGATGAGCCAAGGAGACGCCAACGAAGAATCGTCGAACAAAAAGCTTTATTTGTTTCAGCGAGCCTCAGACCTGAACTGCAGCTTCCAGGAGAAAGAGTGGGCTGGATTACTCTTATGCTGTCTTCTCGGACCACTGTCCTTAAATACCTTTTACACGAAGACCCTTACTCTTTGAAGTTCTAGCCTTGGAGCCGGTCAATCTGGCCACTCAATCTGACATTATTCCTCTGATCAGTTTGAGTAGGGTGACCTCCGACCCCTATCCTCTACTCCTACCTATGGGGGCTTCCTACCAGACGTTGCTGTTTTTATTATACTCTAAAATCCACCTGCTGCTCTCCTTTAAGTTCCTCAATGTCCTGGGGGCAAAAGCCACCACTCTCTGGAGTGCTTGTGATGGACATGTGCACTTTTGACCTTAGTAGAAAAATTCTCTAAAGGATTCTGTGACCAAATACAAACACATGCTACTTCACAACCATATAAGGAAATTGTATATGGTATAATTTACCACACCAGTATACACTGTAACAGCAAGTGCAGGTAGTGCCATCTTTCCAGGTGGGTGTTCTGCAGCCAAGCTTTACTGAAAACTGCTTCGCACCGTGCACGCCTGTCAGCCAATGAGGAGGCTCATTCGTGGACTCTGCTCGCCCCTCCTTTCTCTAAATCCTGTGGTTGGATCTGGAAGGGTTGACTGCCAGGAAGAAAAGTGATGTTGTCTTCTTGGGTTTTATTTACTAAAATACTTCATTATAAGGCACAGACAGCACGCAGATGTGCGATTTTTTCAGAAATGATAACTGTTACGATAAACTATATGATGCTAATATGATCTTTTTTTTTTAGTTACAGAACATAACTTAGGTACCGCAGCTTTAAGAAATGTAAAAATCACTGTCTTAATGTGTCCCAATCTCAGCAGTAATGGTGAGTCCTTACTTGTGTCATGTTCCAAGACAGCAAAAGCTGGTGTTCATGGCAAAAGCTGATTTTCAAGGTCAAAGCGAATTTTCAAGGTCGAAGCAGATTTTCAAGGTAAAAGCTGATTTTTAAGGCAAAAGCTGATTTTCAAGGTCAAACCGAATTTTCAAGGTTGAAGCAGATTTAAAAGTTAAAAGTTGATTTTCTAGACAAAAGCTGATTTTCAAGGCTAAAGCAGATTTTTTAGGCAAAAGCTGATTTTCAAGGTAAAAGCTGATTGTCAAGGTCAAAGCAGATTTCCATGGCAATAGCTGTCTTTTAAGGCAAAAGCTTATTTTCAAGGTCATAGCAGATTTTCAAGGCAAAAGCTGATTTTCATGGTTAAAGCAGATTTTCAAGGCAATAGCTGATTTTCAAGGTGAAAGCTGACTGTCAAGGTCAAATCAGATTTCCATGGCAATAGCTGATTTTCAGGGCCAAAGCTGATTTTCAAGGTCAAAGCTGATTTTCAAGGCTAAAGCTGATTTTCAAGGCTAAAGCTGATTTTCAAGGCTAAAGCTGATTTTCAAGGCTAAAGCTGATTTTCAAGTCAAAAGCTGATTTTCAAGGTAAACGCTGATTTTCAAGGGTAAAGCTGATTTTCAAGGTTAAAGCAGATTTTCAAGGCAATAGCTGACTTTCAAGGTGAAAGCTGATTGTCAAGGTCAAAGCAGATTTCCATGGCAATAGCTTATTTTCAAGGCCAAAGCTAATTTTCAAGGTCAAAGCTGGTTTTCAAGGCTAAAGCTGATTTTCAAGGCTAAAGCTGATTTTCAAGGTCAAAGCTGATTTTCAAGGCTAAAGCTGATTTTCAAGGCAAAAGATGATTTTCAAGGTAAAAGCTGAGTTTCAAGGTTAAAGCTGATTTTCAAGACAAAAGCTGATTTTCAAGGTAAAAGCTGATTTTCAAGGTAAAAGCTGATTTTCAAAGCAAAAGCTGATTTTCAAGGTAAAAGCTGATTTTCAAGGTCTAAGTTGGTTTTCAAGATAAAAGCTGATTTTCAAGGTCAAAGATGATTTGATGTGAATGTCAAAGAGACAGATCTTACTGCAGAATGACTTGTTATGTCTGAGCTGCAGTCTTGATCGGTTGATTGACAGCGTGTTTTGAATTTAAATGTGTCAGAATCCATCAAAGGTGCACCCTACAATCCACCACTGCAACTTTGAAGAAAACCTCCTTCTAAACCAAAGTCTACTTCCCTCTGCTCACCAGTGGCCATCCAGAGGAGGTCCAAAGTCCATGGCGTGGTGGTCACTCAGCATGTCGAGAAAGTTCCGCAGGGAAAATCCACGCCCGACTTCGTCCGGAAGCCGATGGCCATGACTGTTCATGAAGGTAACACACCTGACTGTTCATGAAGGTAACACACCTGACTGTTCATGAAGGTAACACACCTGACTGTTCATGAAGGTAACACACCTGACTGTTCATGAAGGTAGTAACACACCTGACTGTTCATGAAGGTAACATACCTGATTTTTCATGAAGTTAACACACCTGACTGTTCATGACGGTAACACACCTGACTGTTCATGAAGGTAACACACCTGACTGTTCATGAAGGTAGTAACACACCTGACTGTTCATGAAGGTAGTAACACACCTGACTGTTCATGAAGGTAACACACCTGACTGTTCATGAAGGTAGTAACACACCTGACTGTTCATGAAGGTAGTAACACACCTGACTGTTCATGAAGGTAACACACCTGACTGTTCATGAAGGTAACACACCTGACTGTTCATGAAGGTAACACACCTGATTTTTCATGAAGTTAACACACCTGACTGTTCATGACGGTAACACACCTGACTGTTCATGAAGGTAACACACCTGACTGTTCATGAAGGTAGTAACACACCTGACTGTTCATGAAGGTAGTAACACACCTGACTGTTCATGAAAGTAACACACCTGACTGTTCATGAAGTTAACACACCTGACTGTTCATGACGGTAACACACCTGACTGTTCATGAAGGTAACACACCTGACTGTTCATGAAGGTAGTAACACAACTGACTGTTCATGATGGTAACACACTTGACTGTTCATGAAGGTAACAAACCTGACTGTTCATGATGGTAACACACCTGACGTCCTGTAACCACCTCTCAATTTCACATTTCTCTTGACGTCTCTCTCCAGGGAAAAGAGCCTTTTTCAAAGCCGTCGTGGAGGGCGACCCTCAGCCCACGGTCACTTGGGGGCGGGGCAAGGATGAACTTGTCAACTCGGACGAGTTCCACATCAAATTTAACGAAAAATCCAGAGAATGCATCCTTGAGGTGAGAAAATAAACCTGCTTTTTTCTACATTTGAGCAAAAAACGCCTTCTTCTTAATAAGTGCAGACATACAAACTAACCATGTCCATTTCTTCTGGAAGATACCGAAGGTGAAGGCAGAATATGCTGAGGTCTACAAGTGCATTGTCACCAATGAATATGGACAAGCTGTTTGCAACGCCACCCTCAAGGTCATTAAAGGTCAGACATGTTTGCTACCGAATATTGTCATTCATCAGTTTTGCTAAATCACCAAGTAACACCTCAGAAAACACTCGTCTCTGCAGTAGTGTAGTAGACCTAAGTATTCATTAAGTACCACCATAATGACAACATTAAATACAGTAGTGTAGTAGACCTAAGTATTCATTAAGTACCACCATAATGACAACATTAAATACAGTAGTGTAGTAGACCTAAGTATTCATTAAGTACCACCATAATGACAACATTAAATACAGTAGCGTAGTAGACCTAAGTATTCATTAAGTACCACCATAATGACAACATTAAATACAGTAGTGTAGTAGACCTAAATATTCATTAAGTACCACCATAATGAAAACATTAAATACAGTAGTGTAGTAGACCTAAGTATTCATTAAGTACCACCATAATGACAACATTAAATACAGTAGTGTAGTAGACCTAAGTATTCATTAAGTACCACCATAATGACAACATTAAATACAGTAGTGTAGTAGACCTAAGTATTCATTAAGTACCACCATAATGACAACATTAAATACAGTAGTGTAGTAGACCTAAGTATTCATTAAGTACCACCATAATGACAACATAAAATACAGTAGTGTAGTAGACCTAAGTATTCATTAAGTACCACCATAATGACAACATTAAATACAGTAGTGTAGTAGACCTAAGTATTCATTAAGTACCACCATAATGACAACATTAAATACAGTAGTGTAGTAGACCTAAGTATTCATTAAGTACCACCATAATGACAACATTAAATACAGTAGTGTAGTAGACCTAAGTATTCATTAAGTACCACCATAATGACAACATTAAATACAGTAGTGTAGTAGACCTAAGTATTCATTAAGTACCACCATAATGACAACATTAAATACAGTAGTGTAGTAGACCTAAATATTCATTAAGTACCACCATAATGAAAACATTAAATACAGTAGTGTAGTAGACCTAAGTATTCATTAAGTACCACCATAATGACAACATTAAATACAGTAGTGTAGTAGACCTAAGTATTCATTAAGTACCACCATAATGACAACATTAAATACAGTAGTGTAGTAGACCTAAGTATTCATTAAGTACCACCATAATGACAACATTAAATACAGTAGTGTAGTAGACCTAAGTATTCATTAAGTACCACCATAATGACAACATAAAATACAGTAGTGTAGTAGACCTAAGTATTCATTAAGTACCACCATAATGACAACATTAAATACAGTAGTGTAGTAGACCTAAGTATTCATTAAGTACCACCATAATGACAACATTAAATACAGTAGTGTAGTAGACCTAAGTATTCATTAAGTACCACCATAATGACAACATAAAATACAGTAGTGTAGTAGACCTAAGTATTCATTAAGTACCACCATAATGACAACATTAAATACAGTAGTGTAGTAGACCTAAGTATTCATTAAGTACCACCATAATGACAACATTAAAATACGATAAAGTAGTAGGCCTAAGTATACATTAAGTACCACCATAATGACAACATTAAATACAGTAGTGTAGTAGACCTAAGTATACATTAAGTACCACCATAATGACAACATTAAAATACGATAAAGTAGTAGGCCTAAGTATACATTAAGTACCACCATAATGACAACATTAAATACAGTAGTGTAGTAGACCTAAGTATTCATTAAGTACCACCATAATGACAACATTAAATACAGTAGCGTAGTAGACCTAAGTATTCATTAAGTACCACCATAATGACAACATTAAATACAGTAGTGTAGTAGACCTAAGTATTCATTAAGTACCACCATAATGACAACATTAAATACAGTAGTGTAGTAGACCTAAGTATTCATTAAGTACCACCATAATGACAACATTAAATACAGTAGTGTAGTAGACCTAAGTATTCATTAAGTACCACCATAATGACAACATTAAATACAGTAGTGTAGTAGACCTAAGTATTCATTAAGTACCACCATAATGACAACATTAAATACAGTAGCGTAGTAGACCTAAGTATTCATTAAGTACCACCATAATGACAACATTAAATACAGTAGTGTAGTAGACCTAAATATTCATTAAGTACCACCATAATGACAACATTAAATACAGTAGTGTAGTAGACCTAAGTATTCATTAAGTACCACCATAATGACAACATTAAATACAGTAGTGTAGTAGACCTAAGTATTCATTAAGTACCACCATAATGACAACATTAAATACAGTAGTGTAGTAGACCTAAGTATTCATTAAGTACCACCATAATGACAACATTAAATACAGTAGTGTAGTAGACCTAAGTATTCATTAAGTACCACCATAATGACAACATAAAATACAGTAGTGTAGTAGACCTAAGTATTCATTAAGTACCACCATAATGACAACATTAAATACAGTAGTGTAGTAGACCTAAGTATTCATTAAGTACCACCATAATGACAACATTAAATACAGTAGTGTAGTAGACCTAAGTATTCATTAAGTACCACCATAATGACAACATAAAATACAGTAGTGTAGTAGACCTAAGTATTCATTAAGTACCACCATAATGACAACATTAAATACAGTAGTGTAGTAGACCTAAGTATTCATTAAGTACCACCATAATGACAACATTAAAATACGATAAAGTAGTAGGCCTAAGTATACATTAAGTACCACCATAATGACAACATTAAATACAGTAGTGTAGTAGACCTAAGTATTCATTAAGTACCACCATAATGACAACATTAAATACAGTAGCGTAGTAGACCTAAGTATTCATTAAGTACCACCATAATGACAACATTAAATACAGTAGTGTAGTAGACCTAAGTATTCATTAAGTACCACCATAATGACAACATTAAATACAGTAGTGTAGTAGACCTAAGTATTCATTAAGTACCACCATAATGACAACATAAAATACAGTAGTGTAGTAGACCTAAGTATTCATTAAGTACCACCATAATGACAACATTAAATACAGTAGTGTAGTAGACCTAAGTATTCATTAAGTACCACCATAATGACAACATTAAATACAGTAGTGTAGTAGACCTAAGTATTCATTAAGTACCACCATAATGACAACATAAAATACAGTAGTGTAGTAGACCTAAGTATTCATTAAGTACCACCATAATGACAACATTAAATACAGTAGTGTAGTAGACCTAAGTATTCATTAAGTACCACCATAATGACAACATTAAAATACGATAAAGTAGTAGGCCTAAGTATACATTAAGTACCACCATAATGACAACATTAAATACAGTAGTGTAGTAGACCTAAGTATACATTAAGTACCACCATAATGACAACATTAAAATACGATAAAGTAGTAGGCCTAAGTATACATTAAGTACCACCATAATGACAACATTAAATACAGTAGTGTAGTAGACCTAAGTATTCATTAAGTACCACCATAATGACAACATTAAATACAGTAGTGTAGTAGACCTAAATATTCATTAAGTACCACCATAATGAAAACATTAAATACAGTAGTGTAGTAGACCTAAGTATTCATTAAGTACCACCATAATGACAACATTAAATACAGTAGTGTAGTAGACCTAAGTATTCATTAAGTACCACCATAATGACAACATTAAATACAGTAGTGTAGTAGACCTAAGTATTCATTAAGTACCACCATAATGACAACATTAAATACAGTAGTGTAGTAGACCTAAGTATTCATTAAGTACCACCATAATGACAACATAAAATACAGTAGTGTAGTAGACCTAAGTATTCATTAAGTACCACCATAATGACAACATAAAATACAGTAGTGTAGTAGACCTAAGTATTCATTAAGTACCACCATAATGACAACATTAAATACAGTAGTGTAGTAGACCTAAGTATTCATTAAGTACCACCATAATGACAACATTAAAATACGATAAAGTAGTAGGCCTAAGTATTCATTAAGTACCACCATAATGACAACATTAAAACCCAGTAGTGTAGTAAACCTAAGTATACATTAAGTACCATCATAATGACAACATTAAAATACGATAAAGTAGTGGGCCTAAGTATACATTAAGTACCACCATAATGACAACATTAAATACAGTAGTGTAGTAGACCTAAGTATTCATTAAGTACCACCATAATGACAACATTAAAATACGATAAAGTAGTAGGCCTAAGTATTCATTAAGTACCACCATAATGACAACATTAAAACCCAGTAGTGTAGTAAACCTAAGTATTCATTAAGTACCACCATAATGACAACATTAAAATACAGTAGTGTAGTAGACCTAAGTATTCATTAAGTACCACCATAATGACAACATTAAATACGGTAGTGTAGTAGACCTAAGTATTCATTAAGTACCACCATAATGACCACATTAAATACAGTAGTGTAGTAGACCTAAGTATTCATTAAGTACCACCATAATGACAACATTAAAACACAGTAGTGTAGTAGACCTAAGTATTCATTAAGTACCACCATAATGACAACATAAAATACAGTAGTGTAGTAGACCTAAGTATTCATTAAGTACCACCATAATGACAACATTAAATACAGTAGTGTAGTACACCTAAGTATTCATTAAGTACCACCATAATGACAACATAAAATACAGTAGTGTAGTAGACATAAGTATTCATTAAGTACCACCATAATGACAACATTAAATACAGTAGCGTAGTAGACCTAAGTATTCATTAAGTACCACCATAATGACAACATTAAATACAGTAGTGCAGTAGACCTAAGTATACATTAAGTACCACCATAATGACAACATTAAAATACGATAAAGTAGTAGGCCTAAGTATTCATTAAGTACCACCATAATAACAACATTAAAACAAAGTAGTGTAGTAGACCTAAGTATTCATTAAGTACCACCATAATGACAACATTAAATACAGTAGTGTAGTAGACCTAAGTATTCATTAAGTACCACCATAATGACAACAATAAAAACAGTAGTGTAGTAGACCTAAGTATTCATTAAGTACCAACATAATGGCAACATTAAATACAGTAGTGTAGTACACCTAAGTATTCATTAAGTACCACCATAATGGCAACATTAAATACAGTAGTGTAGTAGACCTAAGTATTCATTAAGTACCACCATAATGACAACATTAAAACACAGTAGTGTAGTAGACCTAAGTATTCATTAAGTACCACCATAATGGCAACATTAAATACAGTAGTGTAGTAGACCTAAGTATTCATTAAGTACCACCATAATGACAACATTAAATACAGTAGTGTAGTAGACCTAAGTATTCATTAAGTACCACCATAATGACAACATTAAATACAGTAGTGTAGTAGACCTAAGTATTCATTAAGTACCACCATAATGACAACATTAAATACAGTAGTGTAGTAGACCTAAGTATTCATTAAGTACCACCATAATGACAACATTAAAATACGATAAAGTAGTAGGCCTAAGTATTCATTAAGTACCACCATAATGACAACATTAAAACCCAGTAGTGTAGTAAACCTAAGTATACATTAAGTACCATCATAATGACAACATTAAAATACGATAAAGTAGTGGGCCTAAGTATACATTAAGTACCACCATAATGACAACATTAAATACAGTAGTGTAGTAGACCTAAGTATTCATTAAGTACCACCATAATGACAACATTAAAATACGATAAAGTAGTAGGCCTAAGTATTCATTAAGTACCACCATAATGACAACATTAAAACCCAGTAGTGTAGTAAACCTAAGTATTCATTAAGTACCACCATAATGACAACATTAAATACGGTAGTGTAGTAGACCTAAGTATTCATTAAGTACCACCATAATGACCACATTAAATACAGTAGTGTAGTAGACCTAAGTATTCATTAAGTACCACCATAATGACAACATTAAAACACAGTAGTGTAGTAGACCTAAGTATTCATTAAGTACCACCATAATGACAACATTAAATACAGTAGTGTAGTAGACCTAAGTATTCATTAAGTACCACCATAATGACAACATAAAATACAGTAGTGTAGTAGACATAAGTATTCATTAAGTACCACCATAATGACAACATTAAATACAGTAGCGTAGTAGACCTAAGTATTCATTAAGTACCACCATAATGACAACATTAAATACAGTAGTGCAGTAGACCTAAGTATACATTAAGTACCACCATAATGACAACATTAAAATACGATAAAGTAGTAGGCCTAAGTATTCATTAAGTACCACCATAATAACAACATTAAAACAAAGTAGTGTAGTAGACCTAAGTATTCATTAAGTACCACCATAATGACAACATTAAATACAGTAGTGTAGTAGACCTAAGTATTCATTAAGTACCACCATAATGACAACAATAAAAACAGTAGTGTAGTAGACCTAAGTATTCATTAAGTACCAACATAATGGCAACATTAAATACAGTAGTGTAGTACACCTAAGTATTCATTAAGTACCACCATAATGGCAACATTAAATACAGTAGTGTAGTAGACCTAAGTATTCATTAAGTACCACCATAATGACAACATTAAAACACAGTAGTGTAGTAGACCTAAGTATTCATTAAGTACCACCATAATGGCAACATTAAATACAGTAGTGTAGTAGACCTAAGTATTCATTAAGTACCACCATAATGACAACATTAAATACAGTAGTGTAGTACACCTAAGTATTCATTAAGTACCACCATCATGACAAAATAAAATACAGTAGTGTAGTAGACCTAAGTATTCATTAAGTACCACCATAATGACAACATTAAATACAGTAGTGTAGTAGACCTAAGTATTCATTAAGTACCACCATAATGACAACATTAAATACAGTAGTGTAGTAGACCTAAGTATTCATTAAGTACCACCATAATGACAACATTAAATACAGTAGTGTAGTAGACCTAAGTATACATTAAGTACCATCATAATGACAACATTAAAATACGATAAAGTAGTGGGCCTAAGTATACATTAAGTACCACCATAATGACAACATTAAATACAGTAGTGTAGTAGACCTAAGTATTCATTAAGTACCACCATAATGACAACATTAAAATACGATAAAGTAGTAGGCCTAAGTATTCATTAAGTACCACCATAATGACAACATTAAAACCCAGTAGTGTAGTAAACCTAAGTATTCATTAAGTACCACCATAATGACAACATTAAATACGGTAGTGTAGTAGACCTAAGTATTCATTAAGTACCACCATAATGACATCATTAAATACAGTAGTGTAGTAGACCTAAGTATTCATTAAGTACCACCATAATGACAACATTAAATACAGTAGTGTAGTAGACCTAAGTATTCATTAAGTACCACCATAATGACAACATTAAAACACAGTAGTGTAGTAGACCTAAGTATTCATTAAGTACCACCATAATGACAACATAAAATACAGTAGTGTAGTAGACCTAAGTATTCATTAAGTACCACCATAATGACAACATTAAATACAGTAGTGTAGTACACCTAAGTATTCATTAAGGACCACCATAATGACAACATTAAATACAGTAGCGTAGTAGACCTAAGTATTCATTAAGTACCACCATAATGACAACATTAAATACAGTAGTGCAGTAGACCTAAGTATACATTAAGTACCACCATAATGACAACATTAAAATATGATAAAGTAGTAGGCCTAAGTATTCATTAAGTACCACCATAATAACAACATTAAAACAAAGTAGTGTAGTAGACCTAAGTATTCATTAAGTACCACCATAATGACAACATTAAATACAGTAGTGTAGTAGACCTAAGTATTCATTAAGTACCACCATAATGACAACAATAAAAACAGTAGTGTAGTAGACCTAAGTATTCATTAAGTACCAACATAATGGCAACATTAAATACAGTAGTGTAGTAGACCTAAGTATTCATTAAGTACCACCATAATGACAACATTAAAACACAGTAGTGTAGTAGACCTAAGTATTCATTAAGTACCACCATAATGACAACATTAAATACAGTAGTGTAGTACACCTAAGTATTCATTAAGTACCACCATCATGATATCATAAAATACAGTAGTGTAGTAGACCTAAGTATTCATTAAGTACCACCATAATGACAACATTAAATACAGTAGTGTAGTAGACCTAAGTATTCATTAAGTACCACCATAATGACAACATTAAATACAGTAGTGTAGTAGACCTAAGTATTCATTAAGTACCACCATAATGACAACATTAAATACAGTAGTGTAGTAGACCTAAGTATTCATTAAGTACCACCATAATGACAACATTAAATACAGTAGTGTAGTAGACCTAAGTATACATTAAGTACCACCATAATGACAACATTAAAATACGATAAAGTAGTAGGCCTAAGTATTCATTAAGTACCACCATAATGACAACATTAAAACACAGTAGTGTAGTAAACCTAAGTATTCATTAAGTACCACCATAATGACAACATTAAATACAGTAGTGTAGTAGACCTAAGTATTCATTAAGTACCACCATAATGACAACATTAAAACACAGTAGTGTAGTAGACCAAAGTATTCATTAAGTACCACCATAATGACAACATTAAATACAGTAGTGTAGTAGACCTAAGTATTCATTAAGTACCACCATAATGACAACATTAAAACACAGTAGTGTAGTAGACCTAAGTATTCATTAAGTACCACCATAATGACAACATTAAATACTGTAGTGTAGTAGACCTAAGTATCCATTAAGTACCACCATAATGACAACATTAAATACAGTAGTGTAGTAGACCTAAGTATTCATTAAGTACCACCATAATGACAACATAAAATACAGTAGTGTAGTAGACCTAAGTATTCATTAAGTACCACCATAATGACAACATTAAATACAGTAGTGTAGTAGACCTAAGTATTCATTAAGTACCACCATGATGACAACATAAAATACAGTAGTGTAGTAGACCTAAGTATTCATTAAGTACCACCATAATGACAACATTAAATACAGTAGCGTAGTAGACCTAAGTATTCATTAAGTACCACCATAATGACAACATAAAATACAGTAGTGTAGTAGACCTAAGTATTCATTAAGTACCACCATAATGACAACATTAAATACAGTAGTGTAGTAGACCTAAGTATTCATTAAGTACCACCATAATGACAACATAAAATACAGTAGTGTAGTAGACCTAAGTATTCATTAAGTACCACCATAATGACAACATTAAATACAGTAGTGTAGTAGACCTAAGTATTCATTAAGTACCACCATAATGACAACATTAAATACAGTAGCGTAGTAGACCTAAGTATTCATTAAGTACCACCATAATGAAAACATTAAATACAGTAGTGCAGTAGACCTAAGTATACATTAAGTACCACCATAATGACAACATTAAAATGCGATAAAGTAGTAGGCCTAAGTATTCATTAAGTACCACCATAATGACAACATTAAAACACAGTAGAGTAGTATACCTAAGTATTCATTAAGTACCACCATAATGACAACAATAAAAACAGTAGTGTAGTAGACCTAAGTATTCATTAAGTACCACCATAATGACAACATTAAATACAGTAGTGTAGTAGACCTAAGTATTCATTAAGTACCACCATAATGACAACAATAAAAACAGTAGTGTAGTAGACCTAAGTATTCATTAAGTACCACCATAATGACAACATTAAATACAGTAGTGTAGTACACCTAAGTATTCATTAAGTACCACCATAATGACAACATAAAATACAGTAGTGTAGTAGACCTAAGTATTCATTAAGTACCACCATAATGACAACATAAAATACAGTAGTGTAGTAGACCTAAGTATTCATTAAGTACCACCATAATGACAACATTAAATACAGTAGCGTAGTAGACCTAAGTATTCATTAAGTACCACCATAATGACAACATTAAATACAGTAGTGCAGTAGACCTAAGTATACATTAAGTACCACCATAATGACAACATTAAAATACGATAAAGTAGTAGGCCTAAGTATTCATTAAGTACCACCATAATGACAACATTAAAACACAGTAGAGTAGTAGACCTAAGTATTCATTAAGTACCACCATAATGACAACATTAAATACAGTAGTGTAGTAGACCTAAGTATTCATTAAGTACCACCATAATGACAACAATAAAAACAGTAGTGTAGTAGACCTAAGTATTCATTAAGTACCACCATAATGGCAACATAAAATACAGTAGTGTAGTACACCTAAGTATTCATTAAGTACCACCATAATGACAACATAAAATACAGTAGTGTAGTAGACCTAAGTATTCATTAAGTACCACCATAATGACAACATAAAATACAGTAGTGTAGTAGACCTAAGTATTCATTAAGTACCACCATAATGACAACATTAAATACAGTAGCGTAGTAGACCTAAGTATACATTAAGTACCACCATAATGACAACATTAAAATACGATAAAGTAGTAGGCCTAAGTATTCATTAAGTACCACCATAATGACAACATTAAAACACAGTAGAGTAGTAGACCTAAGTATTCATTAAGTACCACCATGATGACAACATTAAATACAGTAGTGTAGTAGACCTAAGTATTCATTAAGTACCACCATAATGACAACAATAAAAACAGTAGTGTAGTAGACATAAGTATTCATTAAGTACCACCATAATGGCAACATTAAATACAGTAGTGTAGTACACCTAAGTATTCATTAAGTACCACCATAATGACAACATAAAATACAGTAGTGTAGTAGACCTAAGTATTCATTAAGTACCACCATAATGACAACATAAAATACAGTAGTGTAGTAGACCTAAGTATTCATTAAGTACCACCATAATGACAACATAAAATACAGTAGCGTAGTAGACCTAAGTATTCATTAAGTACCACCATAATGACAACATTAAATACAGTAGTGTAGTAGACCTAAGTATACATTAAGTACCACCATAATGACAACATTAAAATACGATAAAGTAGTAGGCCTAAGTATTCATTAAGTACCACCATAATGACAACATTAAAACACAGTAGAGTAGTAGACCTATGTATTCATTAAGTACCACCATAATGACAACATTAAATACAGTAGTGTAGTAGACCTAAGTATTCATTAAGTACCACCATAATGACAACAATAAAAACAGTAGTGTAGTAGACCTAAGTATTCATTAAGTACCACCATAATGGCAACATTAAATACAGTAGTGTAGTACACCTAAGTATTCATTAAGTACCACCATAATGACAACATAAAATACAGTAGTGTAGTAGACCTAAGTATTCATTAAGTACCACCATAATGACAACATTAAATACAGTAGCGTAGTAGACCTAAGTATTCATTAAGTACCACCATAATGACAACATTAAAATACGATAAAGTAGTAGGCCTAAGTATTCATTAAGTACCACCATAATGACAACATTAAATACAGTAGTGTAGTAGACCTAAGTATTCATTAAGTACCACCATAATGACAACAATAAAAACAGTAGTGTAGTAGACCTATGTATTCATTAAGTACCACCATAATGACAACATTAAATACAGTAGTGTAGTAGACCTAAGTATTCATTAAGTACCACCATAATGACAACAATAAAAACAGTAGTGTAGTAGACCTAAGTATTCATTAAGTACCACCATAATGGCAACATTAAATACAGTAGTGTAGTACACCTAAGTATTCATTAAGTACCACCATAATGACAACATAAAATACAGTAGTGTAGTAGACCTAAGTATTCATTAAGTACCACCATAATGACAACATTAAATACAGTAGCGTAGTAGACCTAAGTATTCATTAAGTACCACCATAATGACAACATTAAATACAGTAGTGTAGTAGACCTAAGTATTCATTAAGTACCACCATAATGACAACATTAAATACAGTAGCGTAGTAGACCTAAGTATACATTAAGTACCACCATAATGACAACATTAAAATACGATAAAGTAGTAGGCCTAAGTATTCATTAAGTACCACCATAATGACAACATAAAATACAGTAGTGTAGTAGACCTAAGTATTCATTAAGTACCACCATAATGACAACATAAAATACAGTAGTGTAGTAGACCTAAGTATTCATTAAGTACCACCATAATGACAACATAAAATACAGTAGCGTAGTAGACCTAAGTATTCATTAAGTACCACCATAATGACAACATTAAATACAGTAGCGTAGTAGACCTAAGTATACATTAAGTACCACCATAATGACAACATTAAAATACGATAAAGTAGTAGGCCTAAGTATTCATTAAGTACCACCATAATGACAACATTAAAACACAGTAGAGTAGTAGACCTATGTATTCATTAAGTACCACCATAATGACAACATTAAATACAGTAGTGTAGTAGACCTAAGTATTCATTAAGTACCACCATAATGACAACAATAAAAACAGTAGTGTAGTAGACCTAAGTATTCATTACGTACCACCATAATGACAACATTAAATACAGTAGCGTAGTAGGCCTAAGTATTCATTAAGTACCACCATAATGACAACATTAAATACAGTAGTGTAGTAGACCTAAGTATTCATTAAGTACCACCATAATGACAACATTAAATACAGTAGTGTAGTAGACCTAAGTATTCATTAAGTACCACCATAATGACAACATTAAATACAGTAGTGTAGTACACCTAAGTATTCATTAAGTACCACCATAATGGCAACATTAAATACAGTAGTGTAGTAGACCTAAGTATTCATTAAGTACCACCATCATGACAACATAAAATACAGTAGTGTAGTAGACCTAAGTATTCATTAAGTACCACCATAATGACAACATTAAATACAGTAGCGTAGTAGACCTAAGTATTCATTAAGTACCACCATAATGACAACATTAAATACAGTAGTGCAGTAGACCTAAGTATACATTAAGTACCACCATAATGACAACATTAAAATACGATAAAGTAGTAGGCCTAAGTATTCATTAAGTACCACCATAATGACAACATTAAAACACATTAGTGTAGTAGACCTAAGTATTCATTAAGTACCACCATAATGACAACATTAAATACAGTAGTGTAGTAGACCTAAGTATTCATTAAGTACCACCATAATGACAACATTAAATACATGTGTGACTGCCATCATATTGCAGTCTACACGTATCTTTTATGTGTGACTGCCATCTACTGGTCACACATATCATTACACCATGTACCAAATAAAATAGCTTGGAGGTCGGTGAGCACAACCAGAATTGTATTATACATGAGGCACGCCGGGTTATAAGGTGCACTGTTGAGTTTTGAGGGGAAAACAATGATTTTAAGTGTGCCTTATAGTCGGGAAAATACGGTAGGACTACCAAGGAATGTTCTATGTTCTCCATCTGCTGATCATTAAGAGGCTGAAATTATTTGTGCGTTTTTGTTTTTTTCAACTATTGAACGTGTGCTCAATTTGGCAAAGTGATGCCGCTTCCATGTTGTTGTTGTTCTTCTTTCTTTCAGGAAAAGAGGATACGAGTCAGGACTTCCGATCAATGCTGAAGAAAACGTAAGTTTGATACCAACACCGCCTCGCTCACTCAGACCAGATCTTTTCAAAAATACCAACGTTGTTGATGGTTTCCATTATTTGGCAGTTGGACAATACACTTACACAACATTTCTGAAAAGGAGAATATTTTGAAGTTGAAACAGCTTTAATCAGATGAAAAATGTGGGAATTGTTGAATTTTAAAGAATGTTCCATTCATTTCAATGGGAATTTCAGAAAAAATTGGGAATTTTGAGGAAAATTAGATTTTTTTTGAAAATGGTAAAAAAAAACTTGAATGGTCTGAATGAGTTAAAATGGTTAGTGTTGAAATGTTTCAAATCGGTCGAGAAATGTTGAAGTTAGTAACATGTGGAATGGAGAAATGGTATTACGGAATTCCTGGAATTTCGGGAAAACCAGGAATTTTTTCAGTTCTAAAAACAACTGCATTTTTTTGTCCTGATTAAGAGGAATGTTTTGACGGTGGAACGGTTTAAATGCTTTGAAAAATGTGGAAGGAGTGGTCGCCAGAAAAAAAGGGTGGGAATATGGCTTTGTAAAACCAGGAATTCTGGAAAATCCTGGATTTTTTTTTAACTTGGAAAAAGACCAATTTCAATTTCCAGACTGATGGAATATGTTGAAGGTGGAATGGTTTGAATGCGTTGAAGAATGTGGGAATTTTGGAAGTTTGAAAAGTGGCCAATTCATTTTGATTGGGAAAAATGTCCCGGAAAACCGGGAATTCTGGGAAATCTGGGAATTATTGGAATTTGTCAAGGGAAAGCCCGCGATTCCCGAATAGCCTGAACAGTTTGAAGTTGGAACAGTTTGAATCAGGTGAAAAATGCGCGCCAAAATCTGGAGAAGAAGAAGAAGAAGAAGAAATAGATGAATTTTGGTGTAGAAAAGCATGTGTGAATGTTTGGAGCATTCACACAATAAATGAATCAATTCAGGATAAATGTCATCAGACATGGTGGTACTCAATAATCTGATGTCCCACCCATTTGGTGCCCAACTAGTGTGTCCAAATATGCTATAAATAAGTTGTTCACTTTATACATTGAGTTGACTTTCACCTATTCTGTTTTTTAAAATAATAACCATAACCTTTTTTCCTTCTGCTTTAGTACGTTTGTCACCAGAAAGAAAAAGCTGGCGGAAGATGGAGAGATCGATCCTAAACTCTGGGAACTCCTTCTCAGCGCTCGAAAGAAAGATTACCAAAAAATATGTTTGGAATTTGGGATTACCGATTTCCGCTTTTTGCTGACCAAACTGAACCAGAAGAAAAAGCAGAGGGAAGACGAGCAGGCAAAGGTGCGAGACTGGAATGGAACTTGCCACTCAAGAAGTACAACACAACAAGTCTTCAGTGCAGCTCTTTAAACATCTTCTTTCTCTCCCAAGGTTGTCGAGAATCTGAGAAATTTAAAAAAATTCGAAATGACACCCCTCAAACGGGCAGCATTTAGCCTGGAAATGACCGTACGGAGTCCTAACAGCAAAATTTATCTATACAAGGTGAGTCTAAGAAATAGCGTATTTTCCGGACTATAATGCGCACTTAAAACCCTTTCATTTTCTCAAAACTCGACAGTGCGCCTCATAACCCGGTGCGCCTAATGTACGGAATAATTATGGTTGTGCTTACCGACCTCCATTTTTTTCGGTACATGGTGTAATGATAAGTGTGACCAGTAGATGGCAGTCACACATAAATGTACGTGTAGACTGCAATATGACTCAAGTAAACAACACCAACATTTTAAATGTTCCATAGAAAATATAGAACAATACACACGGCGCTCAAAAATCTATCAAAATGTTTTTAGTAGGACTTTGGTAAGCTATGAAGCCACACCGCTTAATGGATTGTACTGTGCTTCAACATAGGAGTGTTATTATGGTGTGTGTATAAGGTAAGACATATTATCGGGCGTTTTGTTTCACAATATTATGCAACTTTTATTACCTTCTGGTACCTGCTGACCTGTATTTGGGATCTGCATAAATCCTGAAAAATTGTGCGCACGTCCGCCCTTGTAGTCCGTGCCGACTCCGTAGTCGATAATCTTCTTCTTTTTCTCTATTTTCTTGTTATGGGACATTCATCCTCCACTGTTGCCATTTCTAATATAAAGTAGTGTAAAGTTCTTACTTATATCTGTCAGTAAACTCGTCATGAAAGCGCTAAAACATACCGGTGTAGTGAGTTTACGTAATTCACCCAAGGAACTTTAGTTATTAGAGTGTTCCGGTCGGACGGTTTTTCACGGGACACATTTCGGGTGTTGTTGTTGTTGCACTAGTGAGCCACGGATGAGGAGATGCTGCTCCGTTATTGATTGAAGTAAAGTCTGAATGTCATTAAAACAGTTAGCGCCATCTTTTGACACTTCTTCCACTCCCGTCCTTGCACGCTACACCGCTACAACAAAGATGACGTGGAGAAGACGCTGTCGAAGTGGAGGCACGTAAATAAGACTGCCCACAAAACGGCGCATCCTGAAGAGACTGTCAGAAAGTGACTTGAAGATGATCTGTAAAACATCATCTATGCAACATTTTGACAAAAGAACCACCATTTGTCACGGTTGGTAAAACTGGTGGACCCAAATGCAGAAAAGACAAGCAGAATTAAAGTTCGAGGGTTATAATTAATAAAACCAGAGGGAAAGGAGGGAGCTCGTAGTCCTTGGCTTGGCAGTCCAGGAGAGCACACTGAGGTTAGCAGGCTGTGGCAAGCAGGCTGAGGCTAGCAGGCTGAGGCTAGCAGGCTGAGGCTAGCAGGCTGAGGCTAGCAGGCTGAGCAGGCACACACGGCAGGTAGGGAACTGAAGGCAGAGGGAAAAAACAGGGGTAGAATGAGGAGCCAAAAAACACAAAAATGGCAGATTCGCAAGATATCCAAAAGTGCTAGAATTCAAGAACAAACGGGCGAGAAGCGTTACCACATGTAGAAAGGTGAACAATCTGGCGAGTTGATGGCAGGCAGGTGAGTGATTAGGTTGCTGGGATCAGCTGTGCCAGGCTGAGAGCTAGAGCCACGCCTACGCCCAAAACACACCCACTCTCCCAAAGACAAACACAGAGACAAGCAGACACAGACAGAGACTGTGACACCATTACATGTTATGTAGACCACAAAGAAGTCTTTTACATTTAGAAAATAATAATAATATTATCATCCATCCATTCATCCATCTTATTCCGCTTATCCGAGGTCGGGTTGCGAGAGCAGTAGCCTAAGCAGAGAAGCCCAGACTTCCCTCTCCCCAGCCACTTCGTCCAGCTCTTCCAGAGGGATCCCGAGGCGTTCCCAGGCCAGCCGGGAGACTTAGTCTTCCCAACGTGTCCTGGGTCTTCCCCGTGGCCTCCTGCCGGTCGGACGTGCCCTAAACACCTCCCTAGGGAGGCGTTCGGGTGGCATCCTGACCAGATGCCCGAACCACCTCATCTGGCTCCTCTCCATGTGGAGGAGAAGTGGCTTTACTTTGAGCTCCTCCCGGATGACAGAGCTTCTCACCCTATCTCTAAGGGAGAGCCCCGCCACGGAGGAAACTCATTTGGGCCGCTTGTACCCATGATCTTGTCCTTTCGGTCATAACCCAAAGCTCATGACCATAGGTGAGGATGGGAACCTAGATCGACCGGTAAACTGAGAGCTTTGCCTTCCGGCTCAGCTCCTTCTTCCCCACAATGGATCGATACAGCGTCCACATTACTGAAGACACCTGTCGATCTCACGATCCACTCTTCCCTCACTCGTGAACAAGACTTGAACTCCTCCACATGGGGCAGGGTCTCCTCCCCAATCCGGAGATGGCACTCCACCCTTTAATGCGCCTTATAATCCGGTGAGCCTTATATATGAAAATAACCTGAATAGCCCCGCTCATCGGCAGTGTGCCTTATAATCCGGTGCGCCCTATGGTCCGGAAAATACGTTGGCTCAATTCTTAGCAATCGGTAATTCCCTGACACAGGACTTCTTTTCCCGACAAGGACGGTAACATGGTCCAGTTCGGTAGCGATGACAAGTCCAAGTATCGCCTGCTGAAACGTGGAGACAAGTACTGCTTCAGCATCAAAGATCCTAAGCCAGAAGACGCCGGCTTCTACCAGGTGGATGTTGATGATACAACAGTTTTTTCCACTCACTTCCGAGGTATGTGATCCCAGTTTGTTGATTTGCAGTCCAAACAATGTAGTTCGAATTTCATTTCTATGATGCTTTCATTCCCAAAGTTCCTGAAGTGGGCTTCGTAGACATGATCAAGGACGCCAAAGCCGTGGAAGGCAAAGATGCGACTTTTCAGTGCGTCCTGTCAGCGCCCCTTGACGAGGTCACGTGGTCAACGCCCGACTCGTCGCTTGAGCACAGCGACAAATACGAGATGACCGTCTCAGAGGACAAACTCGTTCACACGCTGACAATTAAGAACTGTGACAAGGCAGACCATGGACAGTACTTCGCCTTCGCTGGCACCGCCTCCTCCAGTGCCATGCTCAGGGTGGAAGGTGGGAAATCTCACCTGAGCTCATTGTCCCAAAAAAATGTTTTGGTCCTATAAATGTATGTCTGATCAAGTCAAACATCTTTGTTTCCACTTAAGCGGATCTGGACGCTCTTAAAATTCCGAAAGTCAAGAAAACCGAAGCTCCGAAGCCCGTGGTTGAAACCGTTATGGAGGAAAAAAGGCCGAAAGAAGACGTGCAAAAGGAAGTCGTGCAGGAAGATTCTAGCAAAGAGATTACTGAAAGTGCAGAGGAGCCCAAGAAAACTGACGAAGGTGAGGGTGATGGAAAAGACAAGAACAACGACCTGTTAGTACAGACCTGGGCAAATTAAGACCCGGGGGGCACATAAGACCTGGGAGCCACATGCGGCCCCTTGAGCTTTTCAATCTGACCCCCCAGACATTCCCAAATATTATTTTATATGTTTAAGATGTAAAGTGTAGCTGCCATTATGATGTGCACTCATCTTCTCTAATCACCTTCAACTATACTAACTCTTTCTATGCTTGGAACCTGCATCATATACTAGTTACTATGCTCATCTAATTAGTTACTATGCTCATCTAATTAGTTACTATGCTCATCTAATTAGTTACTATGATAATCAAATTAGTTACTATGGTCATCTAATTAGTTACTATGCTCATCTAATTAGTTACTATGATAATCAAATTAGTCACTATGGTCATCTAATTAGTTACTATGCTCATCTAATTAGTAATTATGCTCATCTAATTAGTTACTATGATAATCAAATTAGTTACTATGGTCATCTAATTAGTTACTAAGCTCATCTAATTAGTTACTATGATAATCGAATTAGTTACTATGGTCATCTAATTAGTTACTATGCTCGTCTAATTAATTACAATGGTTGTCTAATTAGTTGCTATGGTCGTCTAATTAGTTACTATGGTAATCTAATTAGTTACTATGCTCATCTAATTAGTTACTATGATACTCAAATTAGTTACTATGGTCATCTAATTAGTTACTATGCTCATCTAATTAATTACAATGGTTGTCTAATTAGTTGCTATGGTTGTCTAATTAGTTACTATGATAATCTAGTTAGTTACTATGGTAATCTAATGGGTTACTATGGTCATCTAATTAGTTACTATGGTCGTCTAATTAGCTACTATGGTAATTTAATTATTGAATGTGATAATCTAATTAGTTACTATGGTAATCTTATGTTACCCTGGTCATCTAATTAGTTACTATGGTCGTCTAATTAGTTACAATGGTCATCTAATTAGTTAATGTGGTAATTTAATGAGGTACTTTAATAATCTAATTAGTTACTATGGTCATATAATGAGATACTATGGTCATCTAATTAGTTACTATGATAATCGAATTAGTTACTATGGTCATCTAATTAGTTACTATGCGCATCTAATTAATTACAATGGTTGTCTAATTAGTTGCTATGGTCGTCTAATTAGTTACTATGGTAATCTAATTAGTTACTATGCTCATCTAATTAGTTACTATGATACTCGAATTAGTTAATATGGTCATATAATTAGTTACTATGCTCATCTAATTAATTACAATGGTTGTCTAATTAGTTGCTATGGTCGTCTAATTAGTTACTATGGTAATCTAGTTAGTTACTATGGTAATCTAATGGGTTACTATGGTCATCTAATTAGTTACTATGGTCGTCTAATTAGTTACTACGGTAATGTAATTATTTAATGTGATAATCAAATTAGTTACTATGGTAATCTTATGTTAGTCATGTAATTAGTTACTATGGTAATCTAAGTGAGGAGGCACCAAGCAGTGTTTCCACAGAGTGAAATGTGAGTGTCAGGGACAGACGCGGAAGGAGATTTTTACAACAAAGTTCTAAAGCTCAGTGATTAGATATATCAGATTGTAGGTGGGGTTTTTTACCCTTCGCGTTCATATTTAGCTGTGTTTGTTGCATTTTTGTTGATTTTAAAATATGTGGATGGAGAGGGGGTGTGACGTTCATATGTTGTCAATATTCAGTGTTTTATCCTTCATAGTTAATATTGTAACATGCTTTATTTCCATCTACATTCTGGGGGTCTCATTCAGTAAAAATAAATTAAAATTCCATTCTGTTTTTTAAGGCGGTCTGTCATAACGTTTTTAGCATTCAATCAGACATTATTGAGAGGTTTTGTATTAGTGTTCCTAAAAATCAGATATACCGGCCCCCGGACACATTTTTTTTCTCTAAACGTGGCCCCCCAAGTCAAAATAATTGCCCAGGCCTGTCTTAGTAGATCGAGACAGGCTTGTCATCCCATTGGGTTGAGTTTTTTCTTGCCCGAGGATGTCGTTGTGGCTTGTGCAGCCCTTTGAGACACTCGTGATTTAGGGCTATGTAAGTAAACATTGATTGATTGATTGATGGATTGAGAGGATGAGAGCATTTTTTTTTCCCAATGTCATCGAGTGATTAGCAGGGCTAGCAAGTACAGTTTGTTTCACTTGCAATTGATGTATTAGCCAACTAAAACCATGTTTTTGTAGGATTCTATTTCTTCTGGTTCTTACGTTTGCAGGCGTTCAGTTTGTCAGCGGACTGTCAGACACCTCAGCAGATATTGGCGAACGGGCAGAGCTATGTTGTACATTAAGCACCGAGGACTCTCAGGGAAAATGGTACAAAAATGGGAAACTGGTGAGGAAAATGACTTTGATGAGGCTATAGAACTGCTTGGCATGAATGAATGGCGGTGACGACATCTGTATCTGAATAGCTTACCGGTGGAGACGGGCTCAAGATAACCCAAGACGGAGCAAATCACAGACTGATCATTGACTCCTGTCAAAAAGATGACGTAGGTGCGTATGCCTTTGAAGCGGACGGACGTAAATCGGAAGCAACGCTGACTATTCGAGGTGAGAATCAAAAGAAGCATGACTAATTCATTTTTAGCATTCAATCAGACATTATTGTGAGGTTTTGTATTAGTGTTCCTAAAAATGAGATATACCGGCCCCCAGACATATTTTTTTCCCCTAAATTTGGCTCCTTGAGTCAAAACAATTGCCCAGGCCTGTCTTAGTAGATCGAGACAGGCTTGTCATCCCATTGGGATGTCGTTGTGGCTTGTGCAGCCCTTTGAGACACTCCTGATTTAGGGCTATGTAAGTAAACATTGATTGATTGATTGATGGATTGATGGATTGAGAGGATGAGAGCATTTTTTTCCCCAATGTCATAGAGCAGGGGTCTCAAACACGCGGCCCACGGGCCAATTGCGGCCCGCGAGACGTTATTTTGCGGCCCCCACCTTAATATGAAAGTTTAATGTTAGTGCGGCCCGCGAGTTTTAAATGAATGGCGCTTGACAGCGTTGTGTGCGGAGCGTGCGGAGCTGAAGGAATCTACCAATCCCACTGCCTTTAGTGTCCTCAAGAAAATGTAATTGCATCATCTTTTTCTCCATACTAACAGTGTGCCGGCCCAGACACATGTTGTATGAGGCTTCTGCAGACACACGCAAGTTATTGCAAGACTTACTTGAGGAACAGCCATACGGGTGGTCATATTTTATTTTATTCATTTTTTAACACTGTTACAAATATGTGCCACACTGTGAACCCACACCAAACAAGAATGACAAACACATTCCGAGAGAACATCCGCACGTAAACACAACATAAACACAACAGAACAAATACCCAGAATCCTTTGCAGCCCTAACTCTTCCTGGCTACAAAAACACCCCCGCTACCCTCAACCCCGCCTCCTCCCAACCAACCCCGCTCACCTCAACCCCCACACACACACCTCAACCCCCCCTCCCCCCTACCCCCCCCCCCCCCCCCCCATCTCCCGAATTCGGAGGTCTCAAGGTTGGCAAGTATGCATTGACGTCACTTGCGTGATGCAAGCAGAGAAACATTTTGCCACTTTTCACGACACCCGCACACGCTCTTCTTCCCTTCTTCCCTGCCTCCCTCGCTCGCCCGCCTGCTCGCTCCCGCCCCCGTTGTAAACAGTCCAGGCGGGGAAGACGAGCAGTCCGGTAGCTTCCAAAGCACTCCGCGTTAGTGGTGATGTTAGCCCGTTCGGGGCTAATTGTGCTATCATAACTGTAAACTCCACGGCGAGCCCCCCTCCCCCTCCCTTTGGCTCCAGACAGATACGATTTTTGATGCAATATTTCTTTGTTGAGCACAGGGGCACCCCGACGTGTCTTATTTCATTTCATTTTTATTTATCTCCTTCATTGATGTGCATCTTTGATCGATACACAATTATACCTCAATTATTCAATTATACATTTACACACCAATGCCTGAGAAGGAGCAGGATGAAGAAAAATCTTATATTTTTCTGCCCCCTTCAACATAATACGTAGTCTTTTAATGATACCATTCAAACCAAACAAATACATCCAAATATAATGAAAACAAACAAAAAACACAAAAAAACACAAGAAGTGCAAAACTTCATGAAGTACAAACCGAACAAAAGAAGTAATATACACCTCACGGGATGATACAAAACAAATACAAAACCAGGCAAAAAATAAGTAAAATAATAAATTTAAAGCAAAATGTAAACACTTATGGCTGTCCATATGATTTTATTGTTCTGTCTTTATATATTTTTTCAATTGGAATATATTTTTACAATCTTTTATCTCATTGTAAAGAGAATTCCATAGTTTAACCCCCACCACTGATATGCACATTTGTTTTAAAGTTGTCCTAGAATACTGATGTTGGAAATAACCTTTTTTTCTATGCTCTTCATTCTCACAAGTGATGACAAACATTTTTTGTAAATTTGCTGGTAATTTTTTACTTTTAGCCTTAAACATGACAATCATTTTAAAACCAGTCTACTGAGGCAACAAGATTTCATCAAGAAAGCAAACGAAAAGAGCGAAAAAGCCATTCAAAGAAGGTGAATTCATTAAAAAGTGCATGTTAAATTTTTTTTAAGAAATCTTTTTTTGCGGCCCAGCCTCACCCAGTTTCTGCATCCAGTGGCCCCCAGGTAAATTGAGTTTGAGACCCCTGTCATAGAGTGATTAGCAGGGCTAGCAAGTACAGTTTGTTTCACTTGCAAGTTATGTATTAGCCAAAAAAAAACATGTTTTTGTAGGATTCTATTTCTTCTGGTTCTTACGTCTGCAGGTGTTCAGTTTGTCAGCGGACTGTCAGACACCTCAGCAGGTATTGGCGAACGGGCAGAGCTATGTTGTACATTAAGCACTGAGAGCTCTCAGGGAAAATGGTACAAAAATGGGAAACTGGTGAGGAAAATGACTTTGATGAGGCTATAGAACTGCTTGGCATGAATGAATGGCGGTGACGACATCTGTATCTGAATAGCTTACCGGTGGAGACGGGCTCAAGATAACCCAAGACGGAGCAAATCACAGACTGATCATTGACTCCTGTCAAAAAGATGACGTAGGTGAGTATGCCTTTGAAGCGGACGGACGTAAATCGGAAGCAACGCTGACTATTCGAGGTGAGAATCAAAAGGAGCATGACTTATTAATTATTTTGAGCTTTTTGTTTTGTATGAAATACCCTTCTTTCTCCTCCCCAAAGACCCACCGAAGATTGACAGTAATTCTCTTGGAGAGTTTTCAAAGCCAGTGACTATAAAAGCGGGCGAAAGTGCAAATTGGAAGCTTCTTTTCTCCGGCGGGAAACCGCTGAACATTAAGTGGTACAAGGACGACAACGAACTTGCGCCTGCTCCCAATGTGAAGATTGACAAATCATCTACCAGCAGCAAGCTTTGCCTGACAAAATGTCAAAGGAAAGACAGTGGCGAGGTCAAATTGAGAATAAAAAATGAATTTGGTACGACAGAAGCTGTTTCCAGACTGATAGTACTAGGTGAGTCCGAGGGACACGTTGTGCTCGAGGGTGAAACAGCCGTTAACGTGATTCCATCCACAGACAAACCGGCGCCGCCGCAAGGACCCGTGGACGTTGTCGAGAGTGGCGTGACATCTATCGAGTTCAAATGGAATCCGCCAAAAGACGACGGCGGATGTCCGGTCACAAACTACATCATAGAACGCCAGCAGATCGGACGCAACAAGTGGACCCCTCTGGGGGAGATAGGCGGCAGTAGAACGGAGTACAGAGACTCCAACGTGGACCCTGGGAAAAGATACTGTTATCGAATCAGAGCCAAGAACTCAGAAGGCATCAGTGACTTCCTGCAGACTGAAGACATATCAGCTGGTGCTTTGCGTGAGTTCTTCATTTCTATCCATCCATCCATTTTCTACCACTTATCCCTTTCGGGGTCACGGGGGGTGCTGGAGCCTATCTCAGCTACAATCGGGCGGAAGGCGGGGTACACCCTGGACAAGTCGCCACCTCATCACAGGGCCAACACAGATAGACAACATTCACACTCACATTCACACACTAGTTGCCAATCATTTTTCACCATACTAACTCTGAACTATGTCAGCTCTGTCTTCATTTGGACAGCAATAGCAAGATGCATTTGTAATTCTGAGCCAATGAGAAAAGATCACAACCTTTAACTACAAAACTAGAAAGCAGTGAAGTTGTCACGTTGTGTAAATGGTAAATAAAAAGAGAATGCAATTATTTGCAAATCCTTTTCAACTTATATTCAATTGAATAGACTGCAAAGACAAGAAATGTCATGTTCACACTGAGAAACGTTGTTATTTTTTAGCAAATATTGGCTCATTTGGAATTTGATGCCTGCAACATGTTTCAAAAAAGCTAGCACAAATCTGTGGGATGTTCCAAAGACTTATTTGGAACATCCCACAGGTGAACAGACTAATTGGGAACAGGTGGGTGCCATGATTGGGCATAAAAGCAGCTTCCATGAAATGCTCAGTCATTCACAAACAAGGACGGGGCGAGGGTCACCACTTTGTCAACAAATGCCTGAGCAAATTGTTTAAGAACAACATTTCTCAACCAGCTGTTGCAAGGAATTTAGGGATTTCACCATCTACGCTCAGTAATATCATCAAAAGGTTCAGAGAATCTGGAGAGATCACTGCACGTAAGCCATGATATTACGCACCTTGGATACCTCAGGCGCTACTGCATCAAAAAGCCACATCAGTGTGTAAAGGATATCACCAAATGGGCTCAGGAACACTTCAGAAAACCACTGTCAGTAACTACAGTTGGTCGCTACATCTGTAAGTGCAAGTTAAAACTCTACTATGCAAAGCCAAAGCCATTTATCAACAACACCCAGAAACGCCGCCGGCTTCGCTGAGGCCAAACTTATCTAAGATGGACTGATGCAAAGTGGAAAAGTGTTCTGTGGTCTGAAGAGTCCACATTTCAAATTGTTTTGGGAAACTGTGGACATCGTGTCCTCCGGACCAAAGAGGATAAGAACCATCCGGACTGTTCTAGGGTGAAAGTGTAAAAGTCAGCATGTGTGATGGTATGGGGGTGTATTAGTGCCCAAAGCATGGGTAACTTACACATCTGTGAAGGCACCATTAATGCTGAAAGGTACATACAGCTTTTGGAGCAACATATGTTGTTATCATGGACGCCCCTGCTTATTTCAGCAAGACAATGCCAAGCCAGGTGTTACAACAGCGTGGCTTCATAGTGAAAGAGTGCAGGTACTAGACTGGCCTGCCTGTAGTACAGACATTGAAAATGTGTGAAGGCTAAAATATGAGAAGGGAGACTGTTGAACAACTTAAGCTGTACATCAAGCAAGAATGGGAAAGAATTCCACTTCAAAAATGTGTCTCCTCAGTTCCCAAACCTTTACTGAGTGTTGTTAAAAGGAAAGGCCATGTAACACATTGGTAAAAATACCTTTTTTGCAATGTGTTGCTGCCATTCAATTCTAAGTTCATGATTATTTGCAAAAAATAACACATTTCTCAGTTTGAACATGAAATATCTTGTCTTTGCAGTCTATTCAATTGAATATAAGTTGAAAAGGATTTGTTGTATTCTCTTTTTATTTACCATTTACACAACCTGACAACTTCACTGCTTTTGGCTACTTTGCAAACAGGCTCATCTCAACAATCATACGACTCTTCTGGCACTTTATTTGGCCTTAAAACCTGACACAGAGCTTCCATTACAGGTTATCCCGGAGCCCCTTCGGCACCTAAAGTGGTCTCCGCCTTCAAAGACTGCATTAGTCTAAAATGGTCGGTCCCATCTGACACCGGCGGGATCCCGGTTGTTGGATACAATTTGGAAAGGAGGAAGAAAGGCAGTAGTTACTGGAGCCTAGTAAACCAAGGAGGACCAATAAAGGGTATGATGCATCGCTCTAAGTAGAAAGCACTAATCTGACTAATAATAGTTGTTTTCCTCTAGAATCAAAGTATGAGGTGAAAGATGTCATTGAGGGGACAACATATGAATTCAGAGTGGCAGCCGTCAATCTATGCGGTCATGGGGATCCAAGCCTGCCGTCCGATGCCGTGACCGCAAGAGATCCAATGAGTACGCAGGAGATATCTTCAATCATTTGAATCTGCATGTTGTTGAACTTTATGCTCGATGGCAGGGGTCACCAACCTTTTTGAAACCAAGAGCTACTTCTTGGGTACTGATTAATGCGAAGGGCTACCAGTTTGATACACACTTAAATACATTGCCAGAAATAGCCAATTTGCTCAATTTACCTTTAACTCTATGTTATTATTAATAATTAATGATATTTACACTTAATTGAACGGTTTAAAAGAGGAGAAAACACGAAAAAAATGACAACTACATTTTGAAACATAGTTTATCTTCAATTTCGACTCTTTCAAATTCTAAATTCAACCGAAAAAAAGAAGACAAAAACTTAAACAAATAATTTCTGGAACATCATTAGTAATTTTTCCTGATTAAGATTAATTTTAGAATTTTGATGACATGTTTTAAATAGGTTAAAATCCAATCTGCACTTTGTTAGAATATATAACAAATTGGACCAAGCTATATTTCTAACAAAGACAAATCATTATTTCTTCTAGATTTTCCAGAACAAAATTTTTAAAAGAAATTCAAAAGACTTTGAAATAAGATTCAAAATTGATTCTACAGATTTTCTAGATTTGCCGGAATAATTTTTTTGAATTTTAATCAAAATAAGTTTGAAGAAATATTTCACAAATATTCTTCGTCGAAAAAACAGAAGCTAAAATGAAGAATTAAATTACAATTTATTTATTATTCTTTACAATAAAAAAAAATACATTTACTGAACATTGATTTAAATTGTCAGGAAAGAAGAGGAAGGAATTTAAAAGGTAAAAAGGTAGACGTGTTTAAAAATCCTAAAATCATTTTTAAGGTTGTATTTTTTCTCTAAATTTGTCTTTCTGGAAGTTATAAGAAGCAAAGTAAAAAAATTAATGAATTTATTTAAACAAGTGAAGACCAAGTCTTTAATATATTTTCTTGGATTTTCAAATTCTATTTGAGTTTTGTCTCTCAGAATTAAAAATGTCGGGCAAAGCGAGACCAGATTGCTAGTAAATAAATTAAATTTTAAAAATAGAGGCAGCTCACTGGTAAGTGCTGCTATTTGAGCTATTTTTAGAACAGGCCAGCGGGCTACTCATCTGGTCCTTACGGGCTACCTGGTGCCCGCGGGCACCGCGTTGGTGACCCCTGCTCTATGGTATGTCGACGACTAAACAACAATCAAGTTCTCTCATTCCAGAAGTTCCAGGCAAAGTCACAGGCCTGAAAGTGGCATCCAGCGATTACACAACCTTGTCGCTGGCCTGGACTAAACCCAAGCACGAGACCGGGTCGCATGGTGAACCCCAAGGCTACTACGTGGAGATCAGACCCGTAGCCAGTTACGAATGGGTCCGTTGCAACGCCCTCCCAGTCACGCCCACTACTTACACCGTGCACGGGTTGATTCCCATGGCCACGTACTTTGTGAGGATAATCGCTACCAATTATGGGGGTGACGGAGAACCTCAGGGCTTTGACAAACCCATCATCGCCATGCCTCCTCCTGGTAAGACGGGTTTTGACCGACCACATTCAGATCACAATATGCTGGAAAATGATTCTAAATATAATTGTCCGATCTATGTCTGCTGCGTTTAGAATGTAAAAGTATAATAAAGTTGCACCAATATAGTCAGAAATATTAATAACATTTTTGATTATGGAATCAATGCAATCTTGACCAAGATGTTAGTTTTGGGTGTAGAGGTCCAAGCTCGTATTTACAATTTGGTCATGCTTGTAGAAACCATGACACTAGGCATGGGCTGGTTACCGGTTTTAATGTATACCATGGTATGTCGGTTTTAAAAACATTAAAATTCTGCTTATCATAAGCAACTTTGGGCTTACCGTATTTTCCGGACTGTAAGGTAAGGCTTACTTAAAATCTTTTTTTTCCCTCAAAACTCGACAGTGCGTCTTATATCCCGGTGCGCCTAATGTATGGAGTAATTCTGGCTTTGCTTACTTTTATTTGGTACATTGTGAAATGATAAGTGCGACCAGTAGATGGCAGTCAAACACAAGAGATACGTGTAGACTGTAATATGACTGAAGTAAACAACACAAAAATGTTATATGTTCCATTGATAATATACAAAAATCTATCATTTTAGTAGGACTTTGGTAAGCTATGAAACCACACCACTTGAAGGATTGTACTGTGCTTCAACATAGGAGTATTATTATGGTGTGTGTATAAGGTACGATATATTATCTGGTGTTTTTGTTTGACAATATTATGCAAAACCAACTTTCATTACCTTCTGATCTGTATTTCGGATCTGCATAAGTCCTGAAAATTTGCGCGCACGTCCGCCTTTGAAGTCCGTGTCGACACCGTAGTCGATAAGCTTCTTCTTTTCCTCTATCTTCTTGTTATAATGATAAATGATAAATGGGTTATACTTGTATAGCGCTTTTCTACCTTCAAGGTACTCAAAGCGCTTTGACAGTATTTCCACATTCACCCATTCACACACACATTCACACACTGATGGCGGGAGCTGCCATGCAAGGCGCTAACCAGCAGCCATCAGGAGCAAGGGTGAAGTGTCTTGCCCAAGGACACAACGGACGTGACTAGGATGGTAGAAGGTGGGGATTGAACCCCAGTAACCAGCAACCCTCCGATTGCTGGCACGGCCACTCTACCAACTTCGCCACGCCGTTATGTGACATTCATCCCCCACTGTTGCCATTTCTAATATAAAGTAGTGTAAAGTTCTTACTTATATCTGTCAGTAAACTCGCCATGAAAGCACTAAAACATACCGGTTTAGTGAGTTTACATTATCCACCCAAGGAACTTTAGTTATTAGAGAGTTCCGGTCGGACGGTTTTTCACGGGACACATTTCGGGCGTTGTTGTTGCACTAGTGAGCCACGGATGAGGAAACGCTTCTCCGTTATTGATTGAAGTCAAGTCTGAATGTCATTAAAACAGTTAGTGCCATCTTTTGACACTTCTTCCACTCCCGTCCTTGCACGCTACACCGCTACAACAAAGATGACGGGGAGAAGACGCTGTCGCAGTGGAGGCACGTAAATAAGACCGCCCACAAAACGGCGCATCCTGAAGAGACTGTCTAGAAAACGGCTTGAAGATGATGTGTAAAACATCATCTATGCAACATTTTGACCAAATAACCACCGTCACATGTTATGTAGACCACAAGGAAGTGGTCCGGTGCGCCCTATGGTCCGGAAAATACGATAATTTGCACATTTTTTGGTGCGTTTTTTCGGGCTTGTTTTTCAACCTGCAAGAGTTCATTAGGGCTTGATTTTCTTGATTTTTCATTGAAATGCATTTATATGACGTAACACAATGATAAAGCAAACATACAAACTTTCTGTATTTCCAGCTGAATGTTGATATCAATAGAATATCAATATAGGCCTACACTGTCTTGCTACATAATGTTGAGTATCCCTTATTTGGCAGTGAGAAGTTGAGTTGCCATTAAGCAACAGTAGACTGCATTAAGAACAGCTTTGTACTGTATTTATTATCATCTATTTAATAAGCACCTCCAAGTCCGAGTCCATGGTTCTCGCCCGGGAAAGGGTGGAGTGCCATCTCCAGGTTGGGTAGGAGACCCTGCCCCAAGTGGAGGAGTTCAAGTACCTCGGACTCTTGTTCACGAGTGAGGGAAGAGTGGATGGTGAGATCGACAGGCGGATCGGTGCGGCATCTTCAGGAATGCGGACGCTGTATCGATCCGTTGTGGTGAAGAAGGAGCTGAGCCGGAAGGCAAAGCTCTCAATTTACCGGTCGATCTACGTTCCCATCCTCATCTATGGTCATGAGCTTTGGGTTATGACCGAAAGGACAAGATCACGGGTACAAGCGGCCGAAATGAGTTTCCTCCGCCGGGTGGCGGGTCTCTCCCTTAGAGATAGGCTGAGAAGCTCTGCCATCCGGGAGGAACTCAGATTAAGGCCGCTGCTCCTCCACATGGAGAGGAGCCAGATGAGGTGGTTCGGGCATCTGGTCAGGATGCCACCCGAATGCCTCCCTAGGGAGGTGTTTAGGGCACGTCCGACCGGCAGGAGGCCCCGGGGAAGACCCAGGACACGTTGGGAAGACTATGTCTCCCGGCTGGCCTGGGAACGCCTCGGGATCCCCCGGGAGGAGCTGGACGAAGTGGCTGGGGAGAGGGAAGTCTGGGCTTCCCTGTTTGGGCTGTTGCCCCCGCGACCCGATCTCGGATAAGCGGAAGAAAATGGATGGATGGATAAAAACAAGTTATTTTTTGTTATTTATTCTAGAAACATAAGTTCCGCTTCCATTGTGTTTTGTTTAAAAATGTCTGTTCAACGGAAATGTAAGTTTTTGTCATGGTCCGTGGTCCGGATCATGTTTTGTGTTTTCTGTTAGTTTTGGACTCTTATAGTTCCTGTTTGTGCACCTCTGAATTTGTTTAGTTACCATGGCTACTTATTATTTTCACCTGCCTCTGGTGTTCGGGACGCTCACCTGTTTCTCATCAGAGGCATTATTCAAGCCTGCCTTTGCCAGTCACTCGTCCTGGCTTCTTTGTTTGCTTCATGCTCTCGTCACGTAAGTTTGGCTTGTCTCCTAGCCTATGCTAAGTTAGCTTGATTCGTGTTTTCTTTCGACTTGTTTTCTGTTCTTGGTAGTGCTTTGGTTTTTGTCAAGATTAAATCATGTTCTTACCTGCAAGTCCTGTCCGGAGTGTTCCGTTTGCATCCCGGGAGAACGAACCTCGCAGTAAGTTGCGACCCACACGTGACAGTTTTGTCTTCTTTCCAATAAGGACATTTCAAAATAACACAACTTAGGGCATTAATTATAATACCGCAAAGTGAAAGTGTGATGTTTTTGTCCAAGGTCATCATCCCTTCAGAATGTTATTCCGGCCCATGCCTACATCAAACAGTAAATAGTAGCACATGATATAGTTAAAAACCAAATATTTGATGCCGTGCCGACCCATCCGGAAGAGTTTTAAATGATCGTTCAAGAACCAGATATGAATGAAAGGTGATTAAAGTTTAAATAACAAAAAATGGTTTAACAGTGTTTTTGTTCCAACCCCTAAAGTAAGGCCACAGTTCAAAGATCGCAAAATAAAGAGCTTTGTGGTGGTGAAATCAGGAAATACCCTCTGTCTCAACATCCCCTTCGAGGTATTGTACTAGGTCGGAACATGATTGTGGTATGTGAGAAATATTTTAACCGTACTTGGCTTTTATTACCAGGCCTCACCCCTCCCAGAGGTCTTTTGGTTGAAGGACGGTGGTGCAGTGGGCAAACATGTCACAATTACCAACTTTGATAAAGGTTCTCAGATGTTGATCCCAATGTCTCAGCGGTCTGACTCTGGGGTCTACACCATCATGGTCAAGAACCTTGTTGGCCAAGAGAGTATAAATGTTGAAATTAGAGTAACAGGTAAATGTCAGGGGGCGGGGTTTCCTATTTGTTTGAAGTCAAGTCTAACCTGTTAATGTCATTCCAGATGACCCTAAGCCTCCGGGTCCACTGGAGCTGGAGCAGATAGTCCCGGGAACAGTGACTTTGTCCTGGGCGCCCTCTCCAGACGAGAAGAAGGATGACAGGTTGCACTACAGTGTATCCAAAAGGGATTCCTTTAAACGCACTTGGAAGACGGTGGCGAATGGCCTCTACAACAACAAGTTCACGGTCATTGACATTGTGCCCGGGCGAGAGTATCACTTTAGGGTGTTTGCTCAGAACGACATGGGCCCTTCAGTGCCAGCTGTGTCACCACCCTTTGAAATCCAGAAGGAACGAGGTGAGTGCTTCTAATGTCTGACGAAATTAGTACCCAGATTGAGAACTCAGAACACTGTTCTGATATTTTTCCAAACAAGGAAGATCATCGATATTGAAAGGAACGCATTGCTGATTTTAAGGACCTTGTGCAAGAACCCGAGTCAAAAATCCTCTATTTAACAAAGTTGTGTGGTTGTTAGGAAGCTTCTGCTAAAATGTGAAAGCTGCTCTATGTCACGGTCAGGTAGAGGCTTAGAGGGCGCTCTCGTTCAATTATTGTGACAAAGTGTATTTCTGGTCTTTTCATCCTCGCCCGGACAGAAGGACGGAACGGCAGTGCGGCTGGATCAAAAGAGACGTCGCTTTGCTGAACTAAAAGTTGCTTTATTACAAGCGAGTGTCATTATACAGGACTGCAGTACCTGGAGGATACTACTGAATCATATTTGGTTCTATACCGCCTATGTGCGTTTTATTCCATTTAACAAATTAAATTACTCAACTACTAAAATAATTTATAGCTGCAGCTAGGGTTGGACAGTACCGTATTTTTCGGAGTATAAGTTGCTCCGGAGTATAAGTCGCACCGGACGAAAATGCATAATAAAGAAGGAAAAAAACATATATAAGTCGCACTGGAGTATAAGTCGCATTTTTGGGGGAAATTTATTTGATAAAAGCCAACACCAAGAATAGACATTTGAAAGGCAATTTAAAATAAATAAAGAATAGTGAACAACAGGCTGAATAAGTGTACGTTATATGAGGCATAAATAACCAACTGAGAACGTGCCTGGTATGTTAACGTAACATATTATGGTAAGAGTCATTCAAATAACTATAACATATAGAACATGCTATACGATTACCAAACAATCTGTCACTCCTAATCGCTAAATCCCATGAAATCTTATACGTCTATTCTCTTACGTGAATGAGCTAATTAATATTATTTGATATTTTACGCTAATGTGTTAATAATTTCACACATAAGTCACTCCTGAGTATAAGTCGCACCCTCGGCCAAACTATGAAAAAAACTGCGACATATAGTCCGAAAAATACGGTATACCGGTACTAGTATAGTACTGCGATACTAATGAATCATATTCGGTACTATACCGCCTCTAAAAAGTACAGATTTTTTTTTTTAACAGGCATGACGGCGCATCATCACGTCGTGAAATTGCTAGTTTTACGAGCAGAGGAGCATGTTGGGCAGCGCGCACACACAGAGTACTTACAAGCAGACACAGTGTGTAGACAGAAAAGGGAGAATGGACGCATTTTGGTGTAAAAAGTAAAGATAAAGGTGAAGTTATAACACTGAAACACCCTCAGGAAGAGCTGCTTTAGCGGTGGTGTATATTGTAACCCGGAAGAGTTAGGGCTGCATGGGATTCTGGGTATTTGTTCTGTTCTGTTTATGTTGTGTTACGGTGCGGACGTTCTCTCAAAATGTGTTTGTCATTCATTCTTGTTTGGTGTGGGTTCACAGTGTGGCGCATATTTGTAACAGTGTTAAACTTGTCTATACGGCCACCCTCAGAGTGACCTGTGTGGCTGTTGATCAAGTATGTCTTGCAGTCACTTACGTGTGTGTTCAGAAGCCAAATACGACATGTGACTAGGCTGGCATGCAGTTTGTACAGGTTGTAGAGGGTGCTAAAGGCAGTGCCATCACGGCACGCCCTTAATATTGTTGTTTTGGTTGAAAATCGGCAGACATTCGAGAGAATAGTTGCCCTGAAATTCGTGAGTCTCCCGGAAAAGTCGGGAGGGTTGGTAAGTATGACGCTGTCAAGCGCCATTCATATAGAACTCGCGGGCCTCACTAACATTAAATGTTCATATTAAGGTGCGGGCCGCAAAATAATGTCTTGTGTGCCGCAATTGGCTCGCGGGCGGCGTGTCTGAGACCCCTGCTTAACATGGACTATGGTATGGAACAAACAAGACTTACTGTGGCATGAAACAACTAAGACTTACGTGGACACGGCATGAATCGAACAACTAGCATAAACTTGGAATTGGACATGAAAACGAGCAGCATGAACTATGGTATCGCATGAAACAAGCAATGGCGCCAGGACGACTGACTGGCAAAGACAGGCTTAAATAATGGTCTCTTGATTAGAGCAGGTGCGTGTCCCGAACACCAGAGGCAGGTGAAACTAATAAGTCGCCATGGTAACTAAAACAAACAAGGGTTCACAAAAACAGGAACTATATGGAGTCTAAAACTAACAGAACATAACAAAAACATGATCCGGACCACAGATCATGACTCAATTCTGACAGAACGTACATCTATTTTTTAGTAAGAAAGCCATGCGACTGTAGTTACAAGAGGCCCTGGCACTGTCCAGATTATTATTATTAGTGTATTTCAAAATGTCAAATGATTTTCCCAAGATAAATGAGGAGCAGGTTGATTATTTTCAGGCAAAGACAGAACAGCCAAACAAGATGACATTAAAGTCGGACAAATCCCCTTCATTGTGCTACAGAAAAGTTCAAAGTGAACATGCCGCGGACGAAGCCTTTGGACTTGTCGTCACCGGCTGCGTTCATCAAACGGCTGAGGCGACGCACGCCTCCGGAAGGTTACGAGTGCCACATGAGCTGCGCGGTCAAGGGCGACCCCACTCCGCGGGTGACGTGGTACCGCAACAACATCAACGTGAACACGGACGCCAACTACTTCATCAGCAACGTCTGCGGAGTCTGCTCCTTGCTCATTCTGAGGGTGGGGCCCAAGGACGGCGGGGAGTACAAAGTGGTGGTCGACAACGGTCGAGGATTAGCCGAGAGCTCGATGATTCTGTTCGTCAGAGGTGAATACTTACACTTTGGAACTCAAACTCACCCTCCTGTGTATACCAACCAATAACATATTTGTCATTTTGCAGAGTGAAGCAGCATCAGCAGCTTAGGGCGTACTCACACTACGCCAAGCACAAGTCCACCTTTTCCAATCGTACCAAAGGATGGGAAGCGTAACAAACCTGAGCACAGATCATACCTGGCAACATTTGCATTTCAACCGAAGTAAAACAGGGACTTTAACGACCAGAATTCTGGAATTTTACTTGGTGTTGGCTCGATTTGACTGTCGACTGATGCTCTAATGTAATCTCTTTACTATTTATGACAAAAAACTATTGAATTGAACGGAAGTCAATTGAATTCATTGCATTGAACTTAAGTTGAAGTGGGCCCAAGCACGGTACGATTGGTTTAGTGCATGACTACACCCTTAAACCCCTTCAACTCCAACATCTTCACTACAGTACATGACAAAAACCCACTACTGTCTACAGGTGTGATAAGCCAGTTCATGGAGAGCTATAAAAAAAACATTTAAATGGTCTTTCAATCAAGTGGTATTTGTGTTTTTCATTCAATACAAATTCCACGGAAAAGGGTGGAGTGCCATCTACGGGTTGGGGAGGAGATCTTGCCCCAAGTGGAGGAGTTCAAGTACCTCAGAGTCTTGTTCACGAGTGAGGGAAGAGTGCATCGTAACATCGACAGGCGGATCGGTGCGGCGTCTTCAGGAATGCGGACGCTGTATCGATCCGTTGTGGTGAAGAAGGAGCCGAGCCGGAAGGCAAAGCTCTCAATTTACCGGTCGATCTACGTTCCCATCCTCACCTATGGTCATGAGCTTTGGGTTATGACCGAAAGGACAAGATCACGGGTACAAGTGGCCCAAATGAGTGTCCTCCGCCGGGTGGTGGGTCTCTCCCTTAGGGATAGGGTGAGAAAATCTGTCATCCGGGAGGAACTCAGAGTAAAGCCGCTGCTCCTCCACATGGAGAGGAGCCAGATGAGGTGGTTCGGGCATCTGGTCAGAATCCCACCCGGACGCCTCCCTATGGAGGTGTTTAGGGCACGTCCGACCAGTCGGAGGCCACGGGGAAGACCCAGGACACGTTGGGAAGACTATGTCTCCCGGCTGGCCTGGGAACGCCTCGGGATTCCATGGGAGGAGCTGGATGAAGTGGCTGGGAACAGGGCCCCCACGACCCGACCTCGGATAAGCGGAGGACGTTGGATGGATGGATGGATGGAAGGATGAATGGATGGATGGATGGATGGAAACACCACGGCACACAGCTGCTTTGACGTCAATGGGATCCATTAAAATGCCAGAACTCACCTTTTTTTTCTGCAGAAGAAAACATTACACACTTTATTTCTTCTCTTTCTGCCATGACAAGTTTAACATCTTCAATAAACTAGATGAGGCAATTCCTGAAGAAACTGCGTGTGAATGCCCCAATGCTGAAGTTGAACTGAAATTCTGGAAAAAAAATTTGGAATTGTTGAAGTAGAGCACACAATTCCCCAACAGGCTGAATATTTTGAAGTCGGAACAGTTTGAATCAGATGAAAAATGTGGGTGTTGTGAAACTTTGAAGAATGTTCCATTCATTTTAATGGGTATTTCCAGAAAATTTGGGAATTTCGTGAAAAGTGGGAAGTTTTTTTTGAAAATGGTAAAAAAAAAAAAAAAAACTGGACTTGTCTGAATGAGTTGAAAAGGTCGGTGTTGGAATTTTTCAAATCGGTCAAGAAATGTTGAAGTAGTAACATGTTGAATGGACAAATGGTATTACGGAATTCCTGGAATTTCAGGAAAACCAGGAATTTTTTCAGTTCAAAAAACAACTTTGTTTTTTGTCCTGATTAAAAGGAATGTTTTGACGGTGGAACAGTTGAAATGCGTTGAAGAATGTGGGAGAAGTAGTCGCCAGAAAAAAGGGTGGAAATATGGCTTTGGAAAACCAGGAATTCTGGAAAATCCTGGATTTGTTTTTAACTTGGAAAAAGGGTAGTTTCAATTTCCAGGATGGTGGAATGTTTTGAAGGTGGAATGGTTTGAATGGGTAGAAGAATGTGGAAATGGTGAAAGTTTGAAAAATGGCCAATTCATTTTGAATGGGAAAAATGCACAAAAAAAGGAATTATGGGAAATCCGGGAATTTTTATTTAGAATTGTTGAAGCAGAGCACACAATTCCTGAACAGGCTGAAAATCTTGAAGTTGGAATGATTTGAATCAGATGAAAAATGTGGGAATTGTGGAATTTTAAAGAATGTTCCATTCATTTCAATGGGAATTTCAGAAAGAATTGGGAATTTTGGGGAAAACAGGATTTTTTTTTAAAATGGTAAAAAACTTGAATGGTCTGAATGAATTGGTGGTTGGTGTTGGTGAAATGGTTGGTGTTGGTGTTTAAATGTTTCAAATCGGTCGAGAAATGTTGAAGTAGTAACATGTTGAATTGAGAGATTGGGAAAACCGGGAATTTTTCTAGTTTAAAAAAAACGTTGTTTTTTGCCCTGATTAAGAGGAATGTTTTGACGGTGGACAGGTTGAAATGAGTTGAAAAATGTGGGAGGAGTCGTCGCCAGAAAAAAGTGTGGAAATATGGCTTTGGAAAACCTGGAATTCTGTAAAATCCTGGAATTTCTTTGAACTTGGACAAATGGTTGTTTGAATGTCACTAGTGCAACAACAACGCCGGAAATGTGTCCCGGGAAAAACCGTCCGACCGGAACTCTCTAATAACTAAAGTTCCTTCGGGTGGATAAAGTAAACTCACTACCACGGTATGTTTTAGTGCTTTCATGGCGAGTTTACTGACAGATATAAGTAAGAACTTTACACTACTTTACATTAGAAATGGCAACAGCGGAGGATGAATGTCACATAACAAGAAGAAGATTATCGACTACGGTCTGGCCACGGACGACAAAGGCGGACGTGTGCGCATTTTCAGGACTAATGCAGATCCCGAATACAGATCAGCAGGTACCAGAAGGTAAGAAAAGTTGCATAATATTGCGAAACAAAACAGATAAAATGTCTTACCTTATACACACACCATAACAATACTCCTATGTTGAAGCACAGTACAATCCATCAAGTGGTGTGGCTTCATAGCTTACCAAAGTCCTACTAAAAAAATTTTGACGGATTTTGAGCGCCGTGTGTAATGTTCTATAATTTCTATGGAACATATAAAATGTTGGTGTTGTTTACTTGAGTCATATTGCAGTCTACAAGTATCTCTTAGGTGTGACTGCCATCTACCGGTCACACTTATCATCACACCATGTACCAAATAAAATTGATTCGAGGTCGGTAAGCACAAGCAGAATTAGTCCGTGCATTAGGCGCACCGGGTTATAAGGCGCACTGTCGAGTTTTGAGGAAATGAAAGGATTTTAAGTGCGCCTTATGGTACGGAAAAGAACGGTATTTGCAAAAAAACGTACAAAACTTGTAACGAGACAGTTATAAATGAGTGTGTAAAATACATGGACACAGACAGTCATGTTACCTGGAGTCATGGAGTGTTCCAGATCTGTCAGGCATCAGACCCTCACCCAGGTTGGTCGGGCCCCAGCTTGTGTCCAGGCACCACACCCATGGATCGCTCCGCCTGATCCACGGCCACCTTGAAGCTACTTCTGCAGATCCTTGATGGCCCTCCGCTCCCTGACTCCTGTGATGCCCAGGATGTTGTAGGCCCTACAGAGGGACTGGCCTCAGAACCTTCCGCATCCGACCTTACTGGGCTCACATTTTACTTGCGAACCCGTTACTCCGACATTCTTCCACGAGCTTGACATCTTCTTCTCGGTGGCCTCCTCAATACGGCCCTCTAAGGAGATGGTTAATTCTAGGAGGACTAACTTCTACTAGCTTCTGAGATTAGCTCAAGTCCCCATACCAATATTTTAGTACCAGTACCTAAATGTATTTTGATACTTTTCGATACTTTTCTAAATAAACGGGAGCACAAAACATGTCATTTTTGTCTTTATTGTAACAACAAATGTTAGTGTACTTGAAACATATGTTTATTATTGTCATTTAGTCCTTAAATAAAATAGTCAACATACTAGACAACTTGTCTTTTAGTAGTAAGTAAACAAACAAAGACTCCTAATTAGTCTGCTGACGTATGCAGTAACATATTGTGTCATTTATACACCTATTATTTTGTACACATTATGAGGGACAAACTGTAAAAATGGATTATTCATCTACTTGTTCATGTACTGTTAATATCTGCTTATTTTCTGTTTTAACATGTTCTATCTACACTTCTGTTCAAATGTAATAATCACTTATTCTTCTCTTCTTTGATACTTTACATTAGTTTTGGATGATACCACACATTTAGGCATCGATTCGATACCAAGTAGTTACAGGATCTTACAATAAAATATAATACCTAATAAACCAATACTGATGAAGAAATACTGATGTAAAGGGTAGGTGTCACTCTGTTTTCTGTTTTAACATGTTCTATCTACCCTTCTGTTCAAATGTAATAATCACTTATTCTTCTCTTCTTTGATACTTGACATTAGTTTTGGATGATACCACACATTTAGGTATCGATCCGATACCAAGTAGTTACAGGATCATACATTGGTCATATTCAAAGTCCTCATGTGTCCAGGGACGTATTTACTGACTTTGTAAACATAATATGAATTTTAAAAAAGGAAAAAATATTTTGTGACGATAAAAATATCGATGTAATCATAGTAGTATCGACTCGATACACTGTTGTACTTGGTATCATTACAGTAGATGTCAGGTGTAGATCCACCCATGGCATTTGTTTACATTGAGGAGCGCTAGCTACATGTTTAGCTAATCCTCGTCCTGCAGTGATAATGCTACTTGTAAGAAACTTACTTTATTTGTCGCCATGGAGGCCAGGATTAGTGATTTAGAAGTAGCTAAAACACCGTGGATGGACGTTAGCCGCTAGCTAGCGAGCCATGTCTTAAAGCAGCTCTTCCTGAGGGCGTTTCAGACCAACCCACCCAAGTCGGCCGCCACTAGACCGCCCAGTACGGGGGCCACGGGAACCACCCACCCCACCCGCAGGGACCCCAACGATGGAGATGGAATAACCAGCAACCGCCCTGTCGAAGGGGAAAAAATAAAAAATTAAAAAATTAAAAAAATTATATATATAATTTTTTTATTTTTTTATTTTTTATCCTGCGGGTGGGGTTGGTGGTTCCCGTGTCCCCCTGTGATGGGTGGTCCTGCGGCAGTGTATATATATATATATATATATATATATATATATATATATATATATATATATATATATATATATATATATATATATATATATACATATATAAAGACAATTAAAAGAAGATCACAGACATCCTGACACACAGGGTCACTACCCCAGCAGCACCTCGGACTACTTTGCAGTGCACCAAGCTACCACAATAGACGCGGGGACTAGACCCAGCAGGGACTAGACCCAGCAGACCCGGAAGGGATGGACGTTGGGACCCAGGAGCTCCAGACACGGTAGCCTGGGGCGCCTGAGGTTCTTCAACATTTCTTGACCGATTAAAAATATTCCAACACCAACCATTTCAACTCATTCACAACATTCAAGTTTTTGGCCTGTTTCAAAAAAATTCCCACTTTTCCAGAAATTCCCAAAGTTTTTGGAAATTCCCATTGAAATAAATGGGACATTCTTCAAAGTTCCACAACTCCCACATTTTTCATCTGATTCAAATTAAATGATAAATGGGTTGTACTTGTATAGCGCTTTTCTACATTTAAGGTACTCAAAGCACTTTGACAGTATTTCCACATTCACCCATTCACACACACATTCACACACTGATGGCGGGAGCTGCCATGCAAGGCGCTAACCAGCAGCCATCAGGAGCAAGGGTGAAGTGTCTTGCCCAAGGACACAACGGACGTGAATAGGAAGGTAGAAGGTGGGGACACTCCGATTGCTGGCACAGCCACTCTACCAACTTCGCCACGCCGTCCCTGTTCCCAACTTCAAAATATTCAATCTGTTCAGGAATTGTGTGCTCTACTTCAACAATTATTTTTAAAAATTCCCGGATTTTCCAGAATTCGCAGTTTTTAGGCACATTTTCCCCATTCAAAATTAAATGCCCATTTTTTAACTTCCACAATTCTCACATTTTTAATCCGATTCAAACCGTTCCAACTCCAAAATATTCAGCCTGTTCAGGAATTGTGTGCTCTACTTCAACAATTATACAACAAATTCCCGGATTTCCAAGAATTTCCAGTGTTTAGGGACATTTTCTCCATTCAAAATGAATTACCCATTTTTCAGACTTCCACAATTCCCACATTTTTCAACCTGTTCAAACCATTCCACCTTCAACACATTCTACTAATCCTGGACATTCAAACAACCTTTTTTCCACCTTCAACACATTTCCAGGAATTCCTGTTTTTTCCCACCTTATTTCCAACCTTTTTTAGTGCGATGACTCCTTTCACATTTTTCAACCCACTTCAAGCGTTCCACTGTCAAAACATTCCTCTTAGTCAGGACAAAAAAAAAGTTGGTTTAAGAACTTGAAAAATTCCCGGTTTTCCCGAAATTGCATAATACCATTTTTCAATTAAAAAAAGTGTTACTACTTCAACATTTCTTGACCATTTTAAACAATTCCAACACCAACCAATTCAGCTCATTTAAAGACATTCATCCTCTTAAAAATGTAGCTTTTCCCCAAATTCCCGAATTTCCAGGAAGTTGAAATAAATGGGACATTTTTCCAAGTTGCACAATTCCCAATGTTTTCAACCTATTCAAACCATTCCAACATCAACACATTCCACTCATCCTGGACATTCAAACTAACACTTTCCCAAGTTCCAAACCAAATTCCAATTTTCGTGGAAATTCAAACTCTTCCACATTCAAACCATTCCAACATTCAAACTATTTAAGCATTTACATGATTTCAACAATAAAACCATTTCTACATTCATCCTACCAATTAAAAAAACATTCCCGGTTTTCCCGAAATCCCCAAATTTTCTGGAAGTTCCCATTGAAAAAATGCAAACATTTTTAACTTCCACAATTCCCACATTTTGTATCCGATTCAAACTGTTCCAACTCCAAAATATTCAGCCTGTTCAGGAATTGTGTGCTCTATACTTCAACAATTTAAACAAATTCACGGATTTCCTAATATTCCTAGTTTTTAGGGACATTTTCCCCATTCAAAATTAATTACCCATTTTTTAAACTTCCACAATTCCCACATTTTTCAACCGATTCAAACCATTCCACCTTCAACAAATTCCACTCATCCTGGAAATTCAAATAACCTTGTTTCCACGTTCAACACATTTCCAGGAATTCCAGTTTTTTATAACCTTATTTCCAACCTTTTTTAGTGTGATGACTCCTTTCACATTTTTCAACCCACTGTCAAAACATTCCTCTTAGTCAGGACAAAAAACAAGTTGGTTTAAAAACTTGAAAATTTCCCGGTTTTCCCGAAATTCCGTAATACCATTTTTCAACTGTTACTACTTTAACATTTCTTGACCGATTTAAACAATTCCAATACCAACCAATTCAGCTCATTCAGGACATTCATGCTCCTAATAATTTTCAAAAATATCCCACTTTTCCCAAAATTTCCAGGAAGTTCCCATTGAAATGAATGGGACATGTTTCCAAGTTCCACAATTCCCACATTTGTCAACCTATTCAAACCATTCCAACATCAACACATTCCACTCATCCTGGACATTCAAACTAACACTTTCCCAAGTTCCAAACCAAATTCCGGTTTCCCTGGAAATTCAAACTACTGTCAGCATTTGAGTTCTGCTTCAGCATTGGAGCGTTCACACGCAATTCCTTCAGGAATTGCCTTATCTAGTATAATAAAGTAATTGCAGAATCTTTTCATCCATGATGTCATCATTATACTTCTGCTCAATGCCACTATGACCCACAGTTAAAAATAATGATCACTGATTCATTAACACTATTCAATAAACATTATGGTACAATTGAAAAGATGTGATTATTAATAAAGATATATTAACACCACAAGTAATAGATTCATATAATAAAATGATTTCTAAGGTGTACCTCAAATATTACAAGTATATGATGACGTCTGACAAATGAATTCAATTATTTATAAGTGATATGGTAGAAAGGGTGAAGTACTCCTTTTGGCCACCAGAGGGCACCATTACTAGAGAACTAGTAAAGGAGCTAAACCATTCCAGTACTTATAAACATTCCAGTGGTTTAATTTTGAGTTTTAGGATTAAAACATACAGTAAAAGTACTAAAAATGACAGTTTAATGTTGTATTATAAATTAATCATGCAAGCACATGTCCAGTATTTAGCAATTCTGTTAAAGTCCCAGTGCCTCACCACGGTCCTCGCAAGCCCCGCCCACTGCTGTGTCCCACCACAGGACCCCCCTGGACCACCCAGACCTGATGCAGTCCGTCTCACTATCACTCCAGGACCTGATGGCCTCCACCAAGGACAACCTCACCTCAGACCTTTGTTCTTCAACATCTAGGAGGATTTTTCTTTCCTGAAGTACTACCAAGTCTGCTGGGACAAAAAGTGAGAGATGTCTCACACCCGGGACCGTCCACACGTCACAAAGTCCACCTTGGACTCGTCTTCGTCGTCCGCCACCAAGGACAGCCTTAGGGTAAGTTCCTATTCATGTCAAACATGAAGTGTTTATGAAATGATCTGCGTTCTGACCTCTGGGACGGTCAGCTCCTACAGGACTACACAAGAACTGTTCCTCAAAGGTTGTGGTTCTGGCTCTTATTGTCGGTTTTAAAAACCTCAATGCTTATTTACCTGCTCAAAAAGGTTCCTCATGTCTTCTTATTCATAGACTTTTTCGAATGGTCTTGTAATCAGACCATATTTGGACTGTCATCTGCAGTCTTCTTCAGAAGGGTCACCTGAATTCCTAGTTTGTGAACCCGTTCTCAAACAATGGCAATAAAAACGATTCTGATTCTGATTCTGATTCTGACCACTGTGACGTGTTGCCTAGCAGCTGTTCTTATGGGCGTGGCCAACCAGGCAGACCGGTCAAGTCTACCTGGTGGGCTTGGTGGTTAATGGAGGAGGGAGTCCCAGGTATGCTCCCTCATCCCCATTGATCCTTGGGCCGCTTCCTTAGTTCGACCGCCTCCTTAATCCATCGTTTGAATGTGTTACTTTCTGTGCCGATGATTTTGCCGCTGTCCCGGTCCATGATGTGGTTATTTATTGTGCACTGATTTTAAGATTCCCTGTTTTGTTTTAGGCTTCCCGTAAACCTTCCAGTTGTCTCTGTCTCACATTCTTTCTGATGTTCTCATCCTTCTGTTAAATGTCTTCCCTGTTTCTCTCAAGTAGGATTTTTTTGCACGATTTACACGGGATGTGGTAGATGACGTTGCATTTCTTGTCTTGTTCTATTTTGTCAATAATGACATTTTTTGTGGTGCCCTTTATTTGGAAAAGTACCGAAAAGTATCAAAATACATTTTGGTACCCTTGTCGCCAACAACAACAACAAACACACTTCTCATTCAACCACCGGGAAATAAGAAAACATATTTTATGTGTAAAATAAACCAAAACACAGCTTGTTACAATAAACAAAGTATGCACCAAACAGGAAAAAGCAATTCACTCGCTAAACCGAAAGATTTTCAAATTAAACTCAATGTGATTGCTGTAACCAGATCATTGAAAACCTGGAAAAAATGTGAGAAAAATCATTTTAAATCCCAAACATTCTTCATGTGGTCTTATCTCCACTCACATATGCTATGGAAGCGCTGACTTTCAATGGCAAGGACAGTTTTTTTGTTTTTATTTTGAAACCCAAATAGCTGTGTAGGATATGCCTGTAATATGATTCTCTGATTGTGGACGTCTAGAATCAGCGTGTCCTCATTCATTCATTCATTCATTGTGTCAACGGAATGAAACTATGTCTGAAAACCTTCGACAGGTCGACTTCATTTGTAAGACTGGATATCTGCTTTTTACTGGTTGTCCTTTTGTTATTTATGCATTTAATTTTCTCTTTGTTATTCTGTCCCTTCAAACTGTAATATGTTCATTCAACAAGTTTTTTGTTGGTCCATATCTAAAATATATATATATATATATATATATATATATATATATATATATATATATATATATATATATATATATATATATATATATATATATATATATATATATATATATATATATATATATATATATATATATATATATATTTGACATGTGATTCTGTTGTCATTTAACTTTATCTTACAAGATATTGTTAGCATGTCATTTTTTATAGAAAGTGTTTTATTTTTATTTTTAAGATGAATGAATTCAACCAATAAGTTGACTGAAGTTTGTCCTAAAACACGTTTGTCCTCACATTGGAGTAGTTTTTTATCACTTCATGCTCATAGACTGAGCTTGGACAAAACAGTTTTTGGTTTTTATTTTGAATGAATGAATGAATGAATAAATTCAACCAATCAGTTGACTGAAGTTTGTTTTAAAACATGTTTGTCCTCACATTGGAGTAGTTTTCATCACTTCATGCTCATAGACTAAGCTTGGAACAAACATTTTTTATTTTTTATTTTGAATGAATGAATGAATGAATGAATTAATTAATTAATTAATTCAATCAATCGTTTGACTGAAGTTTGTCCTAAAACACGTTTGTCCTCACGTTGGAGTAGTGTTCATCACTTGATGCTCATAGACTGAGCTTGGACAAAACAGGTTTTCGTTTTTATTTTGAATGGATGAATGAATAAATTAAACCAATCAGTTGACTAAAGTTCGTCCTAAAACACGTGTGTCCTTACATTTGAGTAGTTTTCATCACTTCATGCTCATAGACTGAGCTTGGACTAAACTGTTCTTCGTTTTTATTTTGAATGAATGAATGAATTAATTAATTAATTCAACCAATCAGTTGACTGAGGTTTTTCCTAAAACACGTTTGTCTTCACATTGGAGTAGTTTTCATCACTTCATGCTCATAGACTGAGCTTGGACAAAACGGTTTTTCATTTTTATTTTGAAGGAATAAATGAATTAATAAATTCAACCAATCAGTTGACTGAAGTTTGTCCTAAAACACGTTTATCCTCACGTTGGAGTCGTATTCATCACTTCATGCTCGTAGACTGAGCTTGGACGAAACTGTTCTTCGTTTTTATTTTGAATGAATGAATTAATTAATTCAACCAATCAGTTGACTGAGGTTTTTCCTAAAACACGTTTGTCCTCACATTGGAGTAGTTTTCATCACTTCATGCTCATAGACTGAACTTGGACGAAACAGTTTTTCGTTTTTATTTTGAATGAATGAATGAATTAATACATTCAACCAATCAGCTGACTGAAGTTTGTCCTAAAACACGTTTGTCCTCACATTGGAGTAGTTTTCATCGCTTCATGCTCTCATAGACTGAGCTTGGATGAAAAAGTTTTTCGTTTTTATTTGAATGAATGAATGAATTATTAATTCATAAATTCAAACAATCAGTTGACTGAAGTTTGTCCTTAAACACGTTTGTCCTGACATTGGAGTAGTTTTCATCACTTCATGCTGTCATAGACTGAGCTTGGATGAAACAGTTTTTTGTTTTTATTTTGAATGAATTAATTAATTAATTAATCATAAATTCAACCAATCATTTGACGAAACAGTTTTTCGTTTTTATTTTCAATAAATAAATGAATTAATTAATTAATTAATACATTCGACCAATCAGTTGACTGAAATTTGTCCTAAAACACGTTTGTCCTCACATTTGAGTAGTTTTCAGCACTTCATGCTCTTATAGACTGAGCTTGGACAAAACTGTTTTTCGTTTTTATTTTTAAATAAATGAATGAAATAATGAATTAATTCAACAAATCAGTTGACTGAAGTGTTTCCTAAAACACGTTTGTCCTCACGTTGGAGTAGTTTTCATCACTTCATGCTCATAGACTGAGCTTGGACGAAACAGTTTTTCGTTTTTATTTTGAATGAATGAATGAATTAATAAATTCAACCAATCAGTTGACTGAAGTTTGTCCTAAAACACGTTTATCCTCACGTTGGAGTCGTATTCATCACTTCATGCTCGTAGACTGAGCTTGGACGAAACTGTTCTTCGTTTTTATTTTGAATGAATGAATTAATTAATTCAACCAATCAGTTGACTGAGGTTTTTCCTAAAACATGTTTGTCCTCACATTGGAGTAGTTTTCATCACTTCATGCTGTCATAGACTGAGCTTGGATGAAACAGTTTTTTGTTTTTATTTTGAATGAATGAATTAATTAATTAATTATAAATTCAACCAATCATTTGACTGAAGTTTGTCCTAAAACACGTTTTTCCTCACATTGGAGTAGTTTTCATCACTTCATGCTCTCATAGACTGAGCTTGGACGAAACAGTTTTTCGTTTTTATCTTCAATAAATAAATGAATGAATGAATGAATTAATTAATACATGTAATGTATTAATTAATTAATTAATACATTCGACCAATCAGTTGACTGAAATTTGTCCTAAAACACGTTTGTCCTCACATTTGAGTATTTTTCAGCACTTCAAGCTCTCATAGACTGAGTTTGGACGAAACAGTTTTTCGTTTTTATTTGAATGAATGAATGAATTATTAATTAATAAATTCAACCAATCAGTTGACTGAAGTTTGTCCTAAAACACGTTTGTCCTCACATTGGAGTAGTTTTCATCACTTCATGCTCTCATAGACTGAGCTTGGATGAAACAGTTTTTTGTTTTTATTTTGAACGAATGAATGAATTAATTAATTATAAATTCAACCAATCAGTTGACTGAAGCTTGCCTTAAAACATGTTTGTCCTCACGTTGGAGTAGTCTTCATCACTTCATGCTTATAGGCTGAGTTTGGACGAAACAGTTTTTCATTTTTATATTGAATGAATGAATGAATAAATGAATAAATTCAACCAATCAGTTGACTGAAGTTTTTCCTCAAGTACGTTTGTCCTCACATTGGAGTAGTTTTCATCACTTCATGCTCATAGATTGAGTTTGGACAAAACGGTTTTTAATTTTTATTTTGAATGAATGAATGAATTCAACCAATCTGTTGACTGAAGTTTCTCCTAAAACACGTTTGTCCTCACATTGGAGTAGTTTTCATCACTTCATGCTCTCATAGACTGAGCTTGGATGAAACAGTTTTTTGTTTTTATTTTGAACGAATGAATGAATTAATTAATTATAAATTCAACCAATCCGTTGACTGAAGTTTGCCTTAAAACATGTTTGTCCTCACGTTGGAGTAGTCTTCATCACTTCATGCTTATAGGCTGAGTTTGGACGAAACAGTTTTTCATTTTTATATTGAATGAATGAATGAATAAATGAATACATTCAACCAATCAGTTGACTGAAGTTTTTCCTCAAGTACGTTTGTCCTCACATTGGAGTAGTTTTCATCACTTCATGCTCGTAGACTGAGCTTGGACGAAACTGTTCTTCGTTTTTATTTTGAATGAATTAATAATTAATTAATGAATTCAACCAATCAGTTGACTGAAGTTTGTCCTAAAACACGTTCGTCCTCACGTTGGAGTAGTTTTCATCACTTCATGCTCATAGACTGAGCTTGGACGAAACAGTTTTGAATTTTTATTTTGAATTAATTAATTAATTAATAAATTCAACCAATCAGTTGACTGAAGTTTGTCCTAAAACACGTTTGTCCTCACATTGGAGTAGTTTTCATCACTTCATGCTCTTATAGACTGAGCTTGGACGAAACAGTTTTTATTTTGAATGAATGAATTAATTAATAAATTCGACCAATCAGTTGACTGAAGTTTGTCCTAAAACACGTTTGTCCTCACATTGGAGTAGTTTTCATCACTTCATGCTCATAGACTGAGCTTGAACGAAAAAGTTTTTCATTTTTATTTTGAATGAATGAATTAATTAATAAATTTAACCAATCAGTGACTGAAGTTTGTCCTAAAACACGTTTGTCCTCACATTGGAGTAGTTTTCATCCCTTCATGCTCTCATAGACTGAGCTTGGACGAAACAGTTTTTCGTTTTTATTTTGAAAAAATGAATGAATTAATACATTCGACCAATCAGTTGACTGAAATTTGTCCTAAAACACGTTTGTCCTCACATTGGAGTAGTTTTCATCCCTTCATGCTCTCATAGACTGAGCTTGGACGAAACAGTTTTTCGTTTTTATTTTGAATAAATGAATGAATGAATGAATTAATAAATTTGACCAATCAGTTGACTGAAGTTTGTCCTAAAACACGTTTGTCCTCACATTGGAGTAGTTTTCATCACTTCATGCTCATAGACTGAGCTTGGACGAAACTGTTTTTTGTTTTTATTTTGAATGAATGAATGAATAAATTCAACCAATCAGTTGACTGAAGTTTGTCCTAAAACACGTTTGTCCTCACATTGGAGTAGTTTTTATCACTTCATGCTCTCATAGACTGAGCTTGGACAAAACAGTTTTTCGTTTTTATTTTGAATAAATGAATGAATGAATTAATTAATTAATTAATTAATACATTCGACCAATCAGTTGACTGAAATTTGTCCTAAAACACGTTTGTCCTCACATTTGAGTAGTTTTCAGCACTTCATGCTCTTATAGACTGAGCTTGGACAAAACTGTTTTTGGTTTTTATTTTTGAATGAATGAATTAATTAATGAATGAATTCAACAAATAAGTTGACTGAAGTGTTTCCTAAAACACGTTTGTCCTCACGTTGGCGTAGTTTTCATCACTTCATGCTGATAGACTGAGCTTGGACGAAACAGTTTTTTGTTTTTATTTTGAATGAATGAATGAATGAATACATTCAACCAATCAGTTGACTGAAGTTTGTCCTAAAACATGTTTGTCCTCACATTGGAGTAGTTTTCATCACATCATGCGCTCATAGACTGAGCTTGGACGAAGCAGTTTTTCATTTTTATGTTGAATGAATGAATGAATTATTAATTAATAAATTCAACCAATCAGTTGAGTGAAGTTTGTCCTAAAACACGTTTGTCCTCACATTGGAGTAGTTTTCATCAATTCATGCTCGTAGACTGAGCTTAGACCAAACTGTTTTTCGTTTTTATTTTGAATGAATGAATGAATAAATTTAAACAATCAGTTGACTGAAGTTTGTCCTAAAACACGTTTGTTCTCACATTGTTGGAGTAGTTTTCATCACTTCATGCTCATAGACTGAGCTTGGACAAAACCGTTTTTCGTTTTTATTTTGAATGAATGAATGAATTAATACATTCAACCAATCAGTTGACTGAAGTTTGTCCTAAAACATGTTTGTACTCACATTGGAGTAGCATCCATCACTTCATGCTCTCATAGACTGAGCTTGGACAAAACAGTTTTTATTTTTTATTTTGAATGAATGAATTAATTAATGAACGAATGAATGAATGAACAAATTCAACCAATCAGTTGACTGAAGTTTGTCCTCAAACATGTTTGTCCTCACATTGGAGTAGTTTTCATCACTTCATGCTCATAGACTGAGCTTGGACGAAACGGTTTTTCATTTTTATTTTGAATGAATGAATGAATGAATGAATGAATGAATGAATGAATGAATGAATGAATGAATAAATGAATAAATGAATGAATGAATGAATAAATTCAACCAATCAGTTGACTGAAGTTTGTCCTAAAACATGTTTGTCCTCGCAATGGAGTAGTTTTCATCACTTCATGCTCACAGACTGAGCTTGGACGAAACTGTTTTTCGTTTTTATTTTGAATGAATGAATTAATTAATTAAATCAACCAATCAGTTGACTGAAGTTTGTCTTAAAACACGTTTGTCCTCACAATGGAGTAGTTTTCATCACTTCATGCTCATAGACTGAGCTTGGACAGATCTAGTCTGAGTCCCAAAATGTCCATCAACAAATGTCAACCATAGAATGGAATCGTTCATACACGGTACCTAATTTTACCAAATGGTTCTGTTTTTAAAATATATCGTCGGAACACATGTATCTAGAATTAGGGCTTTCCCCATCTGATATTGATATCAACTATCGGTCTGATATGAAACTAGTATCGCATTAGATCAGCTTGCATCTACAATGTTTGACACAAGTGTGTTTACAGAATTGGACAGCCTCTAACAGCTAAATATCCTCAGTAACCACACAAGTTTTTTTTGTTTTATATTTTAGTGTAGTAATTAACAAAAGGCAAGCATTGTAGGAGCTGGCAGCTACACAACAGCTAAGCACACAATAGCACACATACATAATAGGTGAGTTCATTGAACAACATTGTGAATATAAACAAGTGTCAGATAATTATAATTATACATATACAAAGTCTCCGAGGCGGACATGTATTAGAAAATGTCTAGTAACAAACATGTCCGCATCATTCGAGTCATGTGCTTAAATGTATAACAAAAAACAATTACCACTCTACTTTAACATAAAGACAGCATAAGTCCATTCCAGATGGTTAATATTTGTCAATATAAACAAGTATCAGATAATTATACTTACACATACAAAGTCTCCAAGGCGGAAATGTATTAGAAAATGTCTAGTAACAAACATGTCTGCATCATTCGAGTCATGTGCTTAAATGTATAAAAAAAAACAATTACCACTCCACTTTAACATAAAGACAGCATAAGTCCATTCCAGATGGGGGCTTTTTCACACCTGGCATGGTTATCTGAGTAATTTCACTTGATCAAACCTTTTCTAACGTTCCACACTCCAAAAAGATAAAAGTATGGGCCAAAATGATAAACGTATGGGGCAATACTCAAGGCTTCAATATTGCTATCCAATCAGAGGTTCTGTTTTGAGGCGTGTTTTCCCCCAGTACAGAGCTCCACACTGTGCTACATGGGACCGTGTCATCCTCCAGAAATGTCACTTTAGAAAGGGACGAGGAGCTCTTGGATCTGCCGGTGGGAACCCACTGGCAGTGTTCATGCGTGTTTATCTCTGGGGGAAAGTCACTTTTTCCACTGAGGAAGAGTCGGGTCAGCGGTCACGTGGTCCCGGCGGGAGGGAGAGGACTAGCCTGGAGCTCAGTCAGGGTTTACAGACCTCCGCCGGTCTGCCCGGTCTCGTAAACGTCTTAGGGAGGATGGAGGAATCTTCACCAGCTGTTTACCTTTCTGTTTTTAGACTTCACAAAGTCAAACCGTTATCTCTTTGTGTTAGACGTCTTGAATGTTGACGTGTACATTTGGGGCATACACTTCCGGCTAAGTGTCATCAATCCTCTTGTATTGCCTTTTTTGGCGTTGTTTAGTCGACTCTCCCTCAGTTTATTTGGGGGACCGTTTCCTCCCACGTGGGCTGAGTAGCCTGGAACAACCTTTTCCTGCAGAAAAGACGTGCGTATGGATGTGGTCTGCAACCTTCCCTCTAGGGTGCGCACCCGCGCATTTACAAGATTCAAGATGCTTTATTATTGTCCATTCTTTAACATGTACAAGACACATAAGAACTGAAATTACATTTTTGGCACAGTCCCACTAAGAGCAGACATACGTTACAGGGAGACAACACAGGACCGCCAACAGATCAGCCACTTATGGCGCTCCTTAAAGGCCTACTGCATGGGTGTCAAACTCTGGCCCGCGGGCCAAATTTGGCCCGCCGTGTAATTTCACTTGGCCCGTGAGGTGATATCAAATTAACACTAGAGCTGGCCCGCCGATTATATACAGCCGCTGAGGTGATATCAAATTAACACTAGAGCTGGCCCGCCGATTTTAGCGCGGTGTCACGGTATACCGCTAATTCTCATACTTGTCAAATTTCCTGGGAGACTCCCAAATTTCGGTGACCCTCCCAAATTTCAGTACCCCTCCCGATAATTTCACATGTACTTTTCGTCGGTCCAATGATTGCCGTCCCAGTTACTTAATATGTGCGGCTTTGACAGCACACTGAAGTGAATGCAATGCATACTTGATCTTCAGCGATACAGGTTACACTGAGGGTAGCCATATAAAAAAAACTTTAACATTGCTAGAAATATACGCCACACTGTGAATCCACACCAAACAAGAATGACAAACACATTTCGGGAGAACATCCACACCGTAACACAACATAAACACAACAAAACAAATACCCAGAATCCCATGCAGCCCTAACTCTTCCGGGCTGCAATATACACCCCCGCCCCCCAACCCCACCCACCTCAACCGACGCACGGAGGGAGGGGGCCGGGGGGTTTGGTGGTAGAGGGGTGTATATGGCAGCCCGGAAGAGTTAGGGCTGCATGGGATTCTGGGTATTTGTTTTGTTGTGTTTATGTTGTGTTACGGTGCGGATGTTCTCCCAAAATGTGTTTGTCATTCTTGTTTGGTGTGGGTTCACAGTGTGGCGCATATTTGTAACAGTGTTAAAGATATTTATACGGGCACCGTCAGTGTAACCTGTGTCGCTGTTGGCCAAGTATGCTTTGCGTCCACGTGTGTATGGTGATCGGGCTGGCACGATATTGGAATAGATGAAAAGCAGTTGTGACAACAGCTGGTAGAGGACAACTTCGTTCGATAAAGAAGGTGGCCTCAGCTCAAAGCCTGAGCCCCGACATTAATGAAATAGCATCCAAGAAAAGATGGCAGGTATCTGGCTTGGGCACATCAGATTAGATCAGTATGTTGCAAACTGAGCAGTTTAAAGTCCTGAATGGGTGGTTTATTCATTGTTATTTACTTTTCAAATGTATTATTAGCCTGTGGAAAAAGTTAATGTTGATATTTACCTCAGAAGACTGCAAATAGAAAAGAGGCATTACATTTTTATTTAAATTGTATTTTATATGCCATTGATATTTTTGAATTATTATTATTATTTGAAACTCGACTTTGCATGTCACTATAAAGTTATATAAGCCTTGCTTGTTCAATATTCAATGCAAAACTTGTTTGGGTCCCTATTAAAAGGTTAAATTGTTCAACCTTGGCCCGCGGCTTTGTTCAGTTTTACATTTTGGCCCACTCTGTATTTGAGTTTGACACCCCTGGCCTACTGAAATGAATTTTTTTATTCAAACGGGGATAGCAGATCCATTCTATGTGTCATACTTGATCATTTCGCAATATTGCCATATTTTTGCTGAAAGGATTTAGTAGAGAACATCGACGATAAAGTTTGCAACTTTTGGTCGCTGATAAAAAAAGCCTTGCCTGTACCGGAAGTAGCGTGACGTCACAAGTTGAAAGGCTGCTCACATTTCCCCATTGTTTACACCAGCAGCGAGAGCGATTCGGACAGAGAAAGCGACGATTACCCCATTAATTTGAGCCAGGATGAAAGATTCGTAGATGAGGAACGTGAGAGTGAAAGACTAGAGTGCAATGCAGGACGTATCTTTTTTCGCTCTGACCGTAACTTAGGTACAAGCTGGCTCATTGGATTCCACACCCTCTCCTTTTTCTATTGTGGATCACGGATTTGTATTTTAAACCACCTCGGATACTATATCCTCTTGAAAATGAGAGTCGAGAACGCGAAATGGACATTCAGAGTGACTTTTATTTCCATGACAATACATCGGTGAAGCACTTTAGCTACGGAGCTAACGTGATAGCATCGTGCTTAAATGCAGATAGAAACTAAATAAATAAGCCCCTGACTGGAAGGATAGACAGAAAATCAACAATATTACTATCAGGAGACACCGAACCAAACACTGGACCTGTAACCACACGGTTAATGCTGTGCCGCCTGTCGAAGCCTAGCAATGCTGTTGCTAACGATGCCATTGAAGCTAACTTAGCTACGGGACCTCGTCAGAGCTATGATAAAAACATTAGCGCTCCACCTACTCCAGCCCTCATCTGCTCATCAACACCCGTGTTCACCTGCGTTCCAGCGATCGACGGAGCGACAAAGGACTTCACCCGATCACCGATGCGGTCGGCGGCTAGCGTTGGAGAGCGCGTCTGCTATCCAAGCCAAAGTCCTCCTGGTTGTGTTGCTGCAGCCAGCCGCTAATACACCGATCCCACCTACAGCTTTCTTCTTTGCAGTCTTCATTGTTCATTAAAGAAATTGCAAAAGATTCACCAACACAGATGTCCAGAATACTGTGGAATTTTGAAAACAGAGCTGTTTGTATTGTGATACAATGTGTCCGATAATACTTCCGTTTCAACCATTGACGTCACACGCATACGTCATCATACATAGACGTTTTCAACCGGAAGATTCCCGGGAAATTTAAAATTGCACTTTATAAGTTAACCCGGCCGTAATGGCATGTGTTGCAATGTTAAGATTTCATCATTGATATATAAACTATCAGACTGCGTGGTCGGTAGTAGTGGGTTTCAGTAGGCCTTTAAAAAAGATGGGGAAAAGGTGATATTGAGAAAGGGGGGAAGAGTAAAAAATATCGGTCTAAGGCTGGATCCTCGGGAGGGGGTCCAGACTGAGTCCAAGGGAAAAAACTCATTTAGCATAGCACACATAAACATGTTACATATAATCACAACAACTCGCAACCACGGGGGGGGAGGGGGGGAGGGGGGAGTTGGACCCTGGAGGTCGACTGCTGCTATAAAGCGCTACCAGCAGTCCATAACCCTGAAGAGGAATTAAGCAGTGGTGGTAAGGGCCGTTGGATGGGGATGGGGAGTGTGTTTGTATATATGCCCATTGTCTTTGGGTGAAGTGTAAATGTTCATAAGCCCAAAGTCGTTCTGCATGCAATTCAAGCAAAGTTCGATTCCCAGGTGTCGTTGAGGAGGGGAGGAGGGAGGGATGTCAAAAAGCGTCCATCTTTGAAATTCCTCAGGGAATGATTGCAGAACAGCCTGTTCTTTTCTCAAGGTCATTCGGGGGAGTCAAATCATAGATAAGGATTTTTGTTTTTTCTCGAACAGGCATTAACAATGACTTGTCTGTTCTATTCGTCCATGCTGGCTCTCATATCCAAACCTTCCTTTATAGCAAGCTTTTCCATGATGTGATCCATCTTGCGATTCAGTTCAGAAATCGCCACAGACTGTGATCCCACAGTCCTGCCCAATCCGTCCATTGCGACGAACAGCCTTTGGGCTCCTTGAGTGGCTGCCATCGTCTTACGAATTTTACGATACACCAGAGCAATGCTCAGCCCAATCAGCAGGTGCTCCACGATCATGGTTCCAAATAGGTAGATGTTTTCCACGTCCTCGATGGAAAGGACTGAGAGGCACATGATTCTCCATTTGTCCCAGGAATCTCTGACGTACCCCGCAGCAATGGTTCCATCAGGGCAGCCAGGCTCCCCAGAACCTCTTTTCCTCGTCGAAAAGATTTTGTCAATAGAGTCGAGAGTCCAGCTAATCAATTCCATGTCTGATGATTAGATTTGGAGGACAGCTCAAAGAAAGAGGCTTCCAAAAAAAGAGAGCAAGCCAGGAAAAGACGGGAGGAGAAAAAAAATGCGACCGCCCCTCACCAGAGGCAAGACAGAAAAAAACCTGCATGTTTTAGGAGCAGAGGAGCAAGTTGGGCAGCGCACACACACAGAGTACTTACAAGCAGACACAGTGTGTAGACAGAAAAGGGAGAATGGACACATTTTGGTGTAAAAAGTAAAGATAAAGATAAAGTTATAACACTGAAACACGCTCAGGAAGAGGTGCTTTAAGACATGGTTAGCTAGCTAGCAGCTAACGTCCATCCACAGTGTTTTAGCTACTTCTAAATCACTAATCCTGGCCTCCTTCCGTCATGATAGGAGTCGTGGCTTTTGAGCAAGATGGCTGCAACTGTTTCTCTCTGCTGAAAGGCCTAATGAAATCCACTAAAATCATCCAAAATGCACTGACATCCAACAAAAGTCAACAATGACTACCAACGCAAAGTTAGCAGCTGAAATGGCGGGAATTAAAGATTCCCTAAACTTTATGTCAAGGGAACTCAGTGAAGTGGTGGAACAACAGAGGAAACTGACAGGCCTCATGGAGGAGATCAGGCAGCTAAAGGCTATCATCCAACACAAGAATGAACGGATTGAGCTCCTAGAACAAAGGGTGGATGACTTGGAACAGTATTCCAGAGCTGAGGACCGTGTGGTCACCGGCCTGGAGACCACACATTGGAGTTATGCCCGGGTTGCTGGCCCACCTGATGACCAGCATGGTGAGGATGCACCATCTGAGGAGCTTGACACCCTGGAGCAACAAGTGGTACGCTACATGAAGAGTAAACATATTCCTCTGGAGAGTCAGCACATGTCACATTCTTCCAAGTAAGGACAACAAAACAAGCCTAAAGTCATCCGGAATTTGTTTGGACAGGCCGGATCCTCAAAAAGCAAAATAAAATCCAATCGACCTGGACCAGGAATGGAAAAGTTTTCATCCGGACAAACGGACCACCAGAACAAGCCAAAGTGATTGTGATGAGAACATTGAAAGACCTGGATCAGTACAAATGAAAATAGTGAGTGCATTTTTCTTTTTTACTTGATTATTGGATCTCCTGTAAGGAACTCATGACTCTTTCTTTCAAGACTGAAGCCCTTTCAAGTGTTGATTATACAGAAAGTGGCACATTTGATTTTGAGAATGAAGTGGATCCAGAGACTCATCCAGAATCATCCAGAGACTCATCCAGATACTCCAGAGGCACATTTGATTTTGAGAATGAAGTGGATTCAGAGACTCAACCAAACTCATCCAGAGACTCCAGAGGCACATTTGATTTTGAGAATGAAGTGGATCCAGAGACTCATCCAGAATCATCCAGAGAGTCATCCAGAGACTCCAGAGGCACATTTGATTTTGAGAATGACGTGGATCCAGAGACTCATCCAGAATCATCCAGAGAGTCATCCAGAGACTCCAGAGGCACATTTGATTTTGAGAATGAAGTGGATCCAGAGACTCAAACAGACTCATCCAGAGACTCATCCAGAGGCTCCAGAGGCACATTTGATTTTGAGAATGAAGTGGATCCAGAGACTCATCCAAAGACTCCAGAGGCACATTTGATTTTAAGACTGAAGTGGATCCATAGACTCAACCAGACTCATCCAGAGACTCATCCAGAGACTCTAGAGGCACATTTGATTTTGAGAATGAAGTGGATCCAGAGACTCAACCAGACTCATCCAGAGACTCATCCAGACGTGAGCGGCCACGGTCATTCACTGCATGACCGAAAAGGAGGACCCCCAGGCATTCATAGACATTTTTGTGGCCACGGTGGGGGCATGCGCCTGGCCGGAGGAGGAGTGGGGTGTACGGCTGCTGCCACTGCTGCCGGAAAAAGCGCAGCGGGCAGCGCTCAGCGCTCAGCGCTCAGCGCTCAGCCTACCGGCGGTATCCCGCGTGCGCTTCCCGGTGGTGCTGGACCGGATTGGCTGCACCAGCGAGGACTGGACGCTGCGTTTGGGCCCGGACGATCGGCCGTTCGCACCGGGGCAGCGGCTGCGGCAGCGGCTGCGGCAGCGGCTGCGGCAGCGGCTGCGGCAGCGGCGGAATGATGGCTGCAACCGGAAGAAGCCGACGGCCGAGTAATTGAACGGCTCGTCCTCGAGCAGTTCCTGGAGGCCCCTGGTCCCGCGGCGCCGCATGACTTGCTCTCTAGTGACTCTCTCTCGCTCCAACTCCAACACTCGTGTCTCGGACCGGCTTCTGCTAATAAGCATGGCAGGTGATTGGATGATCATTCCCAGCTGGGTAATCCAATCACCTGCTAGCTGTGCTTCGAGGCCGGTTCTTCCACACCCCGCTCCGCAGCAGGCCCGCAGACCACGCCCCCCTCCACAGTGAGGTTTCGACTGTCAGTGTGTACAATAGTCATGATGACGACTGTCAGTGTGTACATTTGTCACTTTTATTAGAAAAATATGTCATTTGATGATTAAAATAAAACTTCTTGTGTTTCAGCAGGAGCGAGTGTCCAGGTAAGATCTGTTCCTCTCCACCGACCATGTGACACAGTCCCAGTCTGAGGACTCTTCTTGTCCCCAGACCCGGGTCGTCTGGTCCGAGGGACGTCTCCAACGACAGCAGCAAGAACCACGCAGAGTCTTACTTCTCACGCAGGGAGGACAGACTTTCTGCACGCAAGAAGGCGGAGGAGGAGATGACTCGCACCGACTATAAGAAGGCAGGTGACCCCAAACCTTCCACTAATCATCGTCACACCTGTCATGAAGTCCACTAATCATCCTCACACCTGTCATGAAGTCAACTAATCATCCTCACACCTGTCATGAAGTCAACTAATCATCCTCACACCTGTCATGAAGTCCACTTTATATCATGTGACGCACCACATTATATACAAGGTGGGCCACTTTAAATTATATAGAAGTTCTGTTCTATTTAACATTTATGTTGTAGATGTTTGAAAAGGCTCTGACCACCAATAAGAGGCTGAAGTCCAGACTGGAAACCAGTAAGCAGGAACTGGTTGTGATCCAGGAGCAACTGCAGAGAGCTCAGGTACCAACTTTCTATATATTTATATTTATATATATATATATATATATATATATATATATATATATATATATATATATATATATATATATATATATTTATATAAATGAATACTTAGGTCTACTACACTACTGTATTTAATGTTGTCATTATGGTGGTACTTAATGAATACTTAGGTCTACTACACTACTGTATTTAATGTTGTCATTATGGTGGTACTTAATGAATACTTAGGTCTACTACACTACTGTATTTAATGTTGTCATTATGGTGGTACTTAATGAATACTTAGGTCTACTACACTACTGTATTTAATGTTGTTTAATCTTGTGTTGCAGCAAAAGGAGTTAAAGAGTGAACTTGGTTCCAACATGCTTGAAACAGAAAAAAAGGTACAAACTATCCTTCTTATTATTAAAAAGTAAGAATGTCAAGTCATCATTTTTGATCGGATTAATCACACTGTTGAATTGTGATTAATTATGATTAATCACAGGTTATTATTTGCTTGCATAAATAACATTTGCTTAAACAAATATTGCAATTAACTTAGCTGGTTTAAGTTAGCTTGCTAGCATGCTATGGTTTGCATGCTAACAGTTAACAAGTGTCACATACCAAGTTATATTACTCTAAGTTTAAACGGTTGCAAAACAGTGTAGTTTGTACTGTTATCATCATCACTCTACAGTGTAGTTTGTATTGTTATCATCATCACTCTACAGTGTAGTTTGTATTGTTATCACCACCCTACAGTGAAGTTTGTGTTTTTATCATCACCCTACAGTGTAGTTTGTGTTGATATCATCACCTTACAGTGTAGTTTTTATTGTTATCATCACCTTACAGTGTAGTTTGTATTGTTATCATCACCCTACAGTGTAGTTTGTGTTGTTATCATCACCATACAGTGTAGTGTGAGTTGTTATCATCGCTTTAGTTTGTATGGTTATCATCACCTTACAGTGTAGTTTGCATTGTTATCATCACCCTCTGCTGTAGGGTGATGATAGCAATACTTTACAGTGTAGTTTGTATTATAATTATCTTACAGTGTAGTTTGTGTTGTTATCATCCCCTTACAGTATAGTTTATATGTTATCATCGCCTTACAGTGTAGTTTGTATTATTACCCTACAGTGTAGTTTGTATTGTTATCATCACTCTACAGTGTAATTTGTGTTTTTATCATCACCTTACAGTGTAGTTTGTATTGTTATCATCACTCTACAGTTTACTTGTGTTGTTATCAGCACCTTACAGTGTATTTTGTGTTGTTATCATCACTCTACAGTGTAGTTTGTATTGTTGTCATTATCCTACTGTGTAGTATGTGTTGTTAAGATCACCTTACAGTGCAGTTTGTATTGTTATAATCACCCTACAGTGTAGTTTGTATTGTTATCATCACTCTTCAGTGTAGTTTGTATTGCTATCATTAACCTACTGTGTAGTTTGTGTTGTTATGATCACCTTACAGTGCAGTTTGTATTGTTATCATCACCATACAGTGTAGTTTGTATTGTTATCATCGCTGTACAGTGTAGTTTGTGTTGTTATCATCACCATACAGTGTAGTTTGTATTGTTATCATCACCATACTGTGTAGTTTTTGTTGTTATGATCACACTACAGTGTAGTTTGTATTGTTATCATCACCCTACAGTGTAGTGTGCATTATCATCATCCCTCTACAGTGTGCTGTATGTTGCTATTATCACCCTACAGTGTAGTTTGTATTGTTATCATCACTCTACAGTGTAGTTTGTATTGTTATCATTATCCTACTGTGTAGTTTGTGTTGTTATGATCACCTTACAGTGCAGTTTGTATTGTTATCATCACCCTACAGTGTAGTTTGTATTGTTATCATCGCTGTACAGTGTAGTTTGTGTTGTTATCATCACCATACAGTGTAGTTTGTATTGTTATCATCACCCTACAGTGTAGTTTGTATTGTTATCATCGCTGTACAGTGTAGTTTGTGTTGTTATCATCACCACACAGTGTAGTTTGTATTGTTATCATCACCATACTGTGTAGTTTGTGTTGCTATGATCACACTACAGTGTAGTTTGTATTATCATGACCTTACAGTGTAGTTTGTGTTGTTATCATCACCTTACAGTGTAGTTTTTATTGTTATCATCCCCCTACAGTGTAGTTTGTATTGTTATCATCACCCTACAGTGTAGTGTGCATTATCATCATCCCTCTACAGTGTGCTGTATGTTGTTATTATCACCCTACAGTGTAGTTTGTATTGTTATCATCACTCTACAGTGTAGTTTGTATTGTTATCATTATCCTACTGTGTAGTTTGTGTTGTTATGATCCCCTTACAGTGCAGTTTGTATTGTTATCATCACCCTACAGTGTAGTTTGTATTGTTATCATCGCTGTACAGTGTAGTTTGTGTTGTTATCATCACCATACAGTGTAGTTTGTATTGTTATCATCACCCTATGGTGTAGTTTGTATTGTTATCATCGCTGTACAGTGTAGTTTGTGTTGTTATCATCACCACACAGTGTAGTTTGTATTGTTATCATCACCATACTGTGTAGTTTGTGTTGCTATGATCACACTACAGTGTAGTTTGTATTATCATGACCTTACAGTGTAGTTTGTGTTGTTATCATCACCTTACAGTGTAGTTTTTATTGGTATCATCCCCCTACAGTGTAGTTTGTATTGTTATCATCACCCTACAATGTAGTTTGTATTGTTATCATCACCCTACAGTGTAGTGTGCAATGTTATCATCATCCCTCTACAGTGTAATGTGTGTTGTTATCATCACCCTACAGTGTGGTTTGTATTGTTATCATCACCTTACGACGCCAACACTAAATAGTTATGCTCTGTGATGATTGCATTGCCACTATTGTGCTGCCAACACTGCAGTGTTGGAAGTCACATTGATGCAATGTTGTGTTGTTGTTGGACAGGACAGCTGGAGTGTGAGGAAGAAGATCTCTGACATGGAGGAGCAGCTGAAGGTGAGCATCCGGACTTTCTGCTCTATGGTACTCTATGGTGCTCTATGGTGCTCTATGGTACTCTATGGTGCTCTATGGTGCACTATGGTGGTCATTGTGAGCGTGCTTGTCACTCTCGTGCTCTTTTCATGCCAACAACTCAGAATCAAGAGACAAAAGAACTTTAGTTCATCTGAGAATGAAACTCTCTAAATAGACAGAGAGACTCTGTTGCTTTTGTAGAAAAGGTTCATTCTTCACCCAGAGTCACAGTTCATGTGTTCATGTATATACAGTATAAATATATGTGTATATATATATATATATATATATATATATATATATATATATATATATATATATATATATATATATATATATATATATATATATATACATGACTTCATATATACATTGTGTTTTTCTTCCCAAAGGTGAAAGCAGAAGTTGAAACAGAGAATCAGAGACTGAAAGATGAAAATGGAGCTCTGATCCGCGTCATCACCAAATTGTCCAAGTGACTCACTGAGGAAGGAATAGGTGTGACGTCTCACCTGTGGTGTCTCTCCCCTGTGTTGTCTCTCACCTGTGATGTCTCTCACCTGTGTTGTCTCTCACCTGTGGTGTCTCTCACCTGTGGTGTCTCTCACCTGTGGTGTCTCTCCCCTGTGTTGTCTCTCACCTGTGATGTCTCTCACCTGTGTTGTCTCTCACCTGTGGTGTCTCTCACCTGTGGTGTCTCTCACCTGTGGTGTCTCTCACCTGTGGTGTCTCTCCCCTGTGTTGTCTCTCACCTGTGTTGTCTCTCACCTGTGATGTCTCTCACCTGTGTTGTCTCTCACCTGTGATGTCTCTCACCTGTGGTGTCTCTCACCTGTGTTGTCTCTCACCTGTGTTGTCTCTCACCTGTGGTGTCTCTCACCTGTGTTGTCTCTCACCTGTGATGTCTCTCACCTGTGGTGTCTCTCACCTTTGGTGTCTCTCACCTGTGATGTCTCTCACCTGTGAGGTGTCTCTCACCTGTGTGGTGTCTCTCATCTGTGGTGTCTCTCACCTGTGATGTCTCTCACCTGTGTGGTGTCTCTCACCTGTGGTGTCTCTCACCTGTGATGTTTCTCACCTGTGTGGTGTCTCTCACCTGTGGTGTCTCTCACCTGTGATGTCTCTCACCTGTGGTGTCTCTCACCTGTGGTGTCTCTCACCTGTGATTTCTCGCACCTGTGTTGTCTCTCACCTGTGATGTCTCTCACCTGTGGTGTCTCTCACCTGTGTTGTCTCTCACCTCTGGTGTCTCTCACCTGTGTTGTCTCTCACCTGTAGTGTCTCTCACCTGTGTTGTCTCTCATCTGTGGTGTCTCTCACCTGTGGTGTCTCTCACCTGTGTGGTGTCTCTCACCTGTGGTGTCTCTCACCTGTGATGTCTCTCACCTGTGTGGTGTCTCTCACCTGTGGTGTCTCTCACCTGTGGTGTCTCTCACCTGTGATGTTTCTCACCTGTGTGGTGTCTCTCACCTGTGGTGTCTCTCACCTGTGTTGTCTCTCACCTGTGGTGTTCTGAACTCAGGTGGTGGTTCTTCTAGAATTAGACTAAAAGTGGATTATTCTTCATTCCAGTATAAAAACGGCATGTATTTTCTCCAATAAAACAAACATTTTATTTTCCATGCTGAGTTTATTAATGTTGAAATTGAGAAAATAATAATTCAAATAAGATGTTTAGTTTTTTCCCAGCATAGAAAATTGTGTTTGACATTCCTCTAACATCCCAAGGATGCTTCATTTAAGAACTGTTTTCAAAATAAAATACATCTGTCCTAAAAGTCCTGTCAATGTCTGAATAAACACATTTTAATTGATGCTTTTTTGAGTGCAATTACAATTAGTTGCTAACTGCCAAGAATTCATATTTTCTTTCTAGAAATTTCCCCACTTTTAAGAGGTATTTACTTATTTTAGTCATTGACTAATCTTAATTTCCCCATGAATATTTATATTTTTTATATTCTACTTTTAAAATGGAGAAAACAATTATTCAAATAAGATGTTTTGGTTTTCCACACCTAGAAAATCTTGTTTAAATGTTCCATAACATCAAGGAAGTTCAAAAGTATTTGTTTTCAGAATAAAATACCTCAAATGATTTGCTACCTGCCAATTTTTTATTTTTTTTCTAGAAATGTCCCCAGTTTTACTTATTTTTAGTCATTGACTAATTTTAATTTTAGCATGACCAATAGTATTTTTCATATTCCAGTTTTAAAATGGAGAAAACAATTATTCAAATAAGATGTTTTGGTTTTCCACACCTAGAAAATCTTGTTTAAATGTTCCACAACATCAAGGACGTTGAATAGTACTAGTTTTCAAAATAACATACTTATTTCTAGATTAAAAATCCAGTTAATTTCCAGTTAAATACATTTGAATATTTTATCAAGTGCAAGTATTTTTCTAGTCCTGGTTTTAATTCCTCAAATCTCATATTTTGTCAGCTCTTTTTCTCAGTCTACACATAAAGTTGTATTTTATTGTATTGTTGTAATGTTTCCGTTCTAAAGTAAAAGTGCACTGTTAGGTCATCTGTGGGGTTATAGCACCCTCTGGTGGCCAATAGTGGAACATCACCTTCTTCATAGAACTCCATTACGCACCTGCAGCGTCACGTGCTTTAGATTTATTTTGAAAAATAGTTGAGTCTACAGGAAATACACTTGATTGATTCTAAAGATGACATTTTCTAATCAATCAATCAATCAATCAATGTTTATTTATATAGCCCTAAATCACAAGTGTCTCAAAGGGCTGTACAAGCCACAACGACATCCTCGGTGTCGAGTGGGTCTGACATAATATTGTGAAAGTCCAACACATCAGCGAAAGTCCAGTCCATGGTGGGGCCATCAGGAACCATCCCGAGCGGAGACGGGTCAGCAGCGTAGAGATGTCCCCATCTGATGGACAGGCAAGCGGTCCACCCCGGGTTGGGAGCAGAGTAGAAAAGAAAAGAAAAGAAACGGCAGATCAACTGGTCTAAAAAGGGAGTCTATTTAAAGGCTAGATTATACAAATGAGTTTTAAGATGGGACTTAAATGCTTCTACTGAGGTAGCATCTCTAACTTTTACCGGGAGGGCATTCCATAGTATTGGAGCCCGAATAGAAAACGCTCTATAGCCCGCAGACTTTTTTTGGGCTCTGGGAATCACTAATAAGCCGGAGTTCTTTGAACGCAGATTTCTTGCCGGGACATATGGTACAATACAATCGGCAAGATAGGCAGGAGCTTGACCGTGTAGTATTTTATACCTAAGTAGTAAAACCTTAAAGTCGCATCTTAGGTGCACAGGAAGCCAGTGCAGGTGAGCCAGTATAGGCGTAATATGATCAAACTTTCTTGTTTTTGTCAAAAGTCTAGCAGCCGCATTTTGTACCAACTGTAATCTTTTAATGCTAGACATAGGGAGGCCCGAAAATAAAACGTTACAGTAATTGAGACGAGATGTAACGAACCCATGGATAATGATCTCAGCATCGCTTGTGGACAAAATGGAATGAATTTTAGCAATATTACGGAGATGAAAGAAGGCCGTTTTAGTAACACTCTTAATGTGTGACTCAAACGAGAGAGTTGGGTGGAAGATAATACCCAGATTCTTTACCGAGTCGCCTTGTTTAATTGTTTGGTTGTCAAATGTTAAGGTGGTATTATTAAATAGATGTTGGTGTTGAGCAGGACCGATAATCAGCATTTCCGTTTTCTTAGCGTTGAGTTGCAAAAAGTTAGCGGACATCCATTGTTTAATTTCATTAAGACACGCCTCCAGCTGACTACAATCCGGCGTGTTGGTCAGCTTTAGGGGCATGTAGAGTTGGGTGTCATCAGCATAACAGTGAAAGCTAGCACCGTATTTGCGTATGATGTCACCTAGCGGCAGCATGTAAATACTAAAGAGTGCAGGGCCAAGAACCGAACCCTGGGGAACTCCGCACGTTACCTTAACATAGTCCGAGGTCACATTGTTATGGGAGACACACTGCATCCTGTCAGTAAGATAAGAGTTAAACCAAGACAAGGCTAAGTCTGACATCCCAATACGCGTTTTGATACGCTCTAATAAAATATTATGATCAACAGTATGGAAAGCGGCGCTAAGATCAAGAAGCAGCAACATAGATGACGCATCAGAATCCATCGTTAGCAATAGATCATTAGTCATTTTTGCGAGGGCTGTCTCCGTAGAGTGATTTGCCCTGAAACCGGATTGAAAAGGTTCACAGAGATTGTTAGTCACTAAGTGTTCATTTAGCTGCTGTGCGACAATTTTTTCGAGAATTTTCGAGATAAACGGTAGGTGGGACACCGGCCGGTAGTTTACCATGAGGTCAGGATCGAGGTTAGGTCTTTTGAGTAGAGGATGAATAACCGCTTTTTTGATAAATAATTATTATTATTTATTTATTATTATATTAATAAATATTTATCATGGTGTGACTTGTGACCCGGGGTCACCTTCATCACCCCATGGTGTGACTTGTGACCCGGGGTCACCTTCATCACCCCATGGTGTGACTTGTGACCCGGGGTCACCTTCATCACCCCCATGGTGTGACTTGTGACCCGGGGTCACCTTCATCACCCCATGGTGTGACTTGTGACCCGGGGTCACCTTCATCACCCCCATGGTGTGACTTGTGACCCGGGGTCACCTACATCGCCCCATGGTGTGACTTGTGACGTGGGGTCACCTTCATCACCCCATGGTGTGATTTGTGACCCGGGGTCAGTTTCATCACCCCCATGGTGTGACTTGTGACCCGGGGTCACCTTCATCACCCCCATGGTGTGACTTGTGACCCGGGGTCACCTTCATGACCCTATGGTGTGACTTGTGACCCGGGGTCACCTACATCTCCCCATGGTGTGACTTGTGACCTGGGGTCACCTTCATCACCCCATGGTGTGATTTGTGACCCGGGGTCAGCTTCATCACCCCATGGTGTGACTTGTGACCCGAGGTCACCTTCTTCCCCAAGGGGATGGGTCAAATGCAGAGGACAAAATTCACCACATCTAGTGTGTGTGTGACAATCATTGGTACTTTAATCTTAATCTTAATCACCCCCATGGTGTGACTTGTGACCCGGGGTCACCCTCATCACCCCATGGTGTGACTTGTGACCCGGGGTCACCTTCATCACCCCCATGGTGTGACTTGTGACCCGGGGTCACCTTCATCACCCCATGGTGTGACTTGTGACCCGGGGTCACCTTCATCACCCCCATGGTGTGACTTGTGACCCGGGGTCACCTACATTGCCCCATGGTGTGACTTGTGACCTGGGGTCACCTTCATCACCCCATGGTGTGATTTGTGACCCGGGGTCAGTTTCATCACCCCCATGGTGTGACTTGTGACCCGGGGTCACCTTCATCACCCCCATGGTGTGACTTGTGACCCGGGGTCACCTTCATGACCCTATGGTGTGACTTGTGACCCGGGGTCACCTACATCTCCCCATGGTGTGACTTGTGACCTGGGGTCACCTTCATCACCCCATGGTGTGATTTGTGACCCGGGGTCAGCTTCATCACCCCATGGTGTGACTTGTGACCCGAGGTCACCTTCTTCCCCAAGGGGATGGGTCAAATGCAGAGGACAAAATTCACCATATCTAGTGTGTGTGTGACAATCATTGGTACTTTAATCTTAATCTTAATCTTAATCACCCCCATGGTGTGACTTGTGACCCGGGGTCAGCTTCATCACCCCCATGGTGTGACTTGTGACCCGGGGTCAGCTTCATCACCCCCATGGTGTGACTTGTGACCCGGGGTCACCTTCATCACCCCATGGTGTGACTTGTGACCCGGGGTCACCTTCATCACCCCCATGGTGTGACTTGTGACCCGGGGTCACCTTCATCACCCCATGGTGTGACTTGTGACCCGGGGTCACCTACATCGCCCCATGGTGTGACTTGTGACCTGGGGTCACCTTCATCACCCCATGGTGTGATTTGTGACCCGGGGTCAGTTTCATCACCCCCATGGTGTGACTTGTGACCCGGGTCACCTTCATCACCCCCATGGTGTGACTTGTGACCCGGGGTCACCTTCATGACCCTATGGTGTGACTTGTGACCCGGGGTCACCTACATCTCCCCATGGTGTGATTTGTGACCCGGGGTCAGCTTCATCACCCCATGGTGTGACTTGTGACCCGAGGTCACCTTCATCCCCAAGGGGATGGGTCAAATGCAGAGGACAAAATTCACCACATCTAGTGTGTGTGTGACAATCATTGGTACTTTAATCTTAATCTTAATCTTAATCTTAATCACCCCCATGGTGTGACTTGTGACCCGGGGTCAGCTTCATCACCCCCATGGTGTGACTTGTGACCCGGGGTCAGCTTCATCACCCCATGGTGTGACTTGTGACCCGGGGTCACCTTCATCACCCCCATGGTGTGACTTGTGACCCGGGGTCACCTTCATCACCCCATGGTGTGATTTGTGACCCGGGGTCACCTACATCGCCCCATGGTGTGACTTGTGACCTGGGGTCACCTTCATCACCCCATGGTGTGATTTGTGACCCGGGGTCAGTTTCATCACCCCCATGGTGTGACTTGTGACCCGGGGTCACCTTCATCACCCCCATGGTGTGACTTGTGACCCGGGGTCACCTTCATCACCCCATGGTGTGACTTGTGACCCGGGGTCACCTACATCGCCCCATGGTGTGACTTGTGACCTGGGGTCACCTTCATCACCCCATGGTGCTATTTGTGACCCGGGGTCAGCTTCATCACCCCATGGTGTGACTTGTGACCCGGGGTCACCTTCATCACCCCATGGTGTGACTTGTGACCCGGGGTCACCTACATCGCCCCATGGTGTGACTTGTGACCCGGGGTCACCTTCATCACCCCATGGTGTGACTTGTGACCCGGGGTCACCTACATCGCTCCATGGTGTGACTTGTGACCTGGGGTCACCTTCATCACCCCATGGTGTGATTTGTGACCCGGGGTCAGCTTCATCACCCCCATGGTGTGACTTGTGACCTGGGGTCACCTTCATCACCCCATGGTGTGACTTGTGACCCGGGATCACCTTCATCACCTCCATGGTATTACTTGTGACCCGGGGTCACCTTCATCACCCCATGGTGTGACTTGTGACCCGGGGTCACCTTCATCACCCCCATGACTTGTGACCCGGGCTCATGTTCATCACCCCCCTTCTGTGACTTGTGACCCGGGGTCACCTTCATCACCCCCTTGTGTGACTTGTGACCCGGGGTTATGTTCATCACCCCCATGGTGTGACTTGTGACCCGGGGTCACCTTCATCACCCCCATGGTGTGACTTATGACCCGGCCTCATTTTCATCACTCACATGGTGTGACTTGTGACCCGGGGTCACCTTCATCCCCCCTTGTGTGACTTGTGACCCGGGGTCACCTTCATCGCCCCCTTGTGTGACTTGTGACCCGGGGTCATGTTCATCACCCCCATGGTGTGACTTGTGACCCGGGCTCATGTTCATCACCCCCATGGTGTGACTTGTGACCCGGGGTCACGTTCATCACCCCCATGGTGTGACTTGTGACCCGGGGTCACGTTCATCACCCACATAGTGTGACTTGTGACCGGGGTCATGTTCATCACCCCATGGTGTGACTTGTGACCCGGGTCACCTTCCCCCCCTTGTGTGACTTTTGACCCGGGGTCACCTTCATCACCCCCTTGTGTGACTTGTGACCCGGGGTCACCTTCATCACCCCCATTGTGTGACTTGTGACCCGGGCTCATGTTCTTCACCCCCATGGTGTGACTTGTGACCCGGGGTCACCTTCATCCCCCCCTTGTGTGACTTGTGACCCGGGGTCACGTTCATCACCCCCTTGTGTGACTTGTGATCCGGGGTCACGTTCATCACCCCCATGGTGTGACTTGTGACCCGGGCTCATGTTCATCACCCCCACGGTGTGACTTGTGACCCGGGGTCACGTTCATCACCCACATGGTGTGACTTGTGACCCGGGGTCACCTTCATCACCCCCTTGTGTGACTTGTGACCCGGGGTTATGTTCATCACCCCCATGGTGTGACTTGTGACCCGGGGTCACCTTCATCACCCCCATGGTGTGACTTATGACCCGGGCTCATTTTCATCACTCCCATGGTGTGACTTGTGACCCGGGGTCACCTTCATCCCCCCTTGTGTGACTTGTGATCAGGGGTCACCTTCATCGCCCCTTTGTGTGACTTGTGACCCGGGGTCATGTTCATCACCCTCATGGTGTGACTTGTGACCCGGGCTCATGTTCATCACCCCCATGGTGTGACTTGTGACCCGGGGTCACGTTCATCACCCACATAGTGTGACTTGTGACCGGGGTCATGTTCATCACCCCATGGTGTGACTTGTGACCCGGGTCACCTTCCCCCCCTTGTGTGACTTTTGACCCGGGGTCACCTTCATCACCCCCTTGTGTGACTTGTGACCCGGGGTCACCTTCATCACCCCCATTGTGTGACTTGTGACCCGGGCTCATGTTCTTCACCCCCATGGTGTGATTTGTGACCCGGGGTCACCTTCATCCCCCCCTTGTGTGACTTGTGACCCGGGGTCACGTTCATCACCCCCTTGTGTGACTTGTGATCCGGGGTCACGTTCATCACCCCCATGGTGTGACTTGTGACCCGGGCTCATGTTCATCACCCCCACGGTGTGACTTGTGACCCGGGGTCACGTTCATCACCCACATGGTGTGACTTGTGACCCAGGCTCAGGTTCTTCTCCCCCATGGTGTGACTTGTGACCCGGGGTCACCTTCATCCCCCCCCTTGTGTGACTTGTGACTCGGGGTCACCTTCATCACCCCCCTTGTGTGACTTGTCACCTGGGGTCACCTTCATCACCCCCTTGTGTGACTTGTGACCCAGGGTCACCTTCATCACCCCCATGGTGTGACTTGTGAACCGGGGTCACGTTAATCACCCCCTTGTGTGACTTGTGACCCGGGGTCACCTTCATCACCCCCTTGTGTGACTTGTGACCCGTGTCATCACAAACATGACATCACGGGTGTCATCATAAACATGACATCTCACGTGTCACCACAATCATGACATCCCAGGTGTCATCACGAACATGACATCACACGTGTCATCATAAACATGACATCACGGGTGTCATCACAAACATGACATCACAGGTGTCATCACAAACATGACATCACAGGTGTCATCACAAACATGACATCACGGGTGTCATCACGAACATGACATCACACGTGTCATCACGAACATGACATCACGGTGTCATCACAAACATGACATCACGGGTGTCATCACGAACATGACATCACACGTGTCATCACAAACATGACATCGCACATGTCATCACAAACATGACATCACACGTGTCATCACAAACATGACATCACACGTGTCATCACAAACATGACATCACAGGTGTCATCACAAACATGACATCACGGGTGTCATCACAAACATGACATCACGGGTGTCATCACAAACATGACATCACGGGTGTCATCACAAACATGACATCACACGTGTCATCACAAACATGACATCGCACGTGTCATCACAAACATGACATTGCACGTGTCATCACAAACATGACATCACAGGTGTCATCACAAACATGACATCACGGGTGTCATCACGAACATGACATCACACGTGTCATCACGAACATGACATCACGGTGTGATCACAAACATGACATCACACATGTCATCACAAACATGACATCACACGTGTCATCACAAACATGACATCACAGGTGTCATCACAAACATGACATCACGGGTGTCATCACAAACATGACATGACACGTGTCATCACAAACATGACATCACGGGTGTCATCACAAACATGACATCACGGGTGTCATCACAAACATGACATCACGGGTGTCATCACAAACATGACATCGCACGTGTCATCACAAACATGACATTGCACGTGTCATCACAAACATGACATCACAGGTGTCATCACAAACATGACATCACGGGTGTCATCACGAACATGACATCACACGTGTCATCACGAACATGACATCACGGTGTGATCACAAACATGACATCACACATGTCATCACAAACATGACATCACACGTGTCATCACAAACATGACATCACAGGTGTCATCACAAACATGACATCACTGGTGTCATCACAAACATGACATGACACGTGTCATCACAAACATGACATCACGGGTGTCATCACAAACATGACATCACGGGTGTCATCACAAACATGACATCACACGTGTCATCACAAACATGACATCGCACGTCATCACAAACATGACATTGCACGTGTCATCACAAACATGACATCGCACGTCATCACAAACATGACATTGCACGTGTCATCACAATCATGACATCGCACGTGTCATCACAAACATGACATCACAGGTGTCATCACAAACATGACATCACGGGTGTCATCACGAACATGACATCACACGTGTCATCACGAACATGACATCACGGTGTCATCACGAACATGACGTCACACATGTCATCACAAACATGACATCACACGTGTCATCACAAACATGACATCACATGTGTCATCACAAACATGACATCACAGGTGTCATCACAAACATGACATCACGGTGTCATCACAAACATGACATCACACATGTCATCACAAGCATGACATCACACATGTCATCACAAACATGACATCACACGTGTCATCACAAACATGACATCACAGGTGTCATCACAAACATGACATCACGGGTGTCATCACAAACATGACATGACACGTCACATCACAAACATGACATCACGGGTGTCATCACAAACATGACATCACGGGTGTCATCACAAACATGACATCACGGGTGTCATCACAAACATGACATCACGGGTGTCATCACAAACATGACATCACATGTGTCATCACAAACATGACATCGCACGTGTCATCACAAACATGACATCGCACGTGTCATCACAAACATGACATCGCACGTGTCATCACAAACATGACATCACAGCTGTCATCACAAACATGACATCACGGGTGTCATCACGAACATGACATCACACGTGTCATCATGAACATGACCTCACGGTGTCATCACAAACATGACATCACACGTGTCATCACAAACATGACATCACGGGTGTCATCACAAACATGACATCACTGGAGTCAAATTCAAGGCCCCGGGGACCAGATGTGGCCCACACTTGATTTGATGTGACCCCTCATTAAAGTACTTCTTATTTCTTACAAGATGTGTTTTTATTTACATTTTGACATAAAAAATATATATAAACAAACATATATAAACATATATATATACTATACATATAGATATTCCATAATTATCATCTCTTAAGACTGACAGAGTTCAATATTTATCACAATGCTTGTCTAACCTATTAAGTCATACACAGGCTGAATCTCAGGCTCTGTAGCTTGGTTCCTATCTACCATCCCCAGCATGACCACAACACTCACAACTTAGATCTGATATCAGGTAAACATGGTCTACTGGCTTGTACCGCTCCAAGTGTTGTATGCAGGGGACCAAAGATTTGGAACCGGCTTGATGAGAGCCTCAAGATGTTGTATCCATTCTCCAACTTCAAAAAGAAACTGAAAACTTACCTATTAACCACCTCTCTCTAATGCAGGGGTGGGCAATTAATTTTTTACCGGGGGCCGCATGAGCAACCCGAGCACTGCTGGGGGGCCACACCGACAATATTTCAATTAAATTTTGCTTAAATTATTTTTGATATACCGTAAGATAGATAATAATAATAATAATATTTTCATTTAACCTAACTTATCTTTATACAAAAGCAGATGGCTTTTGATGGTTTTATTTTTAACACTTTCTTACACAACACTTCCTGATGTATATTACAATACAAAAATTTCAATTTCTGTCACTTTATCCTGCATCCTCTTTGTTGTGAACGTAGCACGCCTGTAAGGTGATTGGCGAAGAAGGAGGAAGCGTTGCTGTTGCGGAAATGAGGAGTGAGGATAGACGTGCGTGTGGAACGAACGAGATAAGTTGAGCTGTGTTAGTATAGGTTGCTCAATAAAAGTTTAAAAAGAGCGTCAGACTTGGTGTGCACTTCTTCTGGACGCTACAATTGGTGGCAGAAGTGGGATGAAATGCCTCCCAGTTCGCCTTGCCATCAAACCTGGGAGTCTTCATTGAGGGCGGAATTCCCCCATGGCAAGCAACGTGCGCTGCACCTGTAGACACTGCCTCGCTCTCTCTTTCTCTCTCTCTCTGCGGCGAGCTCCTCACGTGGCACGTACCTCTCGATGACGTAGCCGGCTGAGCACACAAACAGTGCAGTATGCGCAAAGTTTTACTTCTGCCACCAATTGTAGCGTCCAGAAGAAGTGCACACCAAGTCTGACGCTCTTTTTAAACTTTTATTGAGCAAGCTATACTAACACAGCTCAACATATCTCGTTCCTTCCACACGCACGTCTCCTGTCTCCTCACTCCTCATTTACGCAACTCAAGAAGACAACATCTACTTCAGCAGGTCGTTACACTATATTCTTTAAACACAGCAACGTGTGTACCACAAATTAAGCACACGGCTTTACCTTTACTTGGCAGTCCATGTCTTGTTGAAAACACGCCATTCGTCATCAACTTTTTTTTTTTTAGCGTCTCGGGGATAACCGGGCATCACTTGTCGCTATGCGCCTTCACTCACAGGACACCCATAAATAACACTTTTCAGAATAAAAGCAACACAGTTGTATTGCACGCACGACATAGATGTTTTTTTTAATTTATTTTGTAATTTGTGATTGCTGCTGCGCGCACGAGCATACGTGCACACGGAAGTAATACAAATAACGCTTTTCAAAACAAAAGCAGCACCGTTGTATTGCACACTCGAAATAGATACTTTTTAAAATTTATTTTGTAATTTATGATTGGCCTCACGCGGGCCGGACAGGGACGTACAAAGGGCCGGATGCGGCCCGGGGCCGCAGAATGCCCAGGTCTGCTCTAATGCCTCATGTGGGGTAGACTACTGTTGGGTTTTGCATGGTCGAATGAATGTATGTATGTATGTGTATGCTTGCTTTAGTACAATTATCTTGTGTTTATCATATAGTGGTTTTTTTTGTGCTTGCCACCATGTTTCAGCATCCCATGTACATACTGTCCTCTGGACCCCCTGCCAAAAGCTTCTTCTAGCTTATTTGGGGGACCCTTTCACTTACCAACATCCATAAATGACATCCACTACTAAAAAAAAAATAAAAATAAAAAAATAAAATATATATACATACATATATATACATACATACATACATACATACATACATACATACATACATACATACATACATACATACATACATACATACATATATATATATATATATATATATATATATATATATATATATATATATATATATATATATATATATATATATATATATATATATATATACATACATATATATATATATGTATATACATACATATATATATATGTATATACATACATATACGTATACATACATACATACACATATATATATTCATATAAGTATATATATATGTATATTTATATATATATATATATATTTATGTAAATACATATATTTATATATATATGTATATACATATATTTGTATATATATGTATATACATATAAGTATATATATATATATATACACATACATATAAATACATATATATATATATATATATATATATATATATATATATATATATATATATATATATATATATATATATATATATATATATATATATATATATATATATATATATATATATATATATAAACAAACATACATGTTATATATATGCACAATAAGGAGGCACTTGAAGAAAAATGGGCTGCATACCCGAAGAAAGCCATTTCTGCGCAAACGTCACAAAGTATCCCGCTTACATTACGCCAAACAGCACAGAGACAAGCCTCAAAACTTCTGGAACAAAGTAATTTGGAGTGATGAGACCAAAATTGAACTTTTTGGCCACTTGACCATGCAGCCCATTTTTCTTCAAGTGCCTCCTTATTGTGCATCTTGAAACAGCCACACCACAATTTTTCAGAGAGTCCTGTATTTCAGCTGAAGTTATTTGTGAATTTTTCTTTGCACCTCAAACAATTTTCCTGGCAGTTGTGGCGGAAATCTTTGCTGGTCTACCTGAATCCCTCATTTTCCACTTCTTAATCAGCGTTTGAACACTGCTGATTGGCATTCTCAATTCCTTGGATATCTTTTTATACCCCTTTCCTGTTTTATGCAGTTCAATTACCTTTTCTCGCAGATCCTTTGACAATTCTTTTGCCTTCCCCATGACTCAGAATCCAGAAACCTCTGGGCAGCACTGGATGAAAGATGCAATGGTCTGTCAGAAGCCCAGAAACTCACTGACCTTTTATACACACACATTAATTACAAACAAACATGTCACAGGTGAGGATTGGAACCTTGATTAGCCATTCAAACCTGTTTGTGTCAACTTTTGTGCATGTTATCAGGTCAAAGTCACTGGGGTATGTAAACTTTTGATCAGGGTCATTTGGGTACTTTCTGTTTGCCAATAAATAGCTTCACACAACCATTAAAGACCTACTGAAAGCCACTACTAGCGACCACGCAGTCTGATAGTTTATATATCAATGATGAAATCTTAACATGCCAGAGGCTGTTCACCTTGGAGACCTGCTGCGGATATGGGTGCGGATATGGGTACGGCCTGGCGCGAGATTTACACCTTCTCCCTCGGATTTTCAAGGCCGGGTTAACTTATAAAGTGACATTTTAAATTTCCTGGGGAACTTCCGGTTCAAAACGCCTTTGGAGGATGACGTATGCGCGTGATGTCGCGAGGTCCACGGAAGTGTTTGGACCCTTTTGGACACAATACACAGAGCTCTGTTTTCTTCGACAAAATTCCACAGTATTCTGGACATCTGTGTTGGTGAATCTTTTGCAATTTGTTTAATGAACAATGGAGGCTGCAAAGAAGAACGTTGTAGGTGGGTAAGGTGTATGCGGCTGGCTGTAGCAACACAACAAGGAGGACTTTGTTGGATAGAAGACGCGCTAGCGGCGAACTCACCTTGACTTCCTACGTCTCCGGGCCGCCGACCGCATCGTCGATCGCTGGAACGCAGGTGAGCACGGGTGTTGATGAGCGGAGCAGGGCTGGCTGGCGTAAGTGGAGCGCTAATGTTTTTTATCATAGCTCTGACGAGGTCCCGTTGTTAAGTTAGCGTCGTTAGCAACAGCATTGCTAGGCTTCGACAGGCGTCGAATACACATTAACCGTGTATTTACATGTCCGGTGTTTGGTTCGGTGTCTCCTGATAGTAGTATTGTTGACCTTCTGTCTATCCTTCCAGTCAGGGATTTATTTATTTTGTTTCTATCTGCATTTGAGACAGATGCTATCACGTTAGCTCATGCTAAGAGCTTCGTCGATGGATTGTCGTGGAGATAAAAGTCACTGTGAATGTCCATTTCGCCTTCTCGACTCTCATTTTCAAGAGGATATAGTATCCGTGGTGGTTTAAAATACAAATCCGTGATCCACAATACAAAAAGGAGAGAGTGTGGAATCCAATGAGGCAGCTTGTACCTAAGTTACGGTCAGAGTGAAAAAAGATATCTCTTGAACTGCATTCTAGTCTGTCACTCTGACGTTCCTCATCCACGAATCTTTCATCCTCGCTCAAATTAATGGGGTAATCGTCACTTTCTCGCTCCTAATATCTCTCGCTCCATTGTAAACAACGGGGAATTGTGAGCAGCACTACCGCTTGTGACGTCACGCTACTTCCGGTAGGGGCAAGTTTTTTTTTTATCAGCGAGCAAAAGTTGCGAACTTTATCGTCGATTTTCTCTACTAAATCCTTTCAGCAAAAATATGGCAATATCGCGAAATGATCAAGTATGACACATAGAATGGATCTGCTATTCCCGTTTAAATAAAAAAAAGTCATTCCAGTAGGCCTTTAAGCATGAGTGGAAGAAAGGTTTTTGTGTTATCATTCATATTCTCTGAAGAATGGCCAAGAAATCATAAATTCTCCCAGGGTATGTAAACTTATGAGCACAACTGTATATATATATATATATATATATATATATATATATATATATATATATATATATATATATATATATATATATATATATATATATATATATATATATATACTGTATATATATATGTATGTATATATTTGAGGGATCCTACTGTAAGGTCCCCAACAAAGACAGACCCTCACAGTTCTTCTCCAGCTGTTTTATTATTCCAAAAAGACGAGAGGAGACAAAGACCGATACAGAAGAAGATAGCGTGCTGATATTTACATGATGGTGTACACACACATGCACTGGAATATTCACAAGTGAGTCTGACGTCCTGGAGTCCGGCGCCAACATGGCCGCCGTGAAAGAGAGGAAAAGGCTTTTGCTTCTTGATGAAGGTTAGCATCTAGTCTGCTCTTTGGCTTGGATGATGGGACAGCGTTTCCATGACGACGGGGAGAAGCTGCGAGGCATGCTACGTTCCACAGCTTGGTTAGTCCCTGGGTAGTTCTCATCTTCACCGCCTTTACCAAAGAGGATTTCATTTACCCCGATTGGTAAACGCTAAAATGAAAGCTCTTGTTTTGAACGTCTCCAGTTAGTGAACCTGACTCACTTTAAACTGGGCAACACTTTTATTTTGAAAGGCTTGCATCAGTGAGTTGTTGCTGTTCCACAAAGTCCTGAATGTGGTCACGTTGTGTGTTTCATAGAAGATTTGGCTACATGTCTGATGATTGCTGACAACTTAACACAAAGACCCAACTCAGCCCTTCGGCACTTGAAACCTGCACCAACCTTTGGCCAGTCACAGAGCCCACCCTCCCCAGGTCTCCTGGTTTACATACCCACCCTTCCCGGGTCTCCTGGTTTACGTACCCATACACCCCGGGTCTCCTGGTTTACATACCCACCCTTCCCGGGTCTCCTGGTTTACGTACCCACCCACCCCGGGTCTCCTGGTTTACATACCCACCCTCCCCGGTTCTCCTGGTTTACGTAACCACCCTCCCCGGGTCTCCTGGTTTACATACCTTCCCGGGTCTCCTGGTTTACATACACATCCTCCCCGGGTCTCCTGGTTTACGTACCCACCCTCCCCGTGTATCCTGGTTTACATACCCATCCTCCCCGGGTCTCCTGATTAACGTACCCATCCACCCCGGGTCTCCTGGTTTACGTACCCATCCTCCCCGGGTCTCCTGATTTACGTACCCGTCCACCCAGGGTCTACTGGTTTACGTACCCACCCTCCCTGGGTCTCCCAGTTTACATACCCACCCTCTCCGGGTCTCCTGGTTTACGTACCCAACCTCCCCGGGTCTCCTGGTTTATGTACCCAATTTCACCAGGTCTCCTGGTTTATGTATCCACCCTCTCCAGGTCTCCTGGCTTACATTACCACACTTTCTGGGTCTCCTGGTTTACGTACCCACCTTCCCTGGGTCTCCTGGTTTACGTACCCAACCTCACCGGGTCTCATGGTTTACACACCCACCCTCCCCGGGTCTCCTGGTTTACATACTCAAGTTTGTCGGCAAACTTACGTACAGTATTTTGTCCTCCTTTCCTAGCGCCATCCTATTCTAGCCCTTTGCACCCCTAGTGCTCAAAACAGGCGTTAAATGCGTTCTTAACCACAGGGCCAGGGCCCATGGTATGACAGCGCGCAAGCACTGAAGGGGCACCAAAAATCGGTTTCTTAGCTGGGGTCCCTATGGGTCGTATTGGTATACAGTTGTAATACACTTTTCCACCACTTGTGGGAGTAATGACAATATCAAACAGAAGACGTCTGGAGCTAAAGTCAAGGAGAAGTTTCTTAAGTGCAAAAATTGTGACTAAAGTGGTGAAGCTGTATTTTTATTTATGCTTGAAATGGAAATGTGTATTGGCTAGCTTTGACGCTGGAATTTCGAGAGTTTAAAGTCCTGCAAACACACCGTGTCGTGTGTGTCCGTAGCTTTAATGCTAACGAGCTGTGTTAGTCCACGCTCCAGACGATCTTTACCTGCTTTTTATGAATAAACGCTAACTTTGCACTTGTCCAACACAACAGATGTCGTTTGTCACATACAACGTGACTTTAGGGAGCGGGACAGGAGGACACAAAAGTTAGCAACAGTAGCATAGCTATGTTAGCTAAATGCTAACTTACATCCATTTTTTCCTGCTTATCCGAGTCACGGGGGCAGCAGCCTTAGCAGAAAAGCCCAGACTTCCCACTCCCCAGCCACTTCGTCCAGCTCCTGCCGGGGGATCCCGAGGTGTTCCCAGGCCAGCCGGGAGACATAGTCTTCCCAACGTGGAAATAAATGCTAACGTTACATTACACATCTTAAAAGTTAGCATTTACACTCACATTTTGAGAAATCACTGAAAAGATTCGACAACAGCCCACTTCTGCAGTTGACTGCTGGGTAGTTTTTAATCTTTTAAGATGTGTAGTGAAGCCTTAATTTTTAACAAAGCTGGTGGGGGTATACACAGGGTGGGCTCAACTAGCTAGTGGTTGGTTCCAAGGTGGGTTTGTGTCTCCATATTGGTGGATTTGCCAGAATTGAGGCATGAAAGGACCTTGGTTCACTCTAAGCACCGCCTTCTGGTGTCAACCTGGTATGAGCCTTCAATAACAAGACTTGGGTATGTTGAGTGATCAGGAACCAGTGTGTCCGACCACTTGAAGAGTGACTCGTCTCACTACTGGCTCAGTCTGGAGTGTGTGCCCAGTCTAGGGTGCGTAAGGTTCTACATCCATGCGGTCGTTGGCACAACAATCGTCCCTGCCTACGTCTTGCTTTGAAAACTAAAAAGTTCTCAGTCTCTACCTTGATCGAACTAAATGCGCAGACAGACAAACCTAAAAACAATCGGGATTTCTAAAGCTATTTGTTTTTGTTTAAAAGAAAAAGGACCAAAACAAATTGCTTTTTATTGCTGTTGTTTTAGCACATCTATTATGGGGGTAGTTAGTAGGCGGGGTGAACCATGCTCTTTTGACTAAACTAAAAGCTGAGCTCAGTCTGGAAAGAAAGACCACCATTCAGTCTGTCGGTAAGCATGTGTGTCCAACTGGATGATTTTCTATTGAGTCAGTTTTTTTGGCAAAGTGGTCTTGGGTTATGTCATGCAATGTTTTAGTAAGAAGGTGCGACCGGGTTACTTCTTGGCCGCCAAGGAGGCCAGCTGACCGTCGATGTCTTCCTCCGGCTGTAAAGCATGCCACTGGGCGATGGGGCGGCGCGGGTTGGTCAGCATGTCGGACCAGTGCTTGAGACCGAGGCCGTTTGCCTTGCTGCCCACAAAGATCTTGCCGATGGCGTCGTTCTTGCCGATCTTGTCATAGTCAAACACTGTGACTGCCACGAGGATTTTCTGCAAAGACGACCAGACACTTATCAGACACCTCTATCTAATATCAATCAATCAATCAATCAAAGTATAGTTATATAGCCCTTAATCACAAGTGTCTCAAAGTGCTGCACAAGTCACAAGGACATCCTCGGCTCAGATCCCACATCAGGGCAAGAAAAAACTCAACGCAATAGGCACAATGAGAAACCTCGGAGGGGACCGCAGATGTGGGGACGGGGGCGACTGGGTGCAATGGATGTGGAGTGGATCTAGTTAAAAGTGTGAGAGTCCAGTCCAGTCCTCTTGCATGGAGACAAGTCAGGGTGCCGAGACGTCACTAACTAGGGGCGGCGTGGCGAAGTTGGTAGAGTGCCCGTGCCAGCAATCGGAGGGTTGCTGGTTACTGGGGTTCAATCCCCACCTTCTACCATCCTAGTCATGTCCGTTGTGTCCTTGGGCAAGACACTTCACCCTTGCTGGGCAAGACACTTAACCCTTGCTCCTGATGGCTGCTGGTTAGCGCCTTGCATGGCAGCTCCCATCATCAGTGTGTGAATGTGTGTGTGAATGGGTGAATGTGGAAATACTGTCAAAGCGCTTTGAGTACCTTGAAGGTAGAAAAGCGCTATACAAGTATAACCTATTTATCATTTATTATAACTGATGCAAAGAGGAGTGGTCCTTCCCGGGTCCCGACTTGGAAAAGCTAGCGCGTCATCTGTGGTCATCCGTTAACCTCTCCGCGCAGGAGAGGGGGGCAGAGCAGAAAAGAGAGACGGCAGATCAACTGGTCTAAAGGGGGGGGGGTCTATTAGACCTCCTCTTGAGTCCTAGAACCTATTATTTTCATGTCTCCCTATGTCTAGCATTAAAAGATTGCAGTTGCTACAAAATGCGACTGCTGGACTCTTGACTAGTACCAAAAAGTTGGACTATATCACGCCTATACTGTATATACCTTTATATACATATACACCTATATAGTATATACCTTTATATACCTATATATACCAATACTTTATATACCTTTATATACCTATATACATATACACCTATATAGCATACACCTTTATATACCTATATATGTACCTATACTTTATATACCTTTATATACCTATAGACATACAGTATACACGTTTGTATATACTTATACTGTATATACCTTTATATACCTATATACATATATATAACTATACTGTATATACCTTTATATACCTATATATATATACCTATACTGCATATACCTTTATATACATATCAATGAATCAATCAATCAATCAATCAATGTTTATTTATATAGCCCTAAATCACAAGTGTCTGAAAGGGCTGTACAAGCCACAACGACATCCTCGGTACAGAGCCCACATACGGGCAAGGAAAAACTCACCCCAGCGGGACGTCGGTGAATGACTATGAGAAACCTTGGAGAGGACCCCATATGTGGGTAACCCCCCCCCTCTAGGGGAGACCGAAAGCAATGGATGTCGAGTGGGTCTGACATAACATTGTGAAAGTCCAGTCCACAGTGAATCCAACACATCAGCGAGAGTCCAGTCCACAGCGGGGCCAACAGGAAACCATCCCGAGCGGAGACGGGTCAGCAGCGCAGAGATGTCCCCAACCGATGCACAGGCTAGTGGTCCACCCGGGGTCCCGACTCTGGACAGCCAGCACTTCATCCATGGCCACCGGACCTATGCAACTCCCCCTCGCAAGGGACAGGGGAGAAGAGGAGAGAAGAAAAGAAACGGCAGATCAACTGGTCTAAAAAAGGGGGGTCTATTTAAAGGCTAGATTATACAAATGAGTTTTAAGATGGGACTTAAATGCTTCTACTGAGGTAGCATCTCTAACTGTTACCGGGAGGGCATTCCAGAGTACTGGAGCCCGGATAGAAAACGCTCTATAGCCCGCAGACTTTTTTTTTTTGGCTCTGGGAATCACTAATAAGCCGGAGTTCTTTGAACGCAGATTTCTTGTCGGGACATATGGTACAATACAATCGGCGAGATAGGCTGGAGCTAAACCGTGTAGTATTTTATACGTAAGTAGTAAAACCTTAAAGTCGCATCTTAAGTGCACAGGAAGCCAGTGCAGGTGAGCCAGTATAGGCGTAATATATATACAGGTATATACAGTATATATATAGGTATATATGTTTATAAAGGTATATACAGTATAGGCGTAATATGATCAAACTTTCTTGTTTTTGTCAAAAGCCTTGCAGCCGCATTTTGTACCAACTGTAATCTTTTAATGCTAGACATAGGGAGGCCCGAAAACAAAACGTTACAGTAATCGAGACGAGACGTAACGAACGCATGAATAATGATCTCAGCGTCGCTAGTGGACAAGATGGAACGAATTTTAGCGACATTACGGAGATGAAAGAAGGTCGTTTTAGTAACACTCTTAATGTGTGACTCAAACGAGAGAGTTGGGTGGAAGATAATACCCAGATTCTTTACCGAGTCGCCTTGTTTAATTGTTTGGTTGTCAAATGTTAAGGTGGTATTATTAAATAGATGTTGGTGTCTAGCAGGACCGATAATCAGCATTTCCGTTTTCTTAGCGTTGAGTTGCAAAAAGTTAGCGGACATCCATTGTTTAATTTAATTAAGACACGCCTCCAGCTGACTACAATCCAGCGTGTTGGTCAGCTTTAGGGGCATGTAGAGTTGGGTGTCATCAGCATAACAGTGAAAGCTAACACCGTACTTGCGTATGATGTCACCCAGCGGCAGCATGTAAATACTAAAGAGTGCAGGGCCAAGAACCGAACCCTGGGGAACTCCGCACGTTACCTTGACATAGTCCGAGGTCACATTGTTATGGGAGACACACTGCATCCTGTCAGTAAGATAAGAGTTAAACCAAGACAAGGCTAAGTCTGACATACCAATACGTGTTTCGATACGCTCTAATAAAATATTATGATCGACGGTATCGAAAGCGGCGCTAAGATCAAGAATCAGCAACATAGATGACGCATCAGAATCCATCGTTAGCAATAGATCATTAGTCATTTTTGCGAGGGCTGTACCTATACTGTATATACCTTTATATACCTATATACATATATACCTATGTATATATATACCCATACTGTATATACCTTTATCTACCTATATACATATACACCTATATATACCTATACTGTATATACCTTTATATACCTATACTGTATATACCTTTACATACCTATATACATATATATACATTAACTGTATATACCTTTATACACCTACAGTATATACATATATACAACTATACTGTATATACTTTTATATGCCTATATACATATACAGTATATATATATATATATATATATATATATATATATATATATATATATATATATATATATATATATATATATATATATATATGTATGTATATATATATATATATATATATATATATATATATATATATATATATATATATATATATATATATATATATATATATATATATATATATATATATATATATATATACATACACACCTATACTATATTCTATACCTATATACCTGTATATACCTATACCTTTATATACCTATATACATACATACCTCTGTATATATATATATATACCTATACTGTATATACCTTTATATACATATATACCTATGTATATATATACCTATACTGTATATACCTTTATATACCTATATACTTATATACATATATACAGTATATACTTATACTGGCTAACCTAAACAGGCTTCCGGTACACTTGAGATGTGACTTCAAGGTTTTATTACGTATAAAATATAAACTATCTTATCTTGCGGCTTATTGTGCCCCACGCTCCATCCAGAAATCTGCGTTCTAAGAACTCCGGCTTATTAGTGATTCCCAGAGCCCAACATAACTATACAGCCTCTAGAGCGTTTCCTATTCGGGGCTTCGGTACTGGAATGTTCTGCCGACAACAGTTAGAGATGTTACCTCAGTAGAAGCATTTAAGTCCCTTCTTAAAAGTCATTTATATTCTCTAGCTTTTAAATAGGCCCCTTCTTAGACCAGTTGACCTGCCGCTTTTCTTTTGTGCTCTGCCCCGGCTCTCCTGCACTGAGAGGTTACCAGGTGGCCACGGATAATCTCTGGACAGGTACCAGTCTTGAGGACGAGCTAGCTGTTCCAAGTGGTGACCTGGGGTGGACCAGTCTTTATGCATCAGTTGATGACGTCTCTGCGTTGTTGACATGCCTCCATGGAAGAAGACCTCCTAGGACCCTCTGTTGGCTTCCAGACTGGACTCTCAAACCATCAATGAATGCAATAATTTAATAACTTTACCCACTAGGGGGTCCCTACATCTGCAGCCCCTGACCAAGGGTTCTTCTTTTCCCCATTTGGGGCTTTTGGAAGTTTTTCATTGCTCGGAAGTGGGTTCAGATCAGGGGACGTCGTTGTCCTTTGTCAAGCCCTTTGAGGCACTTGTGATTAAGGACACTATAAATAAACTTTGATTAATGTTCACTTTAAGATGAAGCATGAAACGACTGTTAAGCAGCTAAGAAATATGATTCATTTTCTCATTGTTCCTAGATTTTGCAAAAAAAACAAAAAACAGAGTGCCCTTCTATCCAGTTCAACAGTCCAGTATTACCAAGTGTGTACTCATGCTAGGCCAGTTGTACCAAGTCCCGTTGCACTTGTACCATGATTGGAAGATGTAGTCAAGGGCCTAGTTCTATACTCACACACTTGAAAACACACAAACTTGCTGTGTCATAGAATGACTCATACAATTTGCCCCTTGCAGATTCTGAATGAGAACTGACACTTTTCATAATCTGAATAGAGCACAAAGAGTCAAGTCTAATCAACGTAATTGCTCCTCGAGCAAGAAATGATTGACAGCTGGAACATTCCACTATGGAAATAATTGAAACGACTGTAAAATACAACTAGACAAGTAAATGGTCTGTTACTTGAATGCTGGCTGGATGGCCTTGAGTGACTACGCCCTACTGTCAGTTTATTTGCATCCAAACAGTCTAAGTACTTAGTAGATAGCCAGACGTCCCTGTCTCCAGTGCCCACCCGTGAGACATACCGTGGTCTCAGCATGTCCTGGGACTTCCCAAGATCTACTCCCAGCTCGACATGCCCGTAACACCTCACCAAGGAGTCCTTCCTACCATTGATTCTCTCCCTTGTGACCTTTGCTCCAAGAATGACACTCAGCAAAAGTACCCATGAAGGGTCTTGGTATGTTTTTCTTTAAACTTGTAATTTGAAGACCAAATGATGATGACATGTATCGCATACCTGCATCTGTTCCAGTGGTATTTCAAAGCTAAAGGATTCATTGTAGTACGGATTGAGGGTGTTCTTCTTCACCGTGGTCTTCTTCTTCTTCAGACGTTTACCGCCCTGCAGCAGCTGGATCTTCACATAGGGATCTTGCAACAAAGAACACAGCTAGCAACCGTCCATGTTCCAATTATGCTAGCATTCGTAGCGGTAATGGTCTCAATGTGAGGTGTTCCCCCTACCGGACAATCCACAGGCATCCATCTTCTTCAGGTTCTTGGCCTCCAGGATGCAAACGGTGAGTTTACCAGCAGTGGGGACGTAGCGGAGGGAGATGCAGATGTCCCCGAGTTTCTCAGGCTGGAAAGACACAATGGTCACGGTTGAATGACGAATAACGCAGATTCCTAAGAACAGCAAAGCACTCCTTTCGTTTAGAGGATCTTTGAATAGCCAATTTGCAATGGGGCCTTAGAAACAGAACAGGTGAGGGTTCAGCACCTCCTCTTGGTCTGCGCTCTCCAGATCCCGCCACTCCTCAATGGGCCTCCCGAGGTCGATGGTGTTCATGGGGATCTTCACCTCTCCGATGACGTCATGTTTCGAAAAGCGATCGTAGTCATAAACGGACATCACCAAAGTTTTCCCGCCGAGCTCCTCATAGGGTACCTAGCGTGACATACAGAAAAAATATTTTTCTCAAACCAGGTGATCACAATGTAGCCTCTTGCTAAATGTATTGATCATTTTTGATTTGTTGATGGTGCCAAATTGGATCTAGCTAACACAACTGGGACAATGGACGTAGGAATAAGCCCCCTGCTTATTCCTACGTCCATTGCCCCAGTTTTGTATACGACTATTTCAGACCCACCTAGTCTGCTGCCTAAACAGGCTGTCATAGAAATCCAACACAAGAAGTTCAAGTTAGCTTGCCAATGCTGCTGCAACTCTTAATTGTAACAATGTAATGCCGTGCCAAATTAATTGATTGATCAAAAGTATTTGAGTGCTCGTCCCTCGGCTCTGGAACACAGAAATATTCGAAGTGAAGCCTATGGTGAGATGAAGAAATGAAGACATCTTCATCTCACAGAGGACAACCAGAGACGATACAGCTGCAGTAAATGTGCAGACAAGCAGAACTTCCATTCCGACCCGGAGACATTTGTCAAGTCCCCGCAGGCCTTATTAGCTGAGACAGGAAAGAGCCGAGTGCTCTGCAGCTTCAGGAACCTGACATAACACATCCTGGTTGGATCACCATCAGAATCCCCTTCCTCTTTTTCTCAGGCTCACCTTGAAGACAAACGTCTCGTTGAAGACCGGGTTGAGAGTTTTCTTGTGGACCTTGGTGTCATACTTCTTCTTCTTGTCAGGAAATAGCAGGACTTTCACGTACGGGTCAGAGGTTCCCCCCGAATCCATGGATATGAGGTCTGCAGCTTGGAGGATGCCGACGGTGAGCTGTGTGCAGAGAAAACGCAAGCGTTTGAAAACTTCAGATTCATGTCAGGGTTACTTCTCCGGACACAATCAATAAACACTTGTCTGGACTGACTGTCAATTTATTATATTATATTATATCCTTCAATGTCACAAAGACGGGGAACAACAGCTCCTTCATAAGGGTTGGGGATCAAAAACTGCTTCTTATTCAGAATTGGTTCCTGGTGAATAAATTCCTAGGAATCGCTTGCCATTTTTTTCAAAAGATTCCTTTTAGTGACATCAGACAGCAACATGTTTGGTTCTATTTGACAAGAAAAGATGTCTACTTGTAATCAGTGCAAGGTTGCTATTTCATCCAAAAGAGGACATAGGAGCAACATGCTGAAACATTGGAACACACACATGCAATAATTATACATGAATGTCTTTGAACCACTCCCATCTCATCCCATCATCTGCTGTGAATACAACAGGTGCTAACTAACACCACCTAGCATGTTAGCAACATTATTTGTGACATTGAAATGGATGTCTTCTCATTTAAAGACGAACATGAGCAGAGACAGTGACTACGTTTGTGGTCAAACGCTTGCAGTCATTTGCCACAGTGCTCCTGATTTTCGGTAGGTGAATGTTCAATTGTAATCAGAGAAAAGTTGCATGTGTTCCTTCAACCACATTTCATTAAACAGGTGGAACAAACAAAAATAGAATGTCCCCAAAAATCCGTTCATGTCCACAATATGCTGAAACATTTGAACACACACATGCAATAATTATACATGAATGTCATTGAACCACTCCCATCTCATCCCATCATTTGGTGTGAATACAACAGGTGCTAACTAACACCACCTAGCATGTTAGCAACATTATTTGTTACATTGAAATGAATGTCTTCTCATTTAAAGACGAGCATGAGCAGAGACAGTGACTACGTTTGTGGTCAAACGCTTGCAGTCATTTGCCACAGTGCTCCTGATTTTCGGTAGGGGAATGTTCAATTGTAATCAGAGAAAAGTTGCATGTGTTCCTTCAACCACATTTCATTAAACAGGTGGAACAAACAAAAATAGAATGTCCTCTAAAAATCCGTTCATGTCCACAATATGCTGAAACATTTGAACACACACATGCAATAATTATACATGAATGTCATTGAACCACTCCCATCTCATCCCATCATTTGGTGTGAATACAACAGGTGCTAACTAACACCACCTAGCATGTTAGCAACATTATTTGTTACATTGAAATGAATGTCTTCTCATTTAAAGATGAGCATGAGCAGAGACAGTGACTACGTTTGTGGTCAAACGCTTGCAGTCATTTGCCACAGTGCTCCTGATTTTCGGTAGGGGAATGTTCAATTGTAATCAGAGAAAAGTTGCATGTGTTCCTTCAACCACATTTCATTAAACAGGTGAAACAAACAAAAATAGAATGTCCTCTAAAAATCCGTTCATGTCAACAATTCAACTTCAAAAGTGAAAGTAACATGTAATATTAACTTGTTACATGCAAAGTGACATATGTCAAGACTCTCTTTTGCTATCATTTTGAGGGTTATGACTTACACTTTTTAAAAACCCCTCATTTTATGAGAGTTTTAACATCGATAGGGTTTAATAAGCTGTAAGCCATACTCATCAAACACATAATAGATACAAATATCTCATTTTGCATGTAATGAGTTAATATCACATGTTACTAAATCTGGTGTAAATACAACACCACCTATCATTATTTGTTACATTGTCTTCTCATTTAAAGATGAACATGACCAGAGACAGACTGACTGGCTCCGAGGCGGGCAGTAAGTACTCGGTCCAGGTCACGTCTGCTCCTAGACCAATGTCAGCCAGCAGTGACTAAGTTTGTGGTCAAAAGATTGCACCCATTTGCCACAGTGCTCCTGATTTTCGGTAGGTGAATGTTCAATTGCAGTCAGAGAAAAGTTGCGTGTTTTCCCTCAACCACATTTTCACTCAGTCATTTCCATTATACAGGTGGAACTCATCAAATTAGAATATGGTGTAAAAGTACAGTCATGTCAACAATTCAACTTCAAAAGTAAAACTAATATGTGATATTAACTCACAACATGCAAAGTGAAATATGTCAAGCATGTATGAATTATATTTTTGATGATCATAGCTTAGAGTTTTTATGAGCTTATTTCTTATATTAGTTTAACATTGTAAAGAAAATTTAAAAAATCAACTTTTTTGAGTTTCACCAGTATTTTTCCTGGCAAAGATTCCTAAAAGTTTTGAAAATGTTACTAAATGTTCTTGTGTCATTTTCCACGTGTGTTTTATTTTGTTCAATTCTACAGAAAAAAATGCATCTCTTGTATTTATTTTCAAAAAAAGTAAGTAAGTAAGTAAGTAAGGTATGTGCCTCTTAAGACCTCTCTGCTGGCTTTGTAAGGTCATGTTAGCTTCAACTAAACTCAAATGATGCTAATCCACCTCTTTGTCCTCTTTTTTTACAAACAAGAATCGATAAGAAAATTCATAAAGAACCGAAACAGAAGTGAAATTGGAAAAATCTAATCTATCCTTAGTATTGTCCCCATCAATCACATGTTTGGTGGTGAAAACAATTGCAACCTTCAGAATACTGAAAATACTTCAGAGGAGTCAGTGTACAGTCTGTATCGCTGTAGAGTTTATTACTCACCAAACATGACCTAACAATTATTCATGTCTAAATCAGTAGGTTGCCATCCCAAAGCAAGACCCGTTTTCACTGAATTGTGGATTTTAGCTTGGACAAAAAATTTAATGAAAATAATGTCTGGCTTTTACGAGGTATTCTGAAGGGGAATTCTGTTTATGTTGACTCCCTCAGGTAGCAACAGTGCTCCCTGATGCTAACTCCTTTCTTATCGAAGAAGACCCACAAAGGTATATAAACCAGGAGACCCGGTAAGGTTGGATATGTAAACCAGGAGACCTGGTGAGGTTGTGTATGTAAACCAGGAGACCTGGTGAGGTTGTGTATGTAGATCAGGAAACCAGGGAAGGGTGGGTATGTAAACCAGGAGACCCGGTATGGTTGGGTACGTAAACCAGGAGACCCGGGGAGGGTGGGTACGTAAACCAGGAGACCCGGTAAGGTTGGGTATGTAAACCAGGAGTCCCGGGGAGGTTGGGTATGTAAAGCAGGAGACCAGGGGAGGGTGGGTATGTAAACCAGGAGACCCGGTGAGGTTGGGTATGTAAACCAGGAGACCCGATGAGGTTGGGTATGTAAACCAGGAGACCCGGGGAGGGTGGGTATGTAAACCAGGAGACCCATTAAGGGAGGTTATGTAAACCAGGAGTCCCGGGGAGGTTGGTTATGTAAACCAGGAGCTCCGGGGAGGTTGGGTATGTAAACCAGGAGACCCGAGGAGGGTGGGTAGGTAAACCAGGAGTCCCGGGGAGGTTGGGTATGTAAACTAGGAGACCCGGGGAGGGTGGGTATGTAAACCAGGAGACCTGGTGAGGTTGTTTGTGATCCAAAAGCTTTTACTGAGTTGTGGATCTTAGCCTGGACAAAAAAATAAATGAAAATAATCTCTGTCTTTTAAGAAGTAATCTGAAGGGGACTTGTGTTTATGTGCTCTGTGGTGCTAACTCCTTTCTTATCGAAGAAGACCAACAAAGTTAGTTTGTGTACATAAAGCGCAGGTCGGACACTTCCTGTGTAATCTGCAGTGTAGAGATCTTCTGACTACCAGAACTAACGTGAGCAGAAACCCAGTGTGCGTGTCCAAGTACTCAACTTGGTTCAGATCTGGAAGGTGGAGGAGCCCAAGGACAATAAAGTTCCTTGAATCCATCAGCTCCACCACTGAGGTCTTCATTGAAGTGGAAGACGATCTGAGTAGCAACATGGTGCACTTCTGCTAAATTCCGTGTCCAAGGTGTTTAAGGGAGTGATAGATGACGATGGTGACAAGGACATGACCACTATTTGCACTACAATGTCTGTGTGGAATCATTTTAAAGTAGATGGTAAATATACAAGCTGTACACTGACTGCTCTGAAGTATACAGGTGAAACCCAACACACTATGATATGGTGCAGAGGTTCGTTTATTACATTTACAAAGTGAAACTATTATATGACATGGGCTCACAACATGCAACTTAAGATGTTTATTTTGATATTATTTGATGATTATGGCTTATAAAAACCTCATCTCAGGGCGGTAGGTTAGAGTTCAAATCTCAGCCGAGTCATACCAAAGACTATAAAAATGGGACCCATTACCTCCCTGCTTGGCACTCAGCATCAAGGGTTGGAGTTGGGGGTTAAATCACCAAAAATGATTCCCGGGCGCGGCGCGGCTGCTGCCCACTGCTCCCCAAGGGGATGGGTCAAATGCAGAGGACAAATTTCACCACATCTAGTGTGTGTGTGTGACAATCATTGGTACTTTAATCTTTAATCTTTAATATTGAAAATCTCAGAATTATTTGCTTTTAATTATGACAAATTGACATATTTCAGTTTGAATGTAATCAGTTGATATCACATATTAGTTTCACATTTGAAGTTGAATTGCTCGAATGCGTGGATTTTTACACCATATTCAATTTTTATGAGTTTCACCTGTATAATTTAATGACTGAGTTAAAACATGCAGCTTTTCTCTGACTGCAATTGAACATTCGCCTACCGAAAATCAGAAGCACTGTGGGAAATGACCGCAAGCTTTTGACCACAAACTTAGTCACTGTCTCAGCTCATGCTCATCTTTAAATGAGAAGACATCCATTTCAATGTAACAAATAATGTTGCTAACAAGCTAGGTGGTGTTAGTTAGCACCTGTTGTATTTACACCAGATTTAGTAACATGTGATATCAACTCATTACATGCAAAGTGAGATATTTTTATCTATTATGTGTTTGATGATTATGGCTTAAAGCTTATTAAAACCTATCGATGTTGAAAATCTCAGAAAATGTGGGTTTTTAAAAAGTGTAAGCCATAACTGTCAAAATGATATTATTGACATATCTCACTTTGCATGTAACAAGTCAATATCACATGTTAGTTTCACTTTTGAAGTTGAATTGTTGACATGAATGGATTTTTAAAGGAGATTCTATTTATGTTTGTTCCACCTGTTTAATGAAATGTGGTTGAAGGAAAACATGCAACTTTTCTCTGACTGCAATTGAACATTCACCTACCGAAAATCAGGAGCACTGTGACAAATGGGTGCAAGCTTTTAACCACAAACTCTGCTCATGTTAAAATGAGAAGGCATCCATTTCAATGTAACAAATAATGTTGCTAACATGCTAGGTGGTGTTAGTTAGCACCTGTTGTATTTACACCAGATTTAGTAACATGTGATATTAACTCATTACATGCAAAGTGAGATATGTTTATTTATTATGTGTTTGATGGCTATGGCTTACAGCTTATTAAAACCTATGGAAATCTCAGAAAATGTGGGGTTTTAAAAAGTGTAAGCCATAACCCTCAAAATGATAGCAAAAAAGAAAGTATTGACATATCTCATTTTGCATTTATTGAGTTAATATCACATGATAGTTTCACTTTTGAAGTTAAATTCCTGACAGGAACGGATTTTTAAACAAGATTCCATTTTTGTTTGTTCCACCTGTTTAATGAAATGTGGTTGAAGGAAAACATGCAACTTTTCTCTGACTACGATTGGACATTCGCCTACCGAAAATCAGCAGCACTGTGGCAAATTTAGCAACATGTGATATTAACTCATTACATGCAAAGTGAGATGTGTGTTATATGTACATATGTAAGCACAGTTGAAATATTAATAACAATATAATAATGACCTTAGTATTCTCAAAGTCGTAGTCGATGGAATATTGCAGCTTCCCCAGCTTCTCCTGCTCCTTCTCCTCTTCCTCCTTCTCCTCCTCCGTAAGTCCCGTCTCTCCCTCGTCATCGTCGTCATCCTGAGGTTTCTGTGGCCAGGGAACGAAAACAAGGAGACGTCAAAAACTCGAGTCCCAACGCCGAGGGCTTCCAGAAACTAGCTCGCATGCCACAGAGTCCAGTTTTTGGTGACTGCTTACCTGCTCAGTGACCCAGAACATGTTTGAATTCAACTATTCTACCACCCTGTCCTCCATCTTAGGTCTTCTAACATGCTGGTGCAGGACAGGGACAGTGAGGCTTTGCATGCTCCTTCCTCAGCATTCCAGCACTTTCCTGGTTGTCACCAGGCTCAGAGGGTCTTAAGTACGGAACTACATCTGTCATGATCAATGCTCGGGGGATGTTTTGTCGGGTCATCTCCATATTAGACCTCTTTTCCACCGCACAGAAGCAACTTGGCTCCACTTGACTCAGTTCAGGGAAGGTTTATGGCTCCTAAAGTACTGAAAGTTTTGTATGTTGAGGGACTGGACTGGACTGGAGCAAAACAAGATCTTTGACTCCAAACAGGGAAATGGTGTTGTGACATGTAACATTTTCCCTTTTTTGAGTTTAGGATAGGGTTGTCCCAATACCAATATTTTAGTACCGGTACCAAAATGTATTTCGCTAATTTTCTAAATAAAGGGGAGCACAAAAAATGTCATTATTGTCTTTATTGTAACAACAAATGTTAGTGTACATGAAACACATGTTTATTATTGTCATTTAGTCCTTAAATAAAATAGTCAACATACTACACAACTTGTCTTTTAGAAGTACGTAAACAAACAAAGACTCCTAATTAGTCTGCTGACGTATGCAGTAACATATTGTGTCATTTATACACCTATTATTTTGTACACATTATGAGGGACAAACTGTAAAAAAATGTATTATTAATCTACTTGTACATTTACTGTTAATGGCTGCTTATTTTCTGTTTTAACATGTTCTATCTACACTTCTGTTAAAATGTAATAATCACTTATTATTCTCTTCTTTGATACTTTACATTAGTTTTGGATGATACCACACATTTAGGAATCGATCAGATACCAAATCGTTACAGGATCATACATTGGTCATATTCAAAGTCCTTAAAGTGTCCAGGGACGTATATATACAGGTATATATATATATATATATATATATATATATATATATATATATATATATATATATATATATATATATATATATATATATATATATATATATATATATATATATATATATATATAAAATATATATATACATATACATACGTACGTACATACATATATATGTATATACTGTATATATATATATATATATATATATATATATATATATATATATATATATATATATATATATATATATATATATATATATATATATATACATATATATATATATATATATATATATATATATATATATATATATATATATATATATATATATATATATATATATATATATATATATATATATATATATAAATATATATATATATATATATATATATATATAATATAATATTAATTTCAAAAAAAGGAAAACAGATTTTGTGATGATAAAAAATATCAATGTAATCATAGTAGTATCGACTATATGCACTCTTGTACTTGGTATCATTACAGTGGATGTCAGGTGTAGATCCACCCATGGCGTTTGTTTACATTCAGGGGTGCTAGCTTGCTGTCAGCGGTGAGCTATTGTATCCTCCTACGGTGTGTAGTGAAGCATGTTTAGCTATTCCTCGTCCTCCAGTGATAATGATACATGTAAGAAACTTCCTTTATTTGTCGCCATGGAGGCCAGGATTAGTGATTTAGAAGTAGCTAAAACACTGGATGGATGTTAGCCGCTGGCTAGCTAGCCATGTCTTAAAGCAGCTCTTCCTGAGGGTGTTTAAGTGTTATAACTTCACCTTTATCTTTACTTTTTACACCAAAATGCGTCCATTCTACCTTTTCTGTATACACACTGTGTCTGCTTGTAAGTACTCTGTGTGTGTGCGCTGCCCAACCTGCTCGTAAAACCAGCAATGTCACCGCGTGACGACACGCCGTCATGCCCTGGAACTGGTACTTTTCAAACAGAGTATAGTACCGTTTTTGATGTATTAGTACCGCGATACTATACTAGTACCGGTATACTGTACAACCCTGGTTTAGTAGAATCTTAGCTCAGATTCTAGTGCAGGATGACAAAAAAAAAACGTCAAAACCCACAAATCTTACAGAAAATCTGGCAGTAGAAATGTTTATTTTATTTTCTTTTTCTGGGTATACAAGACGACTTAAAGGGGTCACATTATTGTTTTCTACATGTAAACACTCCTTTGTGGTCTACATAACATGTCATCGTGGTTCTTTGCTCATAACGTTTCATTTCATTCATCTTCCAAGACGCTTTCTGACCGACTTATTTACGTGCCTCCACTTCGACTGTCATCTTTGTTGTAGTTTTTAGCGCTTCCCTAGCGAGTCTACTGACAGATATAAGTTAGAACTAGGGTTTTCCTGATGCCAATAATTTATTACCGATACCAAAATGTACATTGATATTTTTCGTTACTTTTCCAAATAAAGGGAACTATGAAAAATGTAAATATTAGCATCATTTTAACAGAAAATCTTACACTACATTAAACACTCACGGCCAAAGAACAATTTTACAAGATTAAAATATAATTTAAAAGGCATTGAAATGGCATTGAACGTCTGCCCTGTGCTCCTCGACTACAGTCTGCACCGGACCGAACAGCAGGACAGGTGTAACAACTACATCATTACTCTTTTTAACGCCTTGTGCAGAGCTGAATGTTCATTATTTCAAAGTTTACCTAAGTATAAGCAAAGGTGCTAATACTAATCGCCACATTTGGCGGGGCGTGTTTTAAAGCAGCGTGTGTGTGTCTGTGCTCCTTTAAGAATAGCAGTATGTGGGGTGAGTGACGTGAGTGACTTGGGTAAGTGAGCCCAAAACAAGTCTGCAGGCTCCAGAGCTTTTTCAATTTGGGCTGCATTACTCTGGAACGCCCTACCGGCAACAGTTATAGATGCTACCTCGGTAGAAGCCCTTAAATCCCACCTTAAAACTCATCTGTATACTCTGGCTTTTAAATAGACTGTTATAGACCAGTTGACCTGCCGCTTCTCTCTGTTTTTGCACCCCTCTCCTGTAAAGAGAGATTACGGATAATCCCAGAAGAGATACCAATCTGGGAGAGGTGCTAACCGTTCTAGGTCTTAACCTATTGTGGACCACTCTTCTATGATCTGGATGGAAACCTCCTACAAACCCTCTGCTTGCCCCCAATGGACTAGACCAGGGGTCACCAACGCGGTGCCCGCGGGCACCAGGTAGCCCGTAAGGACCAGATGAGTAGCCCGCTGGCCTGTTCTAAAAATAGCTGAAATAGCAGCACTTACCAGTGAGCTGCCTCTATTTTTTAAATTGTATTTATTTACTAGCAAGCTGGTCTCGCTTTGCCCGACATTTTTAATTCTAAGAGAGACAAAACTCAAATAGAATTTGAAAATCCAAGAAAATATTTTAAAGACTTGGTCTTCACTTGTTTAAATAAATTAATTAATTGTTTTACTTTGCTTCTTATAACTTTGAGAAAGACAATTTTAGAGAAAAAATAAAACCTTAAAAATGATTTTAGGATTTTTAAACACATATACCTTTTTACCTTTTAAATTCCTTCCTCTTCTTTCCTGACAATTTAAATCAATGTTCAAGTATTTTTTTTATTTTATTGTAAAGAATAATAAATACATTTTAATTTAATTCTTCATTTTAGCTTCTGTTTTTTCAACGAAGAATATTTGTGAAATATTTCTTCAAACTTATTATGATTAAAATTCAAAAAAAATATTCTGGCAAATCTAGAAAATCTGTAGAATCAAATTTAAATCTTATTTCAAAGTCTTTTGAATTTCCTTTAAAATTTTTGTTCTGGAAAATCTAGAAGAAATAATGATTTGTCTTTGTTAGAAATATAGCTTGGTCCAATTTGTTATATATTCTAACAAAGTTTAGATTGGATTTTAACCTATTTAATCAAAATTCTAAAATTATCTTAATCAGGAAAAATTACTAATAATGTTCCATAAATTCTTTTTTTAAGTTTTTCTCTTCTTTTTTTCGGTTGAATTTTGAATTTTAAAGAGTCGAAATTGAAGATAAACTATGTTTCAAAATTTAATTGTCATTTTTTTTGTGTTTTCTCCTCTTTTAAACCGTTCAATTAAGTGTAAATATCATTAATTATTAATAATAACATAGAGTTAAAGGTAAATTGAGCAAATTGGCTATTTGTGGCAATTTATTTAAGTGTGTATCAAACTGGTAGCCCTTCGCATTAATCAGTACCCAAGAAGTAGCTCTTGGTTTCAAAAAGGTTGGTGACCCCTGGACTAGACTCTCACATTATCATGAATGATGTCGTTGTGGTTTGTGCAGCCCTTCAAGGCACCTGCGGTTAAGGCCTATGCAAAGAAACTTTGATTGACTGATTGATTGAAGAATTTTTTAATCCGAGTTGACATATTTAAGGCGATTCAAGGCAGTACTTCAGCAACAGGTTAAGCTAACGTTAGCATATGATTTTACAATATTCTGCTGTGACTATTCCATTTCTTGTTTAATGACTGAAACACATCATTAGCACGTATAAATGTCTTTTGAAATGAGTTGATACTGTGTAGTGGAAAAGGGGCAATAGAAGTCTCGCGAGGTTAGCATTAGTGTGGCACATGATTCAGGTTTAGAGGGAATAGCATTTATGAACGACGATCAAATAATGCCTTAAAACTAAATATTTGGCCTTTTGGAGTTGTTGTGTGTGGAACTGGAACTGTTCCTGAGGATCTAGGGAGTCATGCAGTTTTCTCATACTCCCATAAACCCATCAAAACATGCCCTTTAGCACATGCATGGATTAATCGTGTTAGACAATCTTCATGACCCAATCTGGTCCACATTGGTCCCATGAACAGTTGTGTGGTTAGACGGTTAGACTCTCCTCTCCGGAGGAGCACAACAACACGGCTTCCCAAAGGAATTAATTCAAGTTCAAGCCAAAAGGAGCTTCATTCCATTGCCAATCCACCTACCGTAGAGCGGGAGTCCACCACGGTCAAGAAACACAAGACAGACACAAAGCCAGAAAACAGGAAGGAGAGCAGAGTGAGGAAGAGATTCAACTCACGACACAGCAAACACAAAAGATGGGCAGTCGCCGCACACGCCATGGTGGTGAAGAATGACACATTTATCTGGTTTGCACTGTCGACGCTAATTCATCGCTTTAATCAAAGAGAGCCCACCAATCTGGGAGGGAGTCAGTCTTTAAGGTCTCAAGTTAACCAACTCATTTGTCAAATGAGTTGGTTAATTTAACCCTTTTTCGCCCGGGAAAAGGTTGGAGTGCCATCTCCAGGTTGGAGAAGAGATCTTGCCCCAAGTGGAGGAGTTCAAGTACCTCGGAGTCTTGTTCTCGGGTGAGGGAGGAGTGGAACGTGAGATCGACAGGCGGATCGGTGCAACGTCTTCAGTAATGCGGACGCTGTATCGATCCGTTGTGGTGAAGAAGGAGCTGAGCCAGAAGGCAAAGATCTCAATTTACCGGTCGATCTACGTTCCCATCCTCATTTATGGTCATGAGCTTTGGGTTATGGACAAGATCACGGGTACGAGCGGCCGTAATAAGTTTCCTCCACCGGGGTGCATGGATACCCTTAGAGATAGGGTAAGAAGCTCTGTCATCCGGGAGGAGCTCAATTTAAAACCACTGCTCCTCCACGTGGAGAGGAGCCAGATGAGGTGGTTTGGGCATCTGGTCAGGATGCCACCCGAACGCCTCCCTAGGGAGGTGTTTTTTAGGGCACGTCCGACCGGTAGGAGGCCACGGGGAAGACCCAGGACATGTTGGGAAAACTATGTCTCCCGGCTGGCCTGGGAACACCTCGGACAAAGTGGCTGGGGAGAGGGAAGTCTGGACTTCTCTGCTTAGGCTGCTGCCTCGCGACACGACCTTCAATAAGCGGAAGAAAATGGATGGATGGATGGATTTATCAAATGTACTTTTTGTCACCACGTATACAAAACACAACATAAGGTCAAAGGAAGAGGGCTGTCCTCATGTCCTAGAAGATAAAAAGTGGTTAACATCTATAGGTGGATTAGAAACAGCAATGTGGGGGCCTCAGGGACGACCGTACCTCACCGCCTTCCATGTTCTTCATGTTGAAACCATCCTTGCCTTTCTTGCCCTTCTTGTTTTTTTTCTTCTTGCAGCAGCACTTCTTGATGATGCAGAAGCAGCAGGTGAGGACCAGCAAAGCGGCCACCACGGCGATGGCGATCAGAGCCCACGGGGGCACTGGCGAGGAAGCAGAGTGTCAAATGAGTGCAAGTCTTAGCACCCCATAAGTCCAGGCGGCACTCACATGGAATTTTGTCAATTTCATTCAAAAACTTGCTCTTGATCTCCTCGAACATGTCGTTCTTGTTGATTTCCGTGTTGTTGTTGGAGCCTGAGTTTTCTGCCACGGTGGAGATGACAGCCAGAGTCGGGGCCATGGTGACGGTAGTGCCGCCGGTGGGCTCAGCGGGGGCCACGGCCTGTGGGCTTCTGAACAGGTTGAACTTCATGGCTAGAAGAGACGAGGCGTGGCGTCTCTGAAACATGAAGCGGACAGAGAGGTACAGGAGGTGAGATGAAGCAGCGGCAGTAAAATCTTTTTGAATCAAGGACACAAAAACAACAGCTGTCAACACAACTCAGAATGTTCTTGATTCCTAGGAAAACTTGCAAATTGCTGACTTTGGAGTTGTTGCAAAGCAGCTCATGGAGCCATTGGTATCATCATCATTGCCCGTTGCCCCCACATGGTCCCTCCATCTGTTTCTGTCCTGGGACAGTTTCTTCAGCTGCCCCATCGCCAGGTTTTTCTTGGTCGTCCCCTTTTACTCTTTCCCTTGGGGTTCCACCTGGGTGCCTGTCTTGTGCAGCTGGTGGCCGGCTTTGTCAGAGTAAACATATCGTAAATTCCGGACTATAAACCGCAACCTTTTTCCTATGCTTTGAACGGTGCGGCTAATTTATGGATTTTTCTTCACTGACGGACATAATGCAAATAGTTTTGAAAAAGCCAAGCACCCATCCATCCATTTTCTACCGCTTGTCCCTCTCGGGATCGCGGGGGTGCTGGAGCCTATCTCAGCTGCATTCGGGCGGAAGGCGGGGTACACCCTGGACAAATCGCCACCTCAACGCAGGGCCAACACAGATATACAACATTCACACTCACATTTACACACTAGGGACCATTTAGTGTTGCCAATCAACCTATCCCCAGGTGCATGTCTTTGGAGGTGGGAGGAAGCCGGAGTACCCAGAGGGAACCCACGCACTCACGGGGAGAACATGCAAACTCCACACAGAATGTAGTTCGAACCCAGTACCTTCGTATTGTGAGGCACATGCACTGACCCCTGACACTGAAATGGTGTGTTATTGTTTGTGCTATGGCTCCATCTTTTGGACGAGGTGCTGCATTGCCCTTCTGTTTAAACTGAGCTTTCAACTGGAAGTACAAGTGCCGTTCCGTCTTCACAACATATTTATCTGCAACTTATAGTCCAGTGCTGCTAATATCCATTCATCCATTTCCTACCGCTTATTCCCTTCTGGGTCGCGGGGGGTGCTGGAGCCTACACTACCGTTCAAAAGTTTGGGGTCACATTGAAATGTCCTTATTTTTGAAGGAAAAGCACTGTACTTTTCAATGAAGATAACTTTAAACTAGTCTTAACTTTAAAGAAATACACTCTATACATTGCTAATGTGGTAAATGACTATTTTAGCTGCAAATGTCTGGTTTTTGGTGCAATATCTACATAGGTGTATAGAGGCCCATTTCCAGCAACTATCACTCCAGTGTTCTAATGGGACAATGTGTTTGCTCATTGGCTCAGAAGGCTAATTGATGATTAGAAAACCTTTGTGCAATCACGTTCACACATCTGAAAACAGTTTAGCTCGTTACAGAAGCTACAAAACTGACCTTCCTTTGAGCAGATTGAGTTTCTGGAGCATCACATTTGTGGGGTCAATTAAACGCTCAAAATGGCCAGAAAAAGAGAACTTTCATCTGAAACTTGACAGTCTATTCTTGTTCTTAGAAATGAAGGCTATTCCACAAAATTGTTTGGGTGACCCCAAACTTTTGAACGGTAGTGTATGTCAGCTACAATCGGGCGGTAGGCGGGGTACACCCTGGACAAGTCGCCACCTCATCACAGGGCCAACATAGATAGACAGACAACATTCAAACTCACATTCACACACTAGGGCCAATTTAGTGTTGCCAATCAACCTATCCCCAGGTGCATGTCTTTGGAGGTGGGAGGAAGCCGGAGTACCCGGAGGGAACCCACGCACTCAAGGGGAGAACATGCAAACTCCACACAGAAAGTAGTTCGAACCCAGTACCTTCGTATTGTGAGGCACATGCACTGACCCCTGACACTGAAATGGTGTGTTATTGTTTGTGCTATGGCTCCATCTTTTGGACGAGGTGCTGCATTGCCCTTCTGTTGAAACTGAGCTTTCAACTGGAAGTACAAGTGCCGTTCCGTCTTCACAACATATTTATCTGCGACTTATAGTCCAGTGCTGTTAATATCCATCCATCCATTTCCTACCGCTTATTCCCTTCTGGGTCGCGGGGGGTGCTGGAGCCTACACTACCGTTCAAAAGTTTGGGGTCACATTGAAATGTCCTTATTTTTGAAGGAAAAGCACTGTACTTTTCAATGAAGATAACTTTAAACTAGTCTTAACTTTAAAGAAATACACTCTATACATTGCTAATGTGGTAAATGACTATTTTAGCTGCAAATGTCTGGTTTTTGTTGCAATATCTACATAGGTGTATAGAGGCCCATTTCCAGCAACTATCAGTCCAGTGTTCTAATGGTACAATGTGTTTGCTCATTGGCTCAGAAGGCTAATTGATGATTAGAAAACCTTTGTGCAATCACGTTCACACATCTGAAAACAGTTTAGCTCGTTACAGAAGCTACAAAACTGACCTTCCTTTGAGCAGATTGAGTTTCTGGAGCATCACATTTGTGGGGTCAATTAAACGCTCAAAATGGCCAGAAAAAGAGAACTTTCATCTGAAACTTGACAGTCTATTCTTGTTCTTAGAAATGAAGGCTATTCCACAAAATTGTTTGGGTGACCCCAAACTTTTGAACGGTAGTGTATGTCAGCTACAATCGGGCGGAAGGCGGGGTACACCCTGGACAAGTCGCCACCTCATCACAGGGCCAACATAGATAGACAGACAACATTCACACTCACATTCACACACTAGGGCCAATTTAGTGTTGCCAATCAACCTATCCCCAGGTGCATGTCTTTGGAGGTGGGAGGGGCCTATCCCCAGGTGCATGTCTTTGGAGGTGGGAGGAAGCCGGAGTACCCGGAGGGAACCCACGCAGTCACGGGGAGGACATGCAAACTCCACACAGAAAGATCCCGAGCGCAGGATCAAACCCATAATATGGGGGAAAAAATCCTTCTAAAATGTTGTGCGTTTTATTTACCAGTATGCTTTGTGGTCTGGAACATAGGGTAATCCTCCACCAAATGGGGGGGGGGGGGGGAACATGTTATTTTGTAGACTAACAGATACTACATTGCTTCATTTGGAAACCATTAAGGTCTGTAAATAAACATTTACTCAATATTTCTGTGTAAATTACTCATTTCACAACGTATATATCTGCGACTTATAATCCGGTGTGGCTAGTATATAGAAATATATGTAATTTTTTCTAAATTTCAGTGGGTGCAGCTTATATACCAGTGCGCTCTATAGTCCGTAAAATGCGGTAATTTGATTCCTGCCCCATGTAAACTCTCCCCAAGGGAGTAAAGCTACTTGTCAACAACATTTATTGCAAGATGGAGGTCTGGTGTAGAAGAGAAGGTTCAAAAGGTCTTCAGTGATGGATTAAAGGAATATACCATCTGTGCACGAGGACATATTCCCAAAGACGATAAACACAAACTCATTCATTAATGTGAGAACTTGGTGTCTGAGTGACAAATGGACAAAAGTCTCTGTCTCTCCGAGCATAACGATCCAGAGGAGATGGATGAGGCGGAGGGAAGACAAAATTAAAGAAAGAGGGGGAAACAGGAAGGGTGTGCTCTCCGTCATGACGAGTTGGCAGTGGCTAAGTTGGATAAAATGGCTGCTAGCGAGGAAATAAGAGACCTTGGCTGTGAATGCCAGCAGTGGTCTCAGGGGAGGCTGGGTTGAGGGTTGGCACAGGTCTATGTGTGTGTGGGGGTGCAGGAAAACTGTGAAGTCACCGGACCTTCTCGGCAGACAGGCATTCAATCACCATACTGTATTGTTGTCTTTAATGGAACTTCTAGTCAAGACACTGCATGGTATGCTGAAGAAGAAGAAAAAGACCTTCAACGCCGAATGTAGACAAATCAATAGACGTTAAAGCTCTGCTGTGTTCTACATCATTCTGACACAGATTGACTACGACTGCGAGGAAAAGCAGATCACAATTTGTACACAAGACATTTCAGAAAGATTTACAGAAAATGACAATAAGGCTCAGACAAGATAAAATACTTTCAGTTGTCGTATAAACGATTAAATAAGTGTTTTCAGCCTGGATCAAAACATCTCTTGGAAGACTATTCCAGATTTCACAGAAACGCAGCCTCACATTGTTTGGTACTGACTCTGGGCACCAGCTGGAAACCATTCCCTGAGGTTCTCAGAGCTGGAGATGCTTCATATGGTTCTAACATGTCACCAGGAGACCACTCCCTGAGGTTTTCAGAGTTGGAGATGGTTCATATGGTTCTAACATGTCACCAGGAGACCACTCCCTGAGGTTCTCAGAGCTGGAGATGGTTCATATGGTTCTAACATGTCACCAGGAGACCACTCCCTGAGGTTCTCAGAGTTGGAGATGGTTCATATGGTTTTAAACATGTCACCAGGAGACCTCTCCCTGAGGGTCTCAGAGCTGGAGATGGTTCATATGGTTCTAACATGTCACCAGGAGACCACTCCCTGAGGTTCTCAGAGCTGGGGAAGGTTCATATGGTTCTAACATGTCACCAGGAGACCACTCCCTGAGGTTCTCAGAGCTGGAGATGGTTCATATGGTTCTAACATGTCACCAGGAGACCACTCCCTGAGGGTCTCAGAGCTGGAGATGGTTCATATGGTTTTAAACATGTCACCAGGAGACCACTCCCTGAGGTTCTCAGAGCTGGAAATGGTTCATATGGTTCTAGCATGTCACCAGGAGACCACTCCCTGAGGGTCTCAGAGCTGGAGATGGTTCATATGGTTCTAGCATGTCACCAGGAGACCACTCCCTGAGGGTCTCAGAGCTGGAGATGGTTCATATGGTTCTAACATGTCACCAGGAGACCACTCCCTGAGGTTCTCAGAGCTGGAGATGGTTCATATGGTTCTAACATGTCACCAGGAGACCACTCCCTGAGGGTCTCAGAGCTGGAGATGGTTCATATGGTTTTAAACATGTCACCAGGAGACCACTCCCTGAGGTTTTCAGAGCTGGATATGGTTAATATGGTTCTAACATGTCACCAGGAGACCACTCCCTGAGGTTCTCAGAGCTGGAGATGGTTCTTATGGTTTTAAACATGTCACCAGGAGACCACTCCCTGAGGTTCTCAGAGCTGGAGATGGTTCATATGGTTCTAACATGTCACCTGGAGACCACTCCCTGAGGTTCTCAGAGCTGGAGATGGTTCATATGGTTCTAACATGTCACCAGGAGACCACTCCCTGTGGGTCTCAGAGCTGGAGATGGTTCATATGGTTCTAGCATGTCACCAGGAGACCACTCCCTGAGGGTCTCAGAGCTGGAGATGGTTCATATGGTTCTAACATGTCACCAGGAGACCACTCCCTGAGGTTCTCAGAGCTGGAGATGGTTCATATGGTTCTAACATGTCACCAGGAGACCACTCCCTGAGGGTCTTAGAGCTGGAGATGGGTCATATGGTTTTAAACATGTCACCAGGAGACCACTCCCTGAGGTTTTCAGAGCTGGATATGGTTCATATGGTTCTAACATGTCACCAGGAGACCACTCCCTGAGGTTCTCAGAGCTGGAGATGGTTCTTATGGTTTTAAACATGTCACCAGGAGACCACTCCCTGAGGTTCTCAGAGCTGGAGATGGTTCATATGGTTCTAACATGTCACCTGGAGACCACTCCCTGAGGTTCTCAGAGCTGGAGATGGTTCATATGGTTCTAACATGTCACCAGGAGACCACTCCCTGTGGGTCTCAGAGCTGGAGATGGTTCATAGGGTTCTAACATGTCACCAGGAGACCACTCCCTGAGGTTCTCGGAGCTGGAGTTTGTTCATACGGTTCTAAAATGTCACCAGGAGACCACTCCCTGTGGGTCTCAGAGCTGGAGATGGTTCATATGGTTCTAACATGTCACCAGGAGACCACTCCCTGAGGGTCTCAGAGCTGGAGATGGTTCATATGGTTCTAACATGTCACCAGGAGACCACTCCCTGTGGGTCTCAGAGCTGGAGATGGTTCATATGGTTCTAACATGTCACCAGGAGACCACTCCCTGAGGTTCTCGGAGCTGGAGTTTGTTCATACGGTTCTAAAATGTCAGCAGGAGAGCACTCCCTGAGGTTCTCAGAGCTGGAGATGGTTCATATGGTTCTAACATGTCACCAGGAGACCACTCCCTGAGGGTCTCAGAGCTGGAGATGGTTCATATGGTTTTAAACATGTCACCAGGAGACCACTCCCTGAGGTTTTCAGAGCTGGATATGGTTCATATGGTTCTAACATGTCACCAGGAGACCACTCCCTGAGGTTCTCAGAGCTGGAGATGGTTCTTATGGTTTTAAACATGTCACCAGGAGACCACTCCCTGAGGTTCTCAGAGCTGGAGATGGTTCATATGGTTCTAACATGTCACCTGGAGACCACTCCCTGAGGTTCTCAGAGCTGGAGATGGTTCATATGGTTCTAACATGTCACCAGGAGACCACTCCCTGTGGGTCTCAGAGCTGGAGATGGTTCATACGGTTCTAACATGTCACCAGGAGACCACTCACTGAGGTTCTCGGAGCTGGAGTTTTTTCATACGGTTCTAAAATGTCAGCAGGAGAGCACTCCCTGAGGTTGTCAGAGCTGGAGATGGTTCATATGGTTTTAAACATGTCACCAGGAGACCACTCCCTGAGGTTCTCAGAGCTTGAGAAGGTTCATATGGTTCTAGCATGTCACCAGGAGACCACTCCCTGAGGGTCTCAGAGCTGGAGATGGTTCATATGGTTCTAACATGTCACCAGGAGACCACTCCCTGAGGTTCTCAGAGCTGGAGATGGTGCATATGGTTCTAACATGTCACCAGGAAACCACTCCCTGAGGGTCTCAGAGCTGGAGATGGTTCATATGGTTTTAAACATGTCACCAGGAGACCACTCCCTGAGGTTTTCAGAGCTGGATATGGTTCATATGGTTCTAACATGTCACCAGGAGACCACTCCCTGAGGTTCTCAGAGCTGGAGATGGTTCTTATGGTTTTAAACATGTCACCAGGAGACCACTCCCTGAGGTTCTCAGAGCTGGAGATGGTTCATATGGTTCTAACATGTCACCTGGAGACCACTCCCTGAGGTTCTCAGAGCTGGAGATGGTTCATATGGTTCTAACATGTCACCAGGAGACCACTCCCTGTGGGTCTCAGAGCTGGAGATGGTTCATATGGTTCTAACATGTCACCAGGAGACCACTCCCTGAGGGTCTCAGAGCTGGAGATGGTTCATATGGTTCTAACATGTCACCAGGAGACCACTCCCTGAGGTTCTCAGAGCTGGAGATGGTTCATATGGTTCTAACATGTCACCAGGAGACCACTCCCTGAGGGTCTCAGAGCTGGAGATGGTTCATATGGTTTTAAACATGTCACCAGGAGACCACTCCCTGAGGTTTTCAGAGCTGGATATGGTACATATGGTTCTAACATGTCACCAGGAGACCACTCCCTGAGGTTCTCAGAGCTGGAGATGGTTCTTATGGTTTTAAACATGTCACAAGGAGACCACTCCCTGAGTTTCTCAGAGCTGGAGATGGTTCATATGGTTCTAACATGTCACCTGGAGACCACTCCCTGAGGTTCTCGGAGCTGGAGTTTGTTCATACGGTTCTAAAATGTCACCAGGAGACCACTCCCTGTGGGTCTCAGAGATGGAGATGGTTCATATGGTTCTAACATGTCACCAGGAGACCACTCCCTGAGGGTCTCAGAGCTGGAGATGGTTCATATGGTTCTAACATGTCACCAGGAGACCACTCCCTGAGGTTCTCGGAGCTGGAGTTTGTTCATACGGTTCTAAAATGTCAGCAGGAGAGCACTCCCTGAGGTTGTCAGAGCTGGAGATGGTTCATATGGTTTTAAACATGTCACCAGGAGACCACTCCCTGAGGTTCTCAGAGCTTGAGAAGGTTCATATGGTTCTAACATGTCACCAGGAGACCACTCCCTGAGGTTCTCAGAGCTTGAGAAGGTTCATATGGTTCTAACATGTCACCAGGAGACCACTCCCTGAGGGTCTCAGAGCTGGAGATGGTTCATATGACTCTCACATGTCACCAGGAGACCACTCCCTGAGGTTCTCAGAGCTGGAGATGGTTCATATGACTCTCACATGTCACCAGGAGACCACTCCCTGAGGGTCTCAGAGCTGGAGATGGTTCATATGACTCTCACATGTCACCAGGAGACCACTCCCTGAGGTTCTCAGAGCTGGAGATGGTTCTTATGGTTTTAAACATGTCACAAGGAGACCACTCCCTGAGTTTCTCAGAGCTGGAGATGGTTCATATGGTTCTAACATGTCACCTGGAGACCACTCCCTGAGGTTCTCGGAGCTGGAGTTTGTTCATACGGTTCTAAAATGTCACCAGGAGACCACTCCCTGTGGGTCTCAGAGATGGAGATGGTTCATATGGTTCTAACATGTCACCAGGAGACCACTCCCTGAGGGTCTCAGAGCTGGAGATGGTTCATATGGTTCTAACATGTCACCAGGAGACCACTCCCTGAGGTTCTCGGAGCTGGAGTTTGTTCATACGGTTCTAAAATGTCAGCAGGAGAGCACTCCCTGAGGTTGTCAGAGCTGGAGATGGTTCATATGGTTTTAAACATGTCACCAGGAGACCACTCCCTGAGGTTCTCAGAGCTTGAGAAGGTTCATATGGTTCTAACATGTCACCAGGAGACCACTCCCTGAGGTTCTCAGAGCTTGAGAAGGTTCATATGGTTCTAACATGTCACCAGGAGACCACTCCCTGAGGGTCTCAGAGCTGGAGATGGTTCATATGACTCTCACATGTCAGATATGTACGTTGGCATGTTTGTCCTCAGAAAGTCCACCCACAAGCAAAACTATGTAAGTATCTCATACTATCATTTATTCTCAACAGACCAAATGCTACGGACGACCAATCAGTTCACTTTGGAATGTTCTGTCCCATGGTTTTTATGAAGCTTCTTTCTACTGCCGTTAGATTGCTTTACAGCCATTTGGTAGTTTCCCCACGTCCGGGTGACTCAGCTCTGCCTGGAGCGAAAGCAAAGTTGCAACGCCGCAGCTTTTAAGTAGACGATCTTAAAGCATGTTGACGTCGAACGTCGTTAAAATGGATAAAACCATTACTGGTACAATACTGCCGGGAACTGAAATGAAACAGTAAACAGGAATACGCATACCTCAGTTCATCTTGAAATGATATCACAGACTTGTATCTCAATAAAACAACACCTGCTATTATTATCTGGTAATACAGTTGACACTTGATTGAACAACTCAAGATTTAACACCGTTATCAAAGACCTCGACTTCCACCCAACACACATCGCACCGGACCCAGGTGGAGGAGTTCAAGTACCTCTGGGTTTTGTTTACCAGTGAGGGAATCCGACTCAGGGCAGCATTTGTAGGAATGCCGTTGCTGTCCTGAAGCGAAGGCGGATTTACTGATTGATTAGGTTCCCATCGTTATCTAGGGTCACCAGCTCTGGGTAGTGACTGACAGAGCAAGACTGCAGGTACCAACGGCAGAAATCCAGTTTCCTCTGCGGGTCAGTTGGACTCGCTGAGGGTGAGGAGCTCAGTCTTCCTTTGCGGTGAGAGGAGCCAGATGAGGTGGTTAGGACACCTCCTTGGACGTTCCACCAGGACCATGGTCCGGGAAGACAATGGATGGATGGAAGGTCGGACGAACGGACAAATGGATGGATGGCAAACAAAACCCGAATTTGAAACAAAAATGTCCACATGCAGAAAAGAAGTATGAACATGAACACAAAGGAGCATCAGCCGACCTACTTAGCCTCCCAGTTCTTGTTTAGTTCTTTAGATCTGTTTACTGTGGTGCCTTCACAATGTGAGTACATGTGTTTTAGATGTGTCAATCATTTTTTATCATTCTTTGTCCATGGGTCCCTTTTCAGGTGGGGTATTTCCTCCCCTCAGAGGAAACTTGAGCATCTTTAAAGATAGTTTGTGTCTTCCATCTCCTCAAACATTGGCAGGTTAGTGATGTTGTGAAGTATCTCGGATGTAAACATTTCATAATTAAACATCGCAGAATTCAAATGGAATACACCGATTGATGTTTTAGTGCCTTTAGGGTTAGCATCTAGCTAGCTCTTCCATGCGTGGGTCAGTTGAGAGCAGTTAACCCTTTGTATACCTGAGTGCACTGCAGTGTAGGGTTGTACGGTATACCGGTACTAGTATAGTATACCGGTACTAATGAATCAAAAACAGTACTATATACTCTGTTTGAAAAGTACCGGTTCCCCATTTTTAAAAAAACATTTCTTAACGAGCATGACAACATGTCGTCACGTCATGACATTGCTGGTTTTACAAGCAGAGGAGCATGTTTGGCAGCGCACACACACAGAGTACTTACAAGCAGACCGAAAAGGGAGAATGGACACATTTTGGTGTAAAAAGTAAAGATAAAGGTGAAGTTATAACACTGAAACACCCTCAGGAAGAGCTGCTTTAAAACATGGCTAGCTAGCTAGCAGCTAACATCCATTCACAGTGTTTTAGCTACTTCTAAATCACTAATCCTGGTCTCCATGGCGACAAATAAAGTCAGTTTCTTACAGGTAGCATTATCACTGGAGGAGGAGGAAAAGCTAAACATGCTTCACTACACAGCGTAGGAGGATACAATAGCTCACCGGCGTCACAATGTAAACAAATGCCAGCGGTGGATCTACACCTGACATCAACTGTAATGATACCAAGTACAAGAGCGTATCTAGTCGATACTACTATGATTACATCGATATTTTTTAGCATCACAAAATTGTATTTATTTATTTTAAACTTCATATTATGTTTATAAAGTCAGTAAATATGTCCCTGGACACATGAGGACTTTGAATATGACCAATGTATGATCCTGTAACTACTTGGTATCGGATGGATACCTAAATGTGTGGTATCATCCAAAACTAATGTAAAGTATCAAAGAAGAGAAGAATAAGTGATTATTACATTTTAACAGAAGTGTAGATAGAACATGTTAAAACAGAAAACAGCGCGACACCTACCCTTTACATCAGTATTTCTTCATCAGTATTGGTTTAATAGGTGTTATATTTTATTGTATGATCCTGTAACTACTTGGTATCAAATCGATACCTAAATGTGTGGTATCATCCAAAACTAATGTCAAGTATCAAAGAAGAGAAGAATAAGTGATTATTACATTTTAACAGAAGTGTAGATAGAACATGTTAAAACAGAAAATAAGCAGATATTAACAGTACATGAACAAGTAGATGAATAATAATTTTTTACAGTTTGTCTCTCATAATGTGTACAAAATAATAGGTGTATAAATGACACAAAATGTTACTGCATACGTCAGCAGACTATTTAGGAGTCTTTGTTTGTTTCCTTACTACTAAAAGACAAGTTGTCTAGTATGTTGACTATTTTATTTCAGGACTAAATGACAATAATAAACATATGTTTCATGTACACTAACATTTGTTGTTACAATAAAGACAATAATGACATTTTTTGTGGTAGAAAAGTATCGAAATACATTTTGGTACCGGTAGCAAAATATTGGTATGGGGACAACACTAGTGTAGTTCTGTATTGTAGAGACATAGTATCTCTATCTCACACAAGGTTATGTTGTCCTCTGTGTAAATATATTATTGTTATGTCTTATAAGTGTAAATAGATTGTAGACACATTTTGTTTGACTACAAGTATAATTCCAACGGACATTTCATGTCTAAATGATAATAATTCACCATTTGTAAAATAATCTATAACAGTGGTTCTTAACCTGGGTTTGATCGAACCATAGGGGTTCGGTGAGTCGGGCTCAGGGGTTCGGCGGAGGTCAAGACACACCCGACTCATCGTGTAAATACAAACTTCTCCCTATCGGCGTATTACGGGTATGGCAACAGCAGAAGTCACACTAATTTGCAGGTGTGTAATTTGTTGTGAGTTTATGCACTGTGTTGGTTTTGTTGTTTGAACAAGGTGATGTTCATGCACGGTTCATTTTGTGCACCAGTAAAAAAAACATGGTAACACTTTAGTATGGGGAACATATTCACCATTAATTAGTTGCTTATTAACATGCAAATTAGTAACATATTGGCTCTTAACTAGTCATTATTAAGTACTTATTAATGCCTTATTTGGCATGGCCTTATTATAAGCGACTTTGGGTATTTAGAAAAGCGCTATATAAATCCCAGGTATTATTATAACCCTAACCCTCTAACCCTAACCAAATAACTCTAAATTAAGTCTTTATTACTTAGAATATGTTCCCCTAGTGTCCAAATAACTCTAAATTAAGTCTTTGTTACTTAGAATATGTTCCCCATACTAAAGTGTTACCAAAAATATATACATTTGTCTTGAACTTGAAAAACAAAAACATTGTATTTTTCACTAAAGAAGGGTTCGGTGAATCTGGTGGGGTTCGGTACCTCCAACAAGGTTAAGAACCACTGATCTATAACTTAAATGTGTCTGTAGAAATGTGAATATACAGCAGTACAGACCATTATAACAAGATGTAGTTTGAGGAATGTAATATTGAATTTAGAGAATAATATACAATATAACACACACATGCATTAGTTATATTTGTTGCCCGCTAATGACAGTGCTCTGGCAAAGTTTAGCTACTAGCGTTAGTTTGTGTTAGTAAACCTCACTCTAGAGCAGGGGTCCCCAAATTACGGCCCCCCAGCGTCCAAAATCCGGCCCGCGGGAAGTCCCAAGTTAAAAAATGTTTAAAAAAAAAAAAAACATTTTATTATTTTTTTATTTTTATTTTTAATTTGTCCTTACTAGTCCATTTTCTACCGTTTCTTAGCCACTCAGGCAAATCATATTGACTAAAAATGCATTTTACCATCGATAACGTGACATGCAGCAAGTGCACTCTTTAAGTCAATTAGTGCGTGAGGAATATATATGCATGAATACATATATATATATATATATATATATATATATATATATATATATATATATATATATATATATATATATATATATATATATATATTAAATATATATATATACACATATAGACACATATACATAAATACACATTTATACACATATACATATATATATACACATATATACACATATACATATATACACATTTACATAAACATATATACACACACACACACACACACACACATTTACATATAATATATATATATATATATATATATATATATATATATATACAGTATATGTATATATATATAGAGTGTTGGGACTAACACGTTACAAAGTAACTTGAGGAGCGCAGGGGAGACGTTCCTTCGGGGCTAACAACCTTCACTTTACCCGGAGGAGGGTCTTTACAGCTGAGGGTGAATGAGGCGGTTTGTTGCAACTTTGTGACTTTATTGGACGCAGCCATCCACCAAGCTAGAGAGAGCACCTGCAAGCACTCACTGTCGCCGGTCGCTCACTTCTCTCGCCCACTCACTCACTGACGTCATTCACCTCACATGCTGTCATATCTTAAAGGGCCACACACACGCACACACATAAACGCTACTATCATAACAACTAACAAGACATCATGGCGAAGCCAAGAGTCGATTTTTTTAACAAGGAGAAATTCTCAATACTTTTCTTTTGTCGAGCACAAAAAAAATAACATTTTAGTTAAATGTAAGTTGTGTCTTGGATCAAAGATCCTATCTACTTAGAGTTAAAGTTAAAGTGCCATTATGTTGCAGCTATTTAAAATAGTTTTGTCAATTTGTTGTGGCCAGAAACAAATTGGCCTTTGAAACATATCTTTGCCTTTGTGTGTTGTATGTAGACCACATTGTTTGTGTGTTGTATGTAGACCACATTGTTTGTGTGTTGTATGTAGACCACATTGTTTGTGTGTTGTATGTAGACCACATTGTTTGTGTGTTGTATGTAGACCACATTGTGTGTGTGTTGTATGTAGAGCACATTGTTTGTGTGTTGTATGTAGAGCACATTGTTTGTGTGTTGTATGTAGACCACATTGTTTGTGTGTTGTATGTAGACCACATTGTTTGTGTGTTGTATGTAGACCACATTGTTTGTGTGTTGTATGTAGACCACATTGTGTGTGTGTTGTATGTAGAGCACATTGTTTGTGTGTTGTATGTAGACCACATTGTTTGTGTGTTGTATGTAGAGCACATTGTTTGTGTGTTGTATGTAGAGCACATTGTTTGTGTGTTGTATGTAGAGCACATTGTTTGTGTGTTGTATGTAGACCACATTGTTTGTGTGTTGTATGTAGAGCACATTGTTTGTGTGTTGTATGTAGACCACATTGTTTGTGTGTTGTATGTAGAGCACATTGTTTGTGTGTTGTATGTAGACCACATTGTTTGTGTGTTGTATGTAGAGCACATTGTTTGTGTGTTGTATGTAGAGCACATTGTTTGTGTGTTGTATGTAGAGCACATTGTTTGTGTGTTGTATGTAGAGCACATTGTTTGTGTGTTGTATGTAGACCACATTGTTTGTGTGTTGTATGTAGACCACATTGTTTGTGTGTTGTATGTAGACCACATTGTTTGTGTGTTGTATGTAGAGCACATTGTTTGTGTGTTGTATGTAGACCACATTGTTTGTGTGTTGTATGTAGAGCACATTGTTTGTGTGTTGTATGTAGAGCACATTGTTTGTGTGTTGTATGTAGACCACATTGTTTGTGTGTTGTATGTAGAGCACCTTGTTTGTGTGTTGTATGTAGACCACATTGTTTGTGTGTTGTATGTAGACCACATTGTTTGTGTGTTGTATGTAGACCACATTGTTTGTGTGTTGTATGTAGACCACATTGTTTGTGTGTTGTATGTAGACCACATTGTTTGTGTGTTGTATGTAGACCACATTGTTTGTGTGTTGTATGTAGACCACATTGTTTGTGTGTTGTATGTAGAGCACATTGTTTGTGTGTTGTATGTAGACCACATTGTTTGTGTGTTGTATGTAGAGCACATTGTTTGTGTGTTGTATGTAGAGCACATTGTTTGTGTGTTGTATGTAGACCACATTGTTTGTGTGTTGTATGTAGACCACATTGTTTGTGTGTTGTATGTAGACCACATTGTTTGTGTGTTGTATGTAGACCACATTGTTTGTGTGTTGTATGTAGACCACATTGTTTGTGTGTTGTATGTAGACCACATTGTTTGTGTGTTGTATGTAGACCACATTGTTTGTGTGTTGTATGTAGACCACATTGTTTGTGTGTTGTATGTAGACCACATTGTTTGTGTGTTGTATGTAGAGCACATTGTTTGTGTGTTGTATGTAGACCACATTGTTTGTGTGTTGTATGTAGAGCACATTGTTTGTGTGTTGTATGTAGAGCACATTGTTTGTGTGTTGTATGTAGACCACATTGTTTGTGTGTTGTATGTAGACCACATTGTTTGTGTGTTGTATGTAGACCACATTGTTTGTGTGTTGTATGTAGACCACATTGTTTGTGTGTTGTATGTAGAGCACATTGTTTGTGTGTTGTATGTAGAGCACATTGTTTGTGTGTTGTATGTAGACCACATTGTTTGTGTGTTGTATGTAGACCACATTGTTTGTGTGTTGTATGTAGACCACATTGTTTGTGTGTTGTATGTAGAGCACATTGTTTGTGTGTTGTATGTAGAGCACATTGCTTAGCAGAGTTCAGTGATGCAAATGCATGTCAAGTTGATCAACAGATTGTATTATTCTCCAGTGCAATAACAGTACTGAAATTAAGGCTAAAGGGCATTAATGGGAGCTTTTAAAAAAGAAAAGAAAAAAAGAAGTAACTAAATAGTTACTTTTCAAAGTAACGCATTACTTTTTGGTGTAAGTAACTGAGTTATTAACTGAGTTACTTTTGAAATGAAGTAACTAGTAACTATAACTCATTACTGGTTTTCAGTAACTAACCCAACACTGTATATATATATATATATATATATATATATATATATATATATATATATATATATATATATATATATATATATATATATATATATATATATATATATATATATATATATATATATATATATATATATATATAGCACGGCCCCCAGCCAAATTGTTTTACCCCAATGCGGCCCCGGAGTCAAAAAGTTTGGGGACCCCTGCTCTAGAGTGTGCTGGTTGTCCAGTCTTTAAGCTCGGTGGTCAGCACACTCGCCTCTCATGCGGACGACCCGGGTTTGTGTGCCTGTGCAAAATGGGATAAAGGCAGAGGGCCGAACCCCCTGGATGACATATATTCTCTCATAACAACAACATTAATACAAAATGTGTTACTGTTTTCAGCCTAAATGGCAAACTTGTTCCTCGGACCAAACCAGCAATTTTTAATTCAATATATTCAGTAATTGTGAAAAATGCTGACTTTTAAAAAGCACATATGTTTGAGTCATACCAAAGACTATAAAAATGGGAGCCATTACCTCCCTGCTTGGCACTCAGCATCAAGGGTTGGAATTGGGGGTTAAATCACCAAAAATTATTCCCGGGCGCGGCCACCGCTGCTGCTCACTGCTCCCCTCACCTCCTTAGGGGGTGATCAATTGTGATGGGTCAAATGCAGAGAATAATTTCGCCACACCTAGTGTGTGTGTGACAATCATTGGCACTTTAACTTAACTTAACTTTAACACAAACCAGCATTAAGGTTGTTTTCATTTGTCGATATAATAATACAAGCTGTTATTGTTTGTTTTCAACCATAACAGCAACATACACACCCCGAAACCATTGAAGTTGTCACGTTGTGTAAATGGTAAATAAAAAGAGAATACAACAAATCCTTTTCAACTTATATTCAATTGAATAGACTGCAAAGACAAGATAGTTCATGTTCACACTGAGAAACTTTGTTGTTTTTTGCAAATATTAGCTCATTTGGAATATGATGCATGCAACATGTTTCAAAAAAGCTGGCACAAGTGGCAAAAAAGAGTGATAAAGTTGAGGAATGCTCATCAAAGACTTATTTGGAACATCCCACAGGTGAACAGGCTAATTGGGAACAGGTGGGTGCCATGATTGGGTATAAAAGCAGCTTCCATGAAATGCTCAGTCATTCACAAACAAGGACGGGGCGAGGGTCACCACTTTGTCAACAAATGCCTGAGCAAATTGTTCAAGAACAACATTTCTCAAGCAGCTGTTGCAAGGAATTTAGGGATTTCACCATCTACGCTCCGTAATATCATCAAAAGGTTCAGAGAATCTGGAGAAATCACTGCACGTAAGCCATGATATTACGCACCTTGGATCCCTCAGGCGGCACTGCATCAAAAAGCCACATCAGTGTGTAAAGGATATCACCACATGGGCCCAGGAACACTTCAGAAAACCACTGTCAGTAACTACAGTTGGTCGCTACATCTGTAAGTGCAAGTTAAAACTCTACTATGCAAAGCCAAAGTCATTTATCAACAACACCCAGACACGCTTTGCTGGGCCCGAGCTCATCTAAGATGGACTGATGCAAATTGGAAAAGTGTTCTGTGGTCTGACGAGTCCACATTTGAAATTGTTTTTGGAAACTGTGGACCAAAGAGGAAAAGAACCATCCGGACTGTTCTAGGGTGAAAGTGTAAAAGGCAGCATGTGTGATGGTATGGGGGTGTATTAGTGCCCAAGACATGGGTTACTTACACATCTGTGAAGGCACCATTAATGCTGAAAGGTACATACAGCTTTTGGAGCAACATATGTTGCCATCCAAGCAACATTATCATGGACGCCCCTGCTTATTTCAGCAAGACAATGCCAGCGTGGCTTCATAGTAAAAGAGTGCGGGTACTAGACTGGCCTGCCTGTAGTCCAGACATTGAAAATGTGTGAAGGCTAAAAAATGAGAAGGGAGACTGTTGAACAACTTAAGCTGTACATCAAGCAAGAATGGGAAAGAATTCCACTTCAAAAATGTGTCTCCTCAGTTCCCAAACCTTTACTGAGTGTTGTTAAAAGGAAAGGCCATGTAACACACTGGTAAAAATGCCTTTTTTGCAATGTGTTGCTGCCATTAAATTCTAAGTTCATGATTATTTGCAAAAAACAACAAAGTTTCTCAGTGTGAACATGAAATATCTTGTCTTTGCAGTCTATTCAATTGAATATAAGTTGAAAAGGATTTGTTGTATTCTCTTTTTATTTACCATTTACACAACGTGACAACTTCACTGCTTTTGGCTACTTTGCAAACAGGCTCATCTCAACAATCATACGACTCTTCTGGCACTTTATTTGGCCTTAAAACCTGACACAGAGCTTCCATTACAGGTTATCCCGGAGCCCCTTCGGCACCTAAAGTGGTCTCCGCCTTCAAAGACTGCATTAGTCTGAAATGGTCGGTCCCATCTGACACCGAGGTGCCGCAGACGGCACCTCGGACACCAGGGCCGGTGTGCTGGGGGTGCGGGCAGCCCGGTCACGTGAGGCGAGATTGCTCCCTGATGGAGGTAGGACAGGTGATCCGCCCCTGATCCAGGAGAGGCTTATTGTGTACCCGGTAAGGCTACAAGGAAGTATATACCTCGTTCGACCCGGGGCGTTGAGGCAGGCGACACGGGGGCAAATTAAAATGTATTCATGGGGATGTGCACGCATATCTCATTGTGCCAGTGGAAATTTGGTATCAGGGACAAAAGCATAGTGTCAAGGTTTCCGTAAGCGCGCACCTTACGCATCCCATAATTTTAGGGACAAATTGGCCGGGATTTAATCATCTAGTGACACAATGTGTGGGGATGCGTTCACGGGGCGTAGGAAAGGGGAATATCCGCGTTTTCCCGTGGCGACGCAGGTTCATCCGAGACTGCCGAGCGGGAAACGGTGGGGGCTTCGCGGGAGGCCTCGAGCAGTCCCATGATGAAACCTTGCGCGCGGCCTGGGACCAGGTGGATTACATCGATGGTCAGCTGGTGCGCCCGGGGAAAGCTAGGCTATTCCCCCACTTTTCAATCATTAGGGACAGGTTATACCGAGTGAGCCGTGACATTTAAACCGGAGAGGAATCCACCCAGTTGTTGGTGCCAAAACGCCGCCGGGAAATGGTTTTCCAGGCGGCGCATTTTAATCCATGTCTGGCCACATGGTGTACGACAAAACACTCAATCGGGTCATGGTCCAATTCTATTGGCCGGGCGTCCGGGCAGATGTGCGCCGCTTGTGCGCTGCCTGCCCGGACTGCCAGCTGGCGAATCCGGCGGCCACCCCGAAGGCGCCCTTGCGCCCATTACCGCTCATGGAGGTCCCTTTCGAGAGAATTGGGATGGACCTCATCGGACCATTCCACCCGAGCACACGGGGATACCGCTTTGTGCTAGTCCTGGTGGATTACGCAACGCGCTATCCCGAAGCAGTGCCCCTGCTCTAGCTCTGCCAAGAGCGTCGAGCAAGCTCTGTTTCAGGTCATCTCCCGAGTCAGAATCCCGAAAGAGATTCTGACTGACCAGGGCACGTCCTTTATGTCACGCACGATAAAGGAACTATACGGGTTACTGGGAATCAAGGCAATCCGCACCAGCGTGTACCATCCACAAACAGATGGGCTGGTGGAGAGATTAAATAAAACGCTGAAAACCATGATCTGTAAGTTTATGCACGAGGACAAACCAAATTGGGATAAATGGCTGGATCCCCTAATGTTTGCGTTGCGGGAGGTACCCCAGGCCTCCGTAGGCTTTGCGCCTTTTGAACTAGTATATGGCCGGAGGCCGCACGGAGTGCTGGACGTAATTAAGGAAAGCTGGGAGGAGGGTTCGAGCTCCAGCAAAAACGAAATTCAGTACGTCATGGACATGCGAGCAAAACTCCACACGGGGGGGCACTTGTCACGCGAGAATTTGCTCCGCGCCCAGGAATGTCAGCAGCGCGCGTATAACAAGGGGACTCAGCTAAGAAAATTTTCACCAGGACAAAAATTGCTTGTATTACTTCCAACCTCCAGCTCCAAATTACTTGCGAAGTGGCAAGGGCCTTTTGAGGTCACGCGGCAAGTGGGTGATGTGGATTACGAGGTTCGACGCTCGGACAGGGGCGGAGGCACTCAAATCTACCATCTGAACCTACTGAAAGCATGGAGGGAGGCGGAGCCTGTTTCCATGGTAACGATAGTGAGGGAGGAGGAGGAGTTGGAACCAGAGATCCCGCGCTCTGCCCCGCCCCCTCCCCTCTCCTCCCCTGTGACAACCAGCTCACGTTAGCGCAGACAGCGGACGTTGCCAAACTGCAGCGCCGCTTCTCTGTTGTGTTCTCCTCTCGGCCCGGCCGCACGAATCTCATCCAGCATCATATTGAGACCAGCCCGGGGGTTACGGTGCGGTCTTGGCCATACAGGCTCCCCGAACACAAACGCAAAGTAATCCGGGAAGAATTAAAAACCATGCTCGAGTTGGGGGTAATAGAAGAATAACGCAGTGCATGGTGCAGCCCCATCGTTCTGGTAGGGAAGAAGGATGGGTCTGTGCGGTTCTCTGTGGATTACCGCAAGGTGAATGAAATATCACGTTTTGACGCGTACCCAATGCCTCGGGTCGACGAGCTCCTGAATCGGCTGGGCACTGCTCGTTTTTTCACGACACTGGATTTAACCAAGGGCTACTGGCAGATTCCCTTGTCACCAGAGTCCCGAGAAAAAACGGCCTTTTCCACTCTGGAAGGTTTATACCAATCCGTGACGCTTCCGTTTGGTTTGTTCGGTGCGCCCGCCACGTTCCAGCGCCTCACGGACCGAGTGCTGCGCCCTCACGCGGCGGCCTATCTGGATGACGTCATCATCCAGAGTGGCAACTGGGAAGAACACATGCTGCGGGTGGGAGCGGTGCTCGAGTCCCTGAGGCGGGTGGGGCTCACCGCCAACCCGGCATAGTGTGCAGTTGGCCGGAGGGAAGTACAGTATCTGGGGTACCACTTGGGAGGGGGACAGGTGCGGCCGCAGGTAGACAAGACAGCGGCGATCGCAGCCTGTCCACCCCCCAAGACAAAAAAGGAGGTGAGGCAGTTTTTGGGGCTGGCCGGCTACTACCGCCGATTCATTCCTTGGTTTGCAGACCTGACCAGCCCACTGACTGACCTCACCCGAAAAGGGGCTCCAGATCTGGTCCAGTGGACGGAGCAGTGCCAGCGGGTGTTTAAGAAGGTTAAGAAAGCACTCTGCGAGGAGCCGGTACTGCGCATGCCTAACTTTGCCATCCCCTTCTGTCTGCAGGCGGACGCATCGGGCAGGGGGCTGAGGGCGGTGCTGTCCCAGCAAGTGGAGGGCGTCGACCGCCCCGTCCTGTACATCAGCCGAAAACTCTCGGACCAGGAGGTGAGGTACAGCACGGTAGAGAGGGCGTGCCTCGCCATCCGGTGGGCAGTCGGGGCCCTCCGGTACTACCTATTGGGGCGAGCCTTCAGCCTCTGCACAACAAAGCAAAGCGCTCCAGTGGCTCCACCGCATGAAGGATGCCAACGCGAGGATCACCCGATGGTACCTCGCGTTGGAGCCCTACAACTTCCGGGTGGTCCACAGACCGGGGGCGAAGATGGCCGTGGCCGACTTCCTCTCGCGGCCCTCTACGGGGAGGGCGGGGGAGTTGGCGCGTCCGGACGGCTGCCCGGCCTGAGAATGGCGGTGGAGGCATGTGGAAGGGGCGTGCTGTGAAGCAGATGACAGGTGAGTGGATACCTCAGCTGGAACGAGTTATCTAATCACCTGTCTCTTTATTAGCAGCGTTGGTGACCGCAAGAGGGGATCTGAAAAGCCAGAGGGAAGCCGGAAGGCGGGAGAGGAGGAAGGAAAATACTTTTTGCAATTGAAAATACAAACTTGTACACTTGGCAAACACGCCTGGCCACAGTTTGTCGGTCCTGAAAGAACCCTGCGACACAGGGCTGTCACAATGTGCATGTGTGTGTGTATATATATATATATATATATATATATATATATATATATATATATATATATATATATATACATATACATATGTATATATATATATATATATATATATATATACTAGAGATGCGCGGTTTGCGGACACAACCGCGGACTCCGCGGATAATCCGCGGGTCGGGCGGGTGCATGACGAAAAAAATTGATTTTAAATAGATTCGGGCGGGTGGGGGTTGAACCAATTCAGAAAAAAAAAATACATACCGTATTTTTCAGACTATAAATCGCAGCTTTTTTCATGGTTTGGCCATTGGTGCGACGTATACTCTGGAGCGACTTATGTGTGAAATTATTAACACATTATTGTAAAATATCAAATAATATTATTTATCTCATTCGCGTCAGCGACGAAGCAAATGGCAGCCATCGTCACACACACGCCAACCAATAAGAATTCGGCGGGGGCGGGTCATGGCAGAGATGCATTGTGGGTTTTGGAATGCTAACTGCTATACGCTACTGCCGGAGCTATTAAAATGGACCACATCAACGTTGGCGGTAACTTATAAAAACTGAGAAAGACTGAACTAAAATGGCACCGAAAAGGAAATCATATACTGCAGATTACAAGCTGGACGTAGTGAAATATGCAGCAGAAAACAGCGATCGAGCAGCCATCGTCACACACACGCCAACCAATAAGAATTCGGCGGTGGCGGGTCATGGCAGAGATGCATTGTGGGTTTTGGAATGCTAACTGCTCAGTCTCCTTTCTGCCTTGCATCGTCTATATTAGATATATAACAACGGGTGGGTGGGGGGCGGTTGTGGTTTTGATAAAATGTTAGTTCGGGTGGATGACGACTTTTGTGATGCGGTTGCGGATGAAATAATTGCCTATCCGCGCATCTCTAATATATATATATATATATATATATATATATATATATATATATATATATATATATATATATATATATATATATATATATATATATAGCCTAGTCCCCAACCAAATTATTTTAACCCAATGTGTCCTTTGAGTCAAAAAGTTTGGGGACCCCTGCTGTGCAGACACATATTAGACCTCCTTTTAGATTGTTAATAAAATGCGAGACCTTTAATTATCACAAGGTAGTCCTGAGGTGACCTCACACACACTACAGGCCAGAGATCCTCCAGCATTCCACCAGGTTTGCTACCTGCCTCAGCTCTGGTCCGACATAAAGATGTTGGTGTGCCGTGGACCGCCTCTTGTTGCTAAGCAATCCTGAAAGTGCCTATCAGCCATCCAATTGTCCACAACCTGCGTGGTCGCAGCAGGAGTGAGCCACCAATCAAAGAGGCTCCCTGCTGCACTGCTGCAAGATGGCATGTGTCACTCAACTTTGTGCTGCAAACAGGAGGGGGCGCACTTTTCATCCATGTACATGTCAATGTAGCAGATCCAACTTCCATAAGTTACACTCTCAGGTTCTTTCTGTCACAATAAACCTCCCACTTAATTCTACAAAACACGGTCTTATGAAAACTCACCAGTCAGAGGTGGCTATTGGGGGTGCTGGTGTCCCCCTCCCGTCCTATTTGGGGGTGCTGTCGCCCCCTCCCGTCCTATTTGGGGGTGCTGGTGTTCCCCTCCCGTCCCAACGTGGCCCCTCCACCAAGTGTTAGAAGATACTCGTCCTCGCTCAAGCCTCTGCCAACATTTCTACCCCGTAAGCAAAGACTGCAGTCTCCTCACTTCTCTCCACTGCAGCACTACACCCCCGCCCTCCTCCTCACACACTCACACACACATTCTCGCACACACACACACACACCTCCCTTCTCCGTGACTCCCATTTTTCACCTCACTTTTTCCCAGCCTCATCTGGATGTGCTTCACACACACACACACGTATACCCACAATGCAGCATGCTTCACACACACACACACACACACACACACACACACACACACACACACACACACACACACACACACACACACACACACACACACACACACACACACACACACACACACACACACACACACACACACACACACACACACACACTTGTATGTGTTACCTTCATGTGAATAATGCCTACCTCTTTAGGACCAGCCTTTCTAGATATATAAAGATGTGTATTTTCAACATTAATAACATATACATAATATGCACATATAAAAAAGCTTGTTGTGAAAAATGAGTTTGAATTTCACAAGAAAAAGGTCAGAAAAACTTAGAATTTTGGCAGTATTATAATAAAAGTCGTCATTTTACTCAACGCAAGTCAAAATGTCAAAAGCCTCCGAAGCAGAACCTCCAGGTTCTGTAACAGCTTCTTCCCTCAGACCGTAAGACTCTTGAATGCATCATAATTAAATTATCCCCTCAACTCCCCCCAAAATGGATTAACTCGCTGGAATAAAAAAGACAATATAACATACATCTATAAATGTGGACGCATGTGAGAAAGTGCAATATATTTATCTGAACAGTAATCTATTTATTTATTTATATATGTTCATATATATATTATTTATATATATTTATTTATTTATATATGCACCTTATTGCTTTTTTTATCCTGCACTACCATGAGCTTATGAAACGACATTTCGTTCTTATCTGTGCTGTAAAGTTCAAATTTGAATGACAATAAAAAGGAAGTCTAAATCTAAGTCTAAGTCTAAGTCTAAAATGTTACAAGAAAAACTGAATATGTGTGCAATATTATGATAAAAGTTGGAATTTTACTCAATAACAGTCGCAATTTTACAAGAAAAGCTTAACATTTTGGCAATGTTATGAAATGAGTCATTTTACTCGACAAAAGTCTTCATTTTCTAAGAAAAAATGTTGGCAAAATTATAATAATAATCGTGATTTTACTTTGCACAATTATGACAAAAGTCATAATTTTTTAAGATTTTTTTTTGGTAATATAATAATAATCTGGATTTTACTTGGCAAAATTATGATAAAAGTCATAACTTTACAAGAAAAAATGTTTGGCAATATAATAATAATCTGGATTTTACTTGGCAAAATTATGACTAGAGATGTCCGATAAATGCTTTAAAATGTAATATCGGAAATTATCGGTACCGGTTTCAAAAAGTAAAATTAATGACTTTTTAAAACGCCGCTGTACGGAGCGGTACATATCCCAGGCAGCAGCCCCTCCCCTCTCCCCTCTCTCACACACAACACAGGAGTTGACGACTGCAGCATGAGAGGTTTACTGGCGACGCTTGATGACCTCATCAAACCGACGCGAGCGCTGCATAACAACAAAAAGAGTGTGTTGTTGCCGGTGCTGTAGCCGTGGCTAACAAGCCAGCAAGCTCGGTGAGATGGGATTATTTTAAAGTGTGCCTGAAGGATAAAAAACTGGCAATTTGCAATGACTGCAAGAAGTTGGTTATGCGGGGAGGAACCAAGACGTCTTCCTTTAATACGAGCAATTTGATATCCCACCTCTTCAAGAATCATGAGATACACGCTGAATACAAGCGGAAGATGGATGAAAAGCAAACACGGAAAAAAAGTAGTACTACACAGTTGTCGCTTAAAGACTCCGCCGAGAAAAAACAAAAATACAACAAAAACCACCCCAGGGCGAAAGCTCACGTTGTGGTCAGGGACAAAGCACGCAGTATGGCAAAAACTACGGTGGAGTTTGGTGTGGCTAGTTTGCCCTGCGTGGCGCACACTTTGCAGCTTGCAGTGAACGGAGGTGCCCTGTCTCAACGCAGCGTTTCAGAAGACTGCTAGGCCACTTCAAGCACTCACCACTAGCTTGCAGAACATTTGTTACACTCATACAAATACTTTAGAGCAGGGCAGATTGAGCCCAGTTTATAATTCCCTGTTATACAGTATGCCAGGCAGTCCCGCACTAAAGGAGGACTATGTTATTGTTTACTTTATTACTCTAGTATACTCTAAACTGAAGCTGTGTGCCTTCATTGTTTTTGTAGCTGTTGTTTGGAGGCATGTTTAAAAAAATAAAAAATAATGTACTTTGTGAAAGTCAAAGTATAGTATTTCCCATAGTTGTAGTGGGTATCAGGACTATCTCAGGCAGAGCATGTCCCAAATTCCAAGCTGCTGTTTTGAGGCATGTTAAAAAAAAAAAAGCACTTTGTGACTTCAATAATAAATATGGCAGTGCCATGTTGGCATTTTTTTCCCATAACTTGAGTTGATTTATTTTGGAAAACCTTGTTACATTGTTTAATGCATCCAGTGGGGCATCACAACAAAATTAGGCATAATAATGTGTTAATTCCACGACTGTATATATCGGTATCGGTTGATATCGGAATCGGTAATTAAGAGTTGGGCAATATCGGAATATCGGATATCGGCAAAAAGCCATTATTGGACATCCCTAGGAGAAATACATGAACACACACACACACTCTTGTATTAGTTACCTTCATGAGAAAAATGCCTACCTCTTTAGGACCAGCCTTTCCAGATATATAAAGATTAGTATTTACAACATTAATAAAATATACATACTATGCAAATATAAAAATCTTGTTGTGAAAAATCAGTTGGAATTTCACAAGAAAAAGGTCAGAATTTCACAATAAATTTTGGCAGTATTATAATAAGTCGTAATTTTACTTAACGCAAGTTAAAATGTTACAAGAAAAACTGAACTTTTGTGCAATATTATGATAACATTTGAAGTTGTACTCAATAACAGTCGCAATTTAAAAGAAAAGCTTAAAATGTTGGCAATTTTTTGAAAAGAGTCGTCATTTTACTCGACAAAAGTCATCATTTTATAAGAAAAAATGTTGGCAATATTATGATAATAATCAGGATTTTACTTGGCACTATTATGACAGAAGTCAGCTGTTCACCTGGCGGGTTTTTTGGGGGTGGATGAATAGGAAAGTCCTTTAGCTGCCATTTTATATATCATATATTGCTGCCTTTGCACCTGTCAATGTCTACTTTTGAATGCACATTAAATCAACAAAAAAATTCTGACTTTGGAGCAATGTTCACGGACTGTAGTATTTGGCTCTCTATGAGATGCAATGTTATTGGGACCATGATTTATGTCATCACTTGTTCACACCTCCTCATATGGAAGATACTTTTCCTTCTTCACGTCTCAAGAAGGGGAGAAATACAAGAACACACACACACACACACTCACACAAAATACCTACAATGCAGCATGCCACGCAGCTGGAGGGTCAGTCATGGAGGATCAATAGGGAGGCGGGGCTACACAACATTCGTTTTCATGCTGTTGTAACGCCTGTTTGTGTCTTTGGACTCGGGTTGTCCCAGCATCCATATTCTGCTACCGGTACTAAAATGTATTTCCATACTTGTCAGCGGCGGTTCAGCGTTTATAGTTTCAACTTTATGCTTCGTTTTTGAGCCAAAATGCCAGCAATGTCATGTCGTGACCACGACGCGCCGTCATGTCCAAGAAAAAATAAAAAGTACCGCAGTACTTTATTAGTACCGGTTAACCGTACAACCCCACTTTGGACTAGTGTTGTACAGTATACCGGTACTAGTGTAGTATGGCGGTACTAATGAATCAAAAATGGTAATTAAGTTTCTTACTAGTATTATTATCACTGGAGGATGAGGAATAGGTAAACATGCTTCACTACACACCGTAGGAATCATGTTTGGTACCGGTACCAAAATATTGGTATCAGGACAACCCTACTTTGGACTATGAAAAACCCTGGCCAAACCAGAACTGTTTGGGACCAAACTTAATTTCCCCAACACTCTGTTGTGTTTACCTCCAGAATGTGGGAGGGACCCGCCAACAGTCCCGACTTAAAGTACCAGTTTGATGGACAAACTAGTTGCCTCTGTATTGAAGCGATGATCATATATTTCTGATGTACCACACCCAAAGACTTACAAAGTCTGCGAATAAAAAGATAGTATCAAAATAATATCATAGAGCAGTGCAGAGTGGCCGAGATAGATGTTTATCAATTTCGTTGATTTTGATCTTATGGAACACCACAGGATATATACTGTACTTATAATAAACAAAATAGCAATATAAAGTTTCAGGTTGAGTCAGGAGTCAGGCACCATCCTCTTCATAGTCACCATTGACTGGGTCAGGAGAACAACTGAAGACCATCTCTCTCAGTCGTCCTCAGACGAACTTCCTTTGGAGTCTCCAATCATTCCGGTTCTCCATACACCCGGCCAGCTCCGTAGAGCTGAAAGCTCCCGCATCTTTCTTCAGGATGTCCACGTACGTTAGCGCGGGACGTCCTCGCCATCGATGCCCGTGCGTTGGTTCCCATAGGACCAGCCTGCTGGCCGGGAGATCCCTATGTCTGTGGCAGTGGCCGGCCAGCCTCATCCTCCTAGCTGTTACCCCCTTGCTGAGCCTCGGCAGTTGCCCGTACAGGTCCTTGTTGGTGATGGTGATCACATGGTCCATTTTCGCCACGTTGGAAGCCCTCGATTTTGCGGTCGATCTTGCATCCTCCAGGCCAGATTGTGGACTCTGGTGGGGTCGGGTCTGGGTCCCCGGCCGCAGTTTGGGGAACCTTGGTTGAACTCCTCGAAGTTCTTAGTGCCATTTTGTTCTTTGCAGAAATACTAGCAGACTTAGCATCTTTCACAGAGATCCCACAAGATGGCCTCATGAGAGAAATAGAAGATGTCAAAACAACTCAAGGAAGCCAACGTCATGACTGGTATTCAGTCATGTGACTTCCTCCTGGAAGTGAAAAACAGTGGTGGTCAACCAAGCCAAGATGGCTGTTGTACAGCGTGTGAACTATCGGAGTACAAAAGAGGATTAAATCAATCAATCAATCAATCAATCAATCAATCAATCAATCAATCAATGTTTATTTATATAGCCCTAAATCACAAGTGTCTCAAAGGGCTGCACAAGCCACAACGACATCCTCGGTACAGAGCCCACATACGGGCAAGGAAAAACTCACCCCAGTGGGACGTCGATGTGAATGACTATGAGAAACCTTGGAGAGGACCGCATATGTGGGTAACCCCCCCCCCCTCTAGGGGAGACCGAAAGCAATGGATGTCGAGTGGGTCTGACATAATATTGTGAAAGTCCAGTCCACAGTGGATCCAACACATCAGCGAGAGTCCAGTCCATAGTGGGGCCAGCAGGAAACCGTTCCGAGCGGAGACGGGTCAGCAGCGCAGAGATGTCCCCAACCGATGCACAGGTTAGCGGTCCACCCGAATCCCGACTCTGGACAGCCAGCACTTCATCCATGGCCACCGGACCTGTGCAACTCCCCCTCCCCAAGGGAGAGAGGAGCAGAGGAGAGAAGAAAAAAAATGGCAGATCAACTGGTCTAAAAAGGGGGTCTATTTAAAGGCTAGAGTATACAAATGAGTTTTAAGATGGGACTTAAATGCTTCTACTGAGGTAGCATCTCTAACTGTTACCGGGAGGGCATTCCAGAGTACTGGAGCCCCAATAGAAAACGCTCTATAGCCCGCAGACTTTTTTTGGGCTCTGGGAATCACTAATAAACCGGAGTTCTTTGAATGCAGATTTCTTGTCGGGACATATGGTACAATACAATCGGCAAGATAGGCTGGAGCTAGACCGTGTAGTATTTTATACGTAAGTAGTAAAACTTTAAAGTCACATCTTAAGTGCACAGGAAGCCAGTGCAAGTGAGCCAGTATAGGTGTAATATGATCAAACTTTCTTGTTTTTATCAAAAGTCTAGCAGCCGCATTTTGTACCAACTGTAATCTTTTAATGCTAGACATAGGGAGACCCGAAAATAATACGTTACAGTAATCGAGACGAGACGTAACGAACGCATGAATAATGATCTCAGCGTCGCTAGTGGACAAGATGGAACGAATTTTAGCGATATTACGGAGATGAAAGAAGGCCGTTTTAGTAACACTCTTAATGTGTGACTCAAACGAGAGAGTTGGTTGGAAGATAATACCCAGATTCTTTACCGAGTCGCCTTGTGTAATTGTTTGGTTGTCAAATGTTAAGGTGGTATTATTAAATAAATCTTTTGTCAAAAAGCAGATAGGAGAAAAAAATCAAACTATGCAATGGAATAGATCCTATTCTTCATCAAAAAAAAGTCTTGTGGAGTGATATCAAGGATTATTTGTTGGTGGCGGTCCCAGACATATGGAACTATTGTGCTCCACAAATCATTCTACAAAAGCATGGAGGTCTACAACTTCTTAGTGTGTGTCTGGGTCCGGGACATTGGTATCAAGACTCTCCCCGATAAAAAAAATATTCTCACACTCACACCAGCCCAGGCGAGCAAAGTGTGAGTTTGCGCAAGAAGTCGGCCTCAAAATCAATGAAGGCAAAACAAAAGTAATGACTTGAAAAACTCAAATCCATTGGCAGTACAAGTACATGGGAGAGAGGACTTCAAGTTCCTTGGCAGCCTTGTCAGGGGAGCAGAAAACCACCTTAGAAACCGCCAAAATAAAGCCTTCAGACAGGTGAGCAATGTATGGAGATCACAAGAACAAAGCTGGGACCACCAGAGCTGAGTCTTCTCCACCTTGCTATATGGATCAGAGTGCTGGAGGATGACTGACAAAGACCTCAATAAACTATTGGGCTTCCATACAAAGAAAGAAGGATCTTTCAAATGTTCTGGCCTCGCAAAATCACGAAAGAAGAACTACGTACTCGATGAAAACTAGAGAGCAAGGGAACCATTGTCCTGAGAAGACCATGGGCACATTCTCAGAAACTACCACCCATGTGGCTCTTCACTGGACACCTGAGGGGAGGGAAGAGACCCAAGAACACCTGGCGCAGAACTGTCGAGAGAGGAGTGAAGGACTTAAATCACACATAGGATTATATTCAGAAACTGGGAACGAGGACTTCAAGTCCCTTGGCAGCCTTGTCAGGGGAGCAGAAAACCACCTTGGAAACCGCCAAAATAAAGCCTTCAGAAAGGTGAACAATGTATGGAGATCACAAGAACAAAGCTGGGACCCTACCAGAGGTGGGTCTTCTCCACCTTGCTATATGGATCAGAGCGCTGGAGGATGACGGAGAAAGACCTCAATAAACTATCGGGCTTCCATACAAAGAAAGAAGGATCTTTCAAATGTTCTGGCCTCGCAAAATCACGAAAGAAGAACTACTTACTCGATGAAAACTAGAGAGCAAGGGAACCATTGTCCTGAGAAGACCATGGGCACATTCTCAGAAACTACCACCCATGTGGCTCTTTACTGGACACCTGAAGGGAGGGAAGAGACCCAAGAACACCTGGCGCAGAACTGTCGAGAGAGGAGTGAAGGACTTAAATCACACATAGGATTATATTCAGAAACTGGGAACGAGGACTTCAAGTCCCTTGGCAGCCTTGTCAGGGGAGCAGAAAACTACTTTGGAAACCGCCAAAATAAAGCCTTCAGAAAGGTGAACAATGTATGGAGATCACAAGAACAAAACTGGGACCCAACCAGAGCTGAGTCTTCTCCACCTTACTATATGGATCAGAGTGCTGGAGGATGACTGACGAAGACCTCAATAAACTATTGGGCTTCCATACAAAGAAAGAAAGATCTTTCAAATTTTCTGGCCTCGCAAAATCATGAAAGAAGAACTACGTACTCAATGAAAACTAGAGAGCAAGGGAACCATTATCCTGAGAAGACCATGGGCACATTCTCAGAAACTACCACCCATGTGGCTCTGTACTGGACACCTGAAGGGAGGGAAGAGACCCAAGAACACCTGGCGCAGAACCGTCGAGAGAGGAGTGAAGGACTTAAATCACACATGGGATTATATTGAGAAACTGGCCCAGGACCAACAGAAGTGGAGGACATTGGTTGCTGTCCTACTTGCCAATGGAGGCATGAAGGACGGTAAGTAAGTCAAGAAAATATTAATCTCACAGAGATTCTCGAGCCATAAGGATCATGAGTGGTCACGTGATCCGTGACATAGAGGAGAAACCACAGATCCCTTCAACAACAAGAAGACTACTAATCATGGCAGACTTGATGAGAGACAACGAAGACTACTTTGGGACAAATGATGATCCAGAAACTTAAGTTTATAAAGTATAAGTTTGATAAAGTGACATGTAGTAGTCTTGTTGTTGTTGATGGAAAAGTGAACGTTGTGATGCGTCTGTGAAATTAATACGCCACTGTATGCTTAAAACGATGAATATATGTAAATAGTATGTTATTATGAATGTTAATACATGACATATATACTTACATCATGTACTGTATATATTACATATTATTATGAATGTTACTACATGACATATATACTTACATCATGTATATATTACATGTTATTATGAATGTTACTACATGACATATATACTTACATCATGTATATATTACATGTTATTATGAATGTTACTACATGACATATATACTTACATCATGTATATATTACATGTTATTATGAATGTTACTACATGACATATATACTTACATCATGTATATATTACATGTTATTATGAATGTTACTACATTACATATATACTTACATCATGTATATATTACATGTTATTATGAATGTTACTACATTACATATATACTTACATCATGTATATATTACATGTTATGAATTATACTACATGACATATATACTTACATCATGTATATATTACATGTTATTATGAATGTTACTACATGACATATATACTTACATCATGTATATATTACATGCTATTATGAATGTTACTACATGACATATATACTTACATCATGTATATATTGCATGTTATTATGAATGTTACTACATGCCATATATACTTACATCATATAAATAATACATGTTATTATGAATGTTACTACATGACATATATACTTACATCATGTATATATGACATGTTATTATGAATGTTACTACATGACATATATACTTACATCATGTATATATGACATGTTATTATGAATGTTACTACATGACATATATACTTACATCATGTATATATGACATGTTATTATGAATGTTACTACATGACATATATACTTACATCATGTATATATTACATGTTATTATGAATGTTACTACATGACATATACACTTACATCATGTATATATTACATGTTATTATGAATGTTACTACATTACATAAATACTTACTGGGTGTAAATAAAACAATAAGGGAGGCTTTAGATAATGTTTTTAGAGCACTCAATAGGCGGAATAGAGCGACTCTCATTGGCTCCATTGTTAGCTGATTTTTGCTAGCATTTATTTACGATTTAGAATGCATTAAACAAAAAAAATGAAGTTCCCCTTTATTTTTTTCTCCAGATGAATATTTCCCAAACAGTTAAACGTCATGGAAGTATTAGATTATTATTCCAATAATTTGTAGGAACACGTGTATTTGCGAGTGAATTACAAGAAAAAAAGCAAAACCAATACCAATTACTAATAACACAAAGTAATAATAACATTCCAAATAGACAAATAAATGTTGCATACTTGACATGTTTTGATAGGACACGCATTTTCAACCTGCGTCATATCTTGTAAACGTAAACCAATATGATGATGTCATTGATAACTTGATGTTTATTATTACTGATGATCAAATAAGTAATAATATTATCATCATGATAAAATACTTGAATCACTTTTCCTTTTTGTCAGGATTGTTACAGGTAAGCATGATGTGTGACCACAGGATGCAGAGACAACGCTTGAAGTGCAGGTAAAAAGTACCGGTATTTGATGTAGCACCAGCGTGTGCAGTACTCACAAGAGGTCGAAAGGTGGTGTCACAAGAAAGGTTACTGGAGCAAGGTGAAAACTTCCAAAAGGAGAGGCGGCGAGATGCAACAAGATCCGAGATGCTGGAGGAAGACCTGATAGAAGTCCTAACTCCCAATGAAAACTAAGACAACTCCAGTAGGCATGTGCGCTTAAAGGTCCTGCTAATGACACACCAGGACCAGCTGAACCGCAGCCTCCTCAGAAAGTGGTAAAGGGAAGTCAAAGGTGAGCACAAGAGGAAACGGATCTACAAAATAAGAGCACAACACAGGAAATAGAGACATAACAAATTCCAGACTAATACTGTGTAATGGTGTCTTTCTGCTACCACAAGCATGAGTCCAAGTACGCTGAAAACCACACACAATAAGGACTTTTATTGTGAAAGGATTGATCTTTCTGGGTCCGTCTTGTTCAAGTGTCACCTTCAACTTGTGTTTGGGCTCGTTATCACCTTGGAAAACTGCCATGCAGCCCAGCTTCACCTCGCCACATTGTTCCCATCAATGAACCACGACTCCCAGCACTCATGCACCACACAATACTACTGCTATACAAGCTGTACACGGACTACTCTAGAGTACAGCAGGACTGTGCCTTGAGAAGATATGAACTGTGATAACAACATTTATCACGTGTGTTTACGTCACCATGACAACATGGTCACCTGACCACACCAAGCAGTTTCCAGCAAACTCCCTCCATCATTAAGAAGACAAAGACCAGTTTTATATTCTGTTAGTCTGACAGATGATTGGACAACATGTGACCATGAGTCACAACCAGAGGTGACACAAACTGTCTTCTGCCACCAGGGGGCAGGAGTCTCACACCAAAAGGACAAATAAATAAATCAGAAGTGAGAACGTTCAAGTCTATTATTACACTCAAACGATCCAGAGGACAAACAATCGATTGGTTTAGTTTGACTTGTAGACCAGATTTAGTTTGGAACTGTGGCTCATTTACCAGGATGTTGGACCATTTCATTACGGGGTCTCTAAACTTTGCGACTCGGGGGCCACATTGGGTCAAAATAATTTGACCATGACCAGGCTATCTTTTTGTATATACAGTGTACACACACACACACACACACACACACACACACACGCATACATTTACAATATATATATATATATATACAGTATATATATATATATACAGTATATATATATATATATATATATATATATATATATATATATATATATATATATATATATATATACACACATATACATATATATATATATATATATATATATATATATATATATATATATATATATATATATATATATATATATATATATATATATATATATATATATATGTCAAGATTGTGTATGTGCTGAAAGATTCATTTATGATTGTTTAGCAAAATATAATAAAAGATGTCAACATTGTGTATGTGCTGAAATATTAATTTATGATGTTTTATAAAAATATAACTATAGATGTCAACATTGTGTTTGTGCTGAAAGATTCATTTATGATTGTTTATCAAAATATAACTATGGATGTCAACATTGTGTACGTGCTGAAATATTCATTTATGATTGTTTATCAAAATATAACTAAAGATGTCAACATTTTGTATGTGCTGAAATATTCATTCATAATGTTTTATCAAAAATATAACTATAGATGTCAACATTGTGTACGTGCTGAAAGATTCATTTATGATTGTTTATCAAAATATAACTATAGATGTCAACATTGTGTATGGGCTGAAAGATTCATTTATGATTGTTTATCAAAATATAACTATAGGTGTCAACATTGTGTACGTGCTGAAAGATTCATTCATGATTGTTTATCAGAATATAACTATAGATGTCAACATTGTGTACGTGCTGAATGATTCATTTATGATGTTTTATCAAAATATAACTATAGATGTCAACATTGTGTTTGTGCTGAAAGATTCATTTTTGATTGTTTATCAAAATATAACTATGGATGTCAACATTGTGTACATGCTGAAAGATTCATTTATGATGTTTTATCAAAATATAACTATAGATGTCAACATTGTGTATGCGCTGAAAGATTCATTTATGATTGTTTAACAAAATATAACTATAGATGTCAACATTGTGTACGTGCTGAAAGATTCATTTATGATTGTTTATCAAAATATAACTATAAATGTCAACATTGTGTATGTGCTGAAATATTCATTTATGTTGTTTTATCAAAAGATAATTATGGATGTCAACATTGTGTAAGTGCTGAACGATTCATTTATGATTATTTATCAAAATATAACTATAGATGTCAACATTGTGTATGTGCTGAAAGATTAGTTTATGATTGTTTATCAAAATATAACTATAGATGTCAACATTGTGTATGTGCTGAAAGATTAGTTTATGATTGTTTATCAAAATATAACTATAGATGTCAACATTGTGTATGCGCTGAAAGATTCATTTATGATTGTTTAACAAAATATAACTATAGATGTCAACATTGTGTACGTGCTGAAAGATTCATTTATGATTGTTTATCAAAATATAACTATAGATGTCAACATTGTGTATGTGCTGAACGATTCATTTATGATTGTTTATCAAAATATAACTATAAATGTCAACATTGTGTATGTGCTGAAAGATTCATTTATGATTGTTTAGCAAAATATAATAAAAGATGTCAACATTGTGTAAGTGCTGAACGATTCATTTATGATGGTTTATCAAAATATAACTATAGATGTCAACATTGTGTATGTGCTGAAAGATTAGTTTATGATTGTTTATCAAAATATAACTATAGATGTCAACATTGTGAATGTGCTGAAAGATTAGTTTAGGATTGTTTATCAAAATATAACTATAGATGTCAACATTGTGTATGTGCTGAAATATTCAATAATGATGTTTTATCAAAAGATAATTATGGAATTTAACATTGTGTATGTGCTGAAATATTCATTAATGATGTTTTATCAAAAGATAATTATGGATGTCAACATTGTGTATGTGCTGAAATATTCATTAATGATGTTTTATCAAAAGATAATTATGGATGTCAACATTGTGTATGTGCTGAAAGATTCATTTATGATTGTTGTCTTCAGTTGTCTTCTTTGATTTTTTCTTATTTCGACTCGCCGAGTTGGTTCGTTACGAAACACTTGTAGCAAAAATGTGTTTTAAGAAAAACAAATGATATTTAGATAATACTTAAACTGGAATGAAAACACATTAAAAGTATATCAAACGAAACTTTAACAAATTGATCACTCCAAACTCGTGCATTCTTCCACTCTGCACCCTTGGACTGGAGTGTGAGCTACTTTTCTCGTCGTCTTTTGTAAAATCTGCACTTGTCCGCCCTTTTTGATGACCTCTTGAGGAACTCTGAAGAAACGTTTATTATTTTTTGCGGTTTGATCGATTCGTACGGCCGAAAACAACACAAGCACAGGGCATTTCCTCAGAGAAAGGTTAAATGGCGCCGAGCACCCATTGAGAACAGAGCTAGCTTGACCACCACGCGTATTTAATGAGACTTCATTTCAAGTCCGCTACTGCCTCCTAATGCGAGTCCAAGGGCACGATATGTAAACACCAAACGTGAGTGGATTGCTCGAGTGAACAGCAGAAGTGACTGAAAGCTGAAGAATCCTGAAGATTCCTTGAAGTTTGACCGCACACGCTGAAGTGCTCTTTGTATAACGGGGAGCATTAAAAGAGGACGGTTGTAGCAGATTTCGGACAGCGTGTGCGTGCCTGTTGAACCCCTGCATTGCAGCACTCCCTGCAG